>NC_056746.1:1475994130-1476031630 GCF_019279795.1 Protopterus annectens
TTATCTGTGGCATTGACAGACTGAGAGGTTGTGAATGACAGTACATAATGTGATGTTACAGGAGTGTACATCCTTACATAGTGTCAATATGTCTAAAACAGATCCCACTAGCTTTCCTACCACAGTCAACCGTTGTAAGAGGGAGTAACATGGGCAGAGCTGTGATTTGACTTAAAGCAGGGACAGTTGTGAAACATGCAGTTGGACAGCAGAGCATCACCAACATGTCAATACCATAGATGTATGGCAGGCCTACTGATCTAATCCCTATTTCCCATACCGCCATCCTACCATCTGCATCCCATTACATGGGGACATCTGTTACATACCTGGTAGACTGCAGTACTCTTTTATTTTGAAGTGTTCCTCAGAAAATAGCTTGCAAAACTGTTGTCTGTATGAGCCAAACCACATACAGACCTGTTCCACATAGGAAGTTGATTGCTTCTTGTAGGTACTGCCCATTAACAGGTAATTGCCTGTGCACCAATCTGTACCTCAGACTTGCTAATTGCATCCAAAACAGCTGGGTCGCACTTTCATTAGCTAATGACATGACACCACGGTGCAATACAAAAGGCCTTCATGTAGGCCTTGACCCCTCTCTTAGACTTTGAAATGGAAATTAGTGGGCCATTAGTGAGGTGTGGAGATTACAGCATCACAGAGGGTAGGTACAAATACTTTCCACTGTTAAGATTTCTGGGGTATGTCCACGTTTTGCATGATATGTTTGGCCACTGTCCCATGACATTGTGATTATCTGGCAGTTCAGTGGTAAACATTGTGGGTTGAGGTCAATAAGGAGAGGGAGACATGGGAATTTCACACATCAGACCCATCAGACTATGCATGCTGATGCAGTAGATGCTTTTTTAATAGCTCACTAGCTTTGTAGGGGCAAACTGTGAAACATGTCCCTGTCACAGGACCTTTGACCCCCCCCACTATTTATGTATGGCTGTGTCTGGATCTCTTGTTTTAGGGGGTTGCAAGGAGTCTAGGTCTGCTGTGTATGTTACAGGCTGCAGCTGCTGCTGCAGCCTAGGACACATAGGAGGGAGTGTGACCTCTTTGGAGGCAGCAGTGTCAGCTGTGTCATCATAGTAGAGCCAGGGTAAGGATAAGGGTACCCTTTACAGTCCAACTGAGGCATGTGAATAACCTACATCTGTTATGTAACAGTGCCAATCACAGAGTAGTAGGTGGCATATAGTTTGGCTATAAAAATATGTGCAGTGTGTCCCTACCTACAGGCCTTTGACATACAAACATGGGTAGCAGTTAATGCACTAGCACCACCTTTGTATGTGTTAAAATTGCATGACTCAGTCATTACTTACTGTGTTCATATGAATGTAATTGATGTGCAACACACTGGATTCGAACTTAGGACTGTGGGTGGGAAAATATACTATATGCAAGGCATTTAACAGACTGAGCCAGTCCTGTCACATGTGTATTTGCAAGATATATGTGCATGCATACAGTCTATAACACACGTCTGCATCCATCATTATGTGCATGGATTTCAAAGGCAGTTGTTGTGCAGCAGGGTCCCAGTTGTACACATGTACTTTGCCATTGCTGCCTTAGCAGGTGTGTTTAAAGATGTTGCCAATAAAAGGGAATAATTACCTACTATCATACCTCTCAATCTCTTACAGCAAGAAATCTGTACAAAGTCATAAACAAAAGTGGGACAAAGGCCCAAAAATAGGGACAATATTTACATATTGCTGTTACAAACATAGAATGTTGATAGAATGACAGGTGTTGTATTAGCATGTGTTTTCTGAAGGGTATGAAGAGTGAAACTCAAATGTCTGTCGTGATGTTTTAACCTCAATCTTTGATGAGTTGCCAGTACTTTGCCAGAAAAAATATGATGTTCTGAAACAAAAAATAGGGGGCAAATAGGGGGCAAAATAGGGGGCAAAAGTGTGGACATTCTGCAACAACCTGAACAGTGGACAGGTATGCCTGCTGCCCCAGGCCTGACAAACATCCATTATTATTTATTTGGCTGTGTACTGGTGTAGTGTTTACATCACAGTCCCAGGTACACACCCAGTTTTCCCATTAAATGTACTTGCAGTCTGTCAGTGGCAATCAGTACATTTTGCTGGAAGCAGGTGGCTTAGTTTAGAGCTGGCCTAATGGGCTAATGCACAATGCTGTAGTTGACAGGGGCCTGGTTTTGAGATGTGGCGGGGGTGATTATTTTGCTGATCTGCCTAACACTGTGAGAAACACATAAGACCATTAAGGCACTTTTAAGCAGGTTTGTGTGGGTTTGCATGACGTGCTGCTTAGCTCTGCGTAAACCTGTGTTAAAAATTATTAAAGAAAAGAAAAAGGGGTGACAGGACAGTGGTGAAATAGGGGACAAGCAGGGGGAAAAACATATTGAAAGGCAGGTAAGATTGTGCAGGAAGGGTGTAGGAAAGGACCACAGCGTTCCATTTCTTGTACAGCAATAGCTGTGCAGGTTTTACAGAATTTGTACATAAATTTGGAGCCTCACACCACAGAGAGAGAGAGGTGAGGACAACATAAATGTGCTAATTAATTAATTTCATTATTAGTTGCGTCCAGTGGACACTTGCAAAATTGAGAGCTATGTATGGGTCGATTTTTTTTTTTTTTTTTTTTTTGTGGGACAGGTGCCCACTTCATTTTTTTTAAGGAGTGGAATGTTGTGGGAGGGATGTAGGTACATGGGGAGGTAAGTTGGGTAGGAGAGAGTGCATTTGCAGACAGACAGGACAGACAAGACAGCTGACAGGGTTGGCGTGTGACAAATGAGGGGGGTAAACACCTTGGATGGGAAGGGTGTTGTGGAATCTGAGGTGCATGTACCTCCAGATGACAGCAATGTGACTAAGATCCCCACCCAATGGCAGTCAGAACTGCTCCTTCATTGCCCCAGAGGAGGCTGTGCTGAATGCTGGGAACTGGGGCAAACAGGCTCCACCAGGTTGTCCAGTTTTCCCTCAATCCAGCACAGGTGCTGTTCATGGTGCCTATGAACAATGCTGTGCACCATGGTCAGAAACTGATCCTGGGTGACAACCGCCCCCTCTGCCCCCACTCCCACGGGTGATGGGCCCCGTCCCCTGAGGAAGTTCTACCTAAAGGTGGTGCAGGGACAGTTGATTGGGCACCACCAGCTTAGGTCCCAGACATGCTGGGACCCAGTGTCATGGCTGCCTGAGGTAGAATAGGCAGAAAACCAGGAACTAGCCTACCCTGATGTGTTGTGGGTAAGCAGGTAAACCACTGTAAGTAATAAGAGCATGCCAGAACATTGGAAATAACCCCATTCTAGTTCAATGCATATTATGTCAAACACAACAATAAATAATAGAATAGTCAGTATATTAACAGCATGCCAGTAATAGTTACGGCATCAGGCCAACAGAATAGGTAATTCAACAAGATATGTTAATATGCAACCATAGTAATACATAACATTAATAAAACACATGCCCCAAAATGACGTTTATGGAACAACATATGTTAATATGTTCCAAGTAAAACACACAAGTACAGTGATATGATAGTTTTACTTGGAACATTTTATTTGCTATATACAGTGATTCGTTTACTCGGGTGTTCTGCTTACTCTGTAACATATGTTAATAGTAAACCATAACCAATATATAATAATAATAAATTTATGAAGATAATGGGTGGGGAGAGAGAGAAATATAGTCCATTAATACCATCCTGGGCTATATAGTTGACAACAGTAATCCTATCTACTTTACAGGTCTGTCTTTTTAGTTAGATAATTTTTTTCTGAAGGAGTATTAATTGTTTTTCAGTTTCTTGATTACGTGTAGACTGAAGATTACCTTACAGTTGAGAGATTTTATTTTTGAAAGAGGTTTCTTTAGCACAGTATAATTTCTTGCAGTAAGTGGCTTTACTAATAAAAAGGCCTCTAATCATTGCTTTTGTGGAGGCTCATTGAATACATGTATAATCATCTAAAATGAGCTCTATATTTTTAACTATTTCGCCTTTAGATAGGAGATTTGAGTTTAAGGACAATTATATACCCTTGTCCCTCTTGTAATATTTTTGAGCCAATCCAAGAAGATGGTGATTCTTGAATTGTCAGAGAAAATTCTAAGTTCAGTATGAAAGGCAATACTAAAGTTAATAAAAGACCCTGATATTAGTAAGAAATCCAATCAAGACCAGGCTTTATGACAGGGGGAGTAATATTTATATCTATTTCTAGGTGAGCTTATAGACTGGAAAGTGTATGGGTCAAATTGATTAAAGTAATTTTTTAATTCTAAAATTGTTCATAGGTTCATAGGTAGGTACTAGGCTATTGGCCCTAGGGCCTATATAATCCTAGCCAAACAGTACCCTGGCTTTTGCCACCCAAGAAAATTATTTTCCTGTGCCCCTGTCAAGCAGAGCCACCGAAGTGATCCCCAGGGTGAATTTCCTATCTCCCATCGAATCAACAAGATTTTTCTTGAAGAGTGCTAATGAGGAGCTTTGTTTGATATAGATAGGTAGTATGTTCCAGAGTATGGGAAGTCTCTGGGACAGGAATCTATCCCTCCAGCATGTTCTGTTTATTGTGGTGACAAGGTTTAGGTCCCTAGAGTGTGTAGCTTGGAGGGATTGGGATTTCTTTAAGTGGAGCATGTCCAACAGCTCTGGGTTTGACATAGCTTTGTATGTTAGGCAGAGATCGCCTCTGAGTAGGCGATATGCGACAGAGTAAAGCTGAAGTTTTTTTAGACGGTCTGCGTAGGTCGTTTATTTGAGGCTGGTAATCCTCTTTGTGAGGTATTTCTGTGATCTTTCCAGTTGATGTACATGCCTTGTGAGGCACATACCAAAAGGGTAATTGAGTAGAGGGCAGCAATGACCTCTTTTTTCCTGGATGAGAAACATTTTGTGATGAGGTGTGCCATGTAGAAGGATTTCTTGACTACTGTGGCAATGTGATTATCAAAGGAGAGACTACTGTCCACCTGTGTCCCAAGGTCTCTTATCACACTTTCAGTGTTAAGTAGACTACCACCTATGTGGTTGTTCATGGGTGCAGAGTTTTTACCAAAAGGTAAGAAAATGCACTTTTTGGCATTGAGCTTGAGGCCATGGTTTGACACCAGGCATCTGTCTCAGTGAGGCCCTTTTGTAGGATGCCCACATCGTTAGGAGTTTTGATTATGGCTTCTAGTTTGCAGTCATCTCTAAACTTCGATAGCCAAAGACCTTTTGTGTTAGCCTGTACTTCAGAGAAGTAGATACTGAGCAGGAGAGGACTTAGGACTGAACCCTGTGGTACTCCATTTGTCACTGGTCTGAAGTTGGATTTAGAGTCTGCTACTTTCACAGTGTGGATTCTGTCAGTGAGCCAGTTGGCAACCCATCCTGTGACACAGGGATTTATATTTAGTTTAGTGAGTTTATCTATAATTCAAGAGTGGGGGATGGTGTCAAAAGCCTTGGCGAGATCTAGATAGGCTGTGTGAACCACCTTACCCTCATCTACAGCTTTGGTGACCACTTCAAAGAAATCAATCAGGATTAGGAGACATGGTCTGCCTTTTACAAACCCGAACTGGGTAGGGTCCAGAGTTTGGAGATTACCGATGTCATTGTTTATATATTCCATGATGATACATTCCATAGCCTTGCAGACCAGGCTCATCAGGCTAATGGGGTGGTAGTTCCCAGGGTCCATGGTGGCTCCCCCTTTGTGAAGTGGGATAACCATAGCTGTGCGCCATTCAGTGGGCACAAAGCCTGAAGTGAGGCTATGATTGAACATGTACGTAGGTAGGGTGCCAATGTGTTCAGTAGTTCATGTAGAATGCAGCCTGTGATGTTGTCAGATCCCATGGATGCTGTGTTCTTGGCTATGGAAAGTGTGTTTTTTACCTGTGCAGCCATGATTACAGGAACTTTGCATTCTTCCAGTATAGAGATGGGCCCTTTAGGGGATGAGAGTGGGGTAAAGTTAGCACTGAACCTATCTGCCAGGATGTTGGCAATATCAGTTGGTTCGTATATTTAGTGCCATTGTGCTGTAAGTCAGAGCAGATCTGAGTGTTGCCATTGAGATTCTTGACATAGCTATAGAATGCTTTGTGGTTGTCTTTAGAATCAGTGGCAATTTTGTTTTCGTAACTTGCTTTGGAGGATTTTATGAGGGATCTCAGCTTCTTACTGAGACTGACCACAGAGTTCCTCCAATCATGGGATTTTACACTTTTTTGCAACAGTTTCTTTCTTCTGTTTTAGAGTTTGTTTATGGCAGGGGGCCACCAGATTGGCTTCCTTTTTTGGTGGATAGCATCTTGGTTCTGTTAGGGATTGCACGATCCATCCACTCGTGTTAGTGCTTATAAAGTGAAATTGTATAGGATTCAGCAGTCATACCTCTATTGTCCATCACCATGGGGGTCATGAAGTTTGTCACTTCTGTCTTAAGAAGTGTGAAGTTGGCTTTAGAGAAATTTTTTACAGTGGTTTCCCTAATAGGGGTGGGGGTGGGATGTGGATGTCTAGGGTGATTTGCTTGTGGTTGGATCTGACCAATGAGGAATTGCCATCTGGTGTGGAACACCGATTGCCTATGTTGGTAATGACCAGGTCTAGGATATTGCTGCCCCTAGTGGGGGTGTGGATAAGATGATCCAAGGCAATGGAATTTATGAATTCCAAAAAATGTTGAGCACAAGAGTTGGTATATGAGTAGTCTTCCCAGTTAATGATGGGGTAGTTGAAATCACCCATTTTTAGGGTGTTAGGTTGTACCCTAATATTTTCCAGTGTATCATGAAATGAGGAGTGGGAATCCTGGGGTATGGTGGGGGATCTGTAGCAAGCTACAATTTGGATTGCGGTCTTGCCCAGAGTTAGTTGCACTTGGATAATCTCAGCTGCATTATGCTAAGTAACAAGCCTGGAGGTGTGGATATCCTTAATGAATATGGACACGCCTCTGCATTTAGTGCTTCAGTCCAGGTTAGGTGGCCGAAAGGTGTGGTATGAATTATAGCCTGGTAATGCAGGGATACTCTCTAGATCCTTGAACCAGGTCTCTGTCCCTGCACAGATGTCGATGTTTTCCATTTTAAGGAGTACCTCGAGTGAGTGCATTTTGAGGTTTAGACTTCTAGCATTAAGTAGCATTACCCTCAGATTTTGCTTGCTTGTACCTGTTATGGTGGAGAATTTGTCATTTGAATCTTGCATAAAAAAGGCACTATAGGGGTGGCAAGAGCCTTAGCCAGTATCCGGAATCCCAAGGGCGGCAGGTGCTGGCCATCTCTGGCAAAGCATCGTGGTCTGTCAGTCATATCATCCCAGGCAGACAGATACTGGATCCCCTTAGAATGACACCAAAAGCATAGCCAATTGTTGAAGTCAATCATTTTGTCCTTGTACTGTGGTATCATTCTGGGTGATGGCAGGATGCTACTCAGGGCTAGGGTCATACCTGCCTGGGCTACAAGATCAGACATCTCCTCCATGTCCCTTTTCATGTAGTCCAGGGAGGTACATCTCAGGTCATTCACACCAACATGGACAATAACAGAGTCATATTTGTACTTGTTGTAGAGTGACCTGAGTGCATGCATTATGTGGCGGATCCTGGCACCTGACAGGCAGTTGACAGCAACTTTCTCCTTGTTTAGCCTGGTAAGTGGAACATCAGTGTACCTGACGATAGAGTCACCTATGACTAGAGTGTTGGGTATGTTGTTATACCTTATGGGCTGTGGTTGAGTGGCACACTGAGTTTGTGGGCTATGTATCATTTGGGTTGTGCTGGGGGGTGGAGGTTGCTTGTGTTTCTGCTTTGGAGGTCCCTGTTGCTTGGGTAGCTTTTTTTGAGAGCCTCCGCGAATGTAGGTGTGTGTTTGATGTTTCTATGTGTGTGTTTTGGTGGTGTAGGTTTTGAGGGACTATGTGATGAGTGTGGTGTGGTGCAAGTGTTACCTTCTCTTCTTGACTGTCTAGTCCAGTCTTGGGTGAAGAGAGCTTTGCTTCCAGTTTGGCTATATAAGTGCATCTCTCACAGGTTGAAGTGTTAGGTGGTAGGAGACGAGGGTTGTCTGTGTACATGAGGCAATTGCTGCATTGCCCCAAGATGCCCAGATTCATCAGGTAGACAGGATAAAACACCAGGAGTTGACCCTTAGACATGCCTGGATAGGTGCTTATTTATTAAGTACTAAAAATTGTTTTCCTCTAGACAAGTGAGGAAAGTTGAGTGCTATAGTAATTTGTAGCTTATTTAGTGCTTACAATGAGTTCTAAACAAGTGCTGAGCTCAACGAAACAGATTTGAGTACTGAAACTAGAAAACTGGCTATTTCTAAGAAACAAAAATTAAGCTAGAAGGTTTCCCTCCAACACAGAAAGGCTTGGGGGCTCAGAAGTTTACAAACAGTCCTGGATACAGCAAATCTGTATCTGGACTAGACAACTTACAGAAAAGGCAGGAAACAAGCTTAGACATTTTTTTTTGTAAAGTGGAAAGGGGAAAGGAGGAGCAGAAACTAACTGGGTTGGCTTTCTCAAATGGTCTCCCTGGATTAGGTGGAATGATGTAATGATACTCAACTGGGAGGAGTGTCCCAGATCAAATTTCCAGTAGGGGCGGGCACCTGCAAAGCCACCAAGTATAAAAACAGGATACCAATAGGGAAGGAGGGTGGGAAACAAAAATCAGAACAAACAAACTCAACCAGATGCTTAACAATTATAAAACATTTCTAGTTAATATGTCACACACAGTGAAACTAGCTAGCAAAGTATATGCAGACAATAAAAGTGCTATAAATAACTCAAAAATAAGCAAAAAAAAGGATACTTAATGTTATATATCACAGATTAGATGTCTCAGAGCCCTTTTTCTGACTTCCTCCAATTAGCTTAGTGTGAAATGGCAGAAACACTCACAAGTTAACTTCTTAAGTAACAAAGTTGAAACTGGAAACAACTTAAAAAAAAGCTTGAAAGAATCAGTGAGGTGCTTACTCCAAGCTGTAGTCCAGGCAACCCCAGTCAGCCAATGACCACAACAATTCACTCTCACTGAAATGCTATACTGGCTTTGTCTAAGCTATGATGGCCTGGATCATGTGCTCAGACACACAGCCTCTAGTAACAAACAACTAGGCCCAAAACACAAGCCTGAATATGGACAATGCTATACTACCAACACTATTTAGGTAGAAAAAAACTGCAGGAATGTTTAAACAGATAAAGGATCAAGGAGACTCTAGAGAATGCTTTTAACTGCAAACAAGTTATATCATACACTCCTTAGCAGGAAATCAGAACAAACAAACCCAACCAGATGCTTAACAATTGTAGAAACATTTTAGTTAATACCTCACACACAGCGAAACTAGCTAGCAAAGTATATGCAGACAATAAAAGTGCTATAAATAACTCAGAAATAAGCAAAAAACAGGATACTTAATGTTATATATCACAGATTAGTTGGCTCAGAGCCCTTCCTCCGGCTTCCTCTGATTAGCTCAGTGTGAAATGGTAGAAACACTCACAAGTTAACTTCTTAAGTAACAAAGTTGAAACCTGAAACAACTTTAAAATAAAGCTTGAAAGAACTAATGAGCTGCTTACTCCAAGCCGTAGTCTAGGCAACCCCGGTCAGCCAATGACCACAAATAATTCACTCTCACTGAAATGCTATACTGGCTTTGGCTAAGCTATGATGGCCTGGAACATGTGCTCAGACACACAGTCTCTACTAACAAACAACTAGGCCCAAAACACAAGCCTGACTATGGACAATGCTACACTACCAACACTACTTAGGTTGAAAAAACTGCAGAAAAGTTTAAACAGATAAAAGATCAAGGAGACTCTAGAGAATGCTTTTAACTGCAAACAGGTTATATGATATACTCCTTAGCAGGAAATCAGAGCAAACAAACCCAACCAGATTAGGTTCATAGGTTCATAGGTAGGTACTAGGCTATCTCAAAAAGAGGGAATTTATACGCCTAGCTAGAGTGTGTTGGCGTTTGCCGCCCCATTGATTAATTAACTGATCCTCTGTCAAGCAGAGCCAATGAAGTGATCCCAGGGGTGTATTTTCTGTTACCCATCCAATCGTCAAAGTTTCTCTTGAAGAGTGTTAGTGAGGGGCTCTGCCTGATGTAATTTGGAATTTTGTTCCAAAATATGGGGAGTCTCTGTGACAGGAATCTATCCCTCCAGCATGTTCTATTTATTGTTGTGGAGAGGTTTAGCTCACTGGAGCATGTAGAGATGCTTAACAATTGTAGTAAATTTTTAGTTAATACCTCACACACTGTGAAACTAGCTAGCAAAGTATATGCAGACAATAAAAGTGCTATAAATAACTCAGAAATAAGCAAAAACAGGATACTTAATGTTATATAACACAGATTATTTGGCTCAGAGCCCTTCCTCCGACTTCCTCTGATTAGTTCAGTGTGAAATGGCAGAAACACTCACACGTTAACTTCTTAAGTAACAAAACCTGAAAGAACTTTAAAAAAAGCTTGAAAGAACCAATGAGATCCTTACTCCAAGCCGTAGTCCAGGCGACTCCAGTCAGCCAATGACCACAACCAATTCACTCTCACTGAAATGCTATACTGGCCTTGGCTAAGCTATAATGACCTGGAACATGTGCTCAGACACACAGCCTCTACTAACAAACAACTAGGCCCAAAACACAATCCTGAATATGGACAATGCTACGCTATCAACACTACTTAGGTAGAAAAAACTGCAGAAATGTTTAAACAGATAACTGATCAAGGAGACTCTAGAGAACGCTTTTAACTGCAAACAAGTTATATGATACACTCCTTAGCAGGAAATCAGAACAAACAAACCCAACCAGATGCTTAACAATTGTAGAAAAATTCTAGTTAATAGCTCACACACAGTGAATCTAGCTAGCAAAGTATATGCATACAATAAAAGTGCTATAAATAACTCAGAAATAAGCAAAAAACAGGACACTTAATGTTATATATCACAGATTAGTTGGCTCAGCGCCCTTCCTCCGACTTCCTCCGATTAGCTTAGTGTGAAATGTTGAGGTACCATATACATTATATGTACTAGTTATGTTTGTTCTGGCAGATAAGGGATCTGGAACAGAATTCCAAAGTAAAAAAATGAATGCATTCTCCAGTTAAAGCCGTTTATACTCTAAAGGCTAAAGCACTTTTCTATCATTAGAAAATATCACTATATCTAATGTGTCCAGCCATTCTGTGAATGAAAAGTCACCTGAATAACTGTAAAGCAGCATAACTGCATTAACAAAAAAGGGGTATTTACCCTTTAAGAAAGTGAGGAACAGAAAACCAGGAAGTTAATGCCAGAGCAGTGCAGGGGTGGTAATACAGCATGGAACTCAGTGTAACTTTTTGGTTTCAGGTGGAAACTAGATTTTCACAGCTTTAGAACCCATCTCTGGATAAAAAAAGTATCTCTGTAGCTGGAACAATGTCGTGCTTCACTCCCAGCCCTGAGCAACAGGGTCAGAAGAAACGAGGTGTACATTCAATGCAGGATTAGTCCGTTTTCATCTTTTAGTGACTTCTTCAGTAGGAAGCTCCTTGAAGGCATTTTAAAAAGGCATTCCTTACTTTCTTGACTGTTTGAACTGTAAATTTTAAATTGTTGTACTGGAAGGATAGAGAGTTTGGATAATTCATTTGAAGCTTTATTTTCTTTTGGCTCAAGTAAGCACAGAAGGGTGATAACTTTTGTCTTTCCTGCCTCATTGACAAGGGGAGATCTTGAAAGAGGTATATCTTATTGCGATTCCAGTTAATGGATTTTTTCTTTTTGGCTGAAGAAAGTATTTTAGAGACATCCTGATAGTTTAGAAGTTTGACATACACCTGCCTGGGTTTATCAGTAGATTGTGAGAAACATATTGTTCTATGTGGTCTTTCTATAATTATTTGTTTGACCTCAGATGGATTTTCAAGAAGTATTGCAAAGATCTGGTAAACAGTTATTACAAAATTAGACTGATCTATCTGTTCAGGAATTCTTCTTATTATAATATTATTCCTTCTACACTGCGGTGGTGGTGCTGCGGTAGCGTTATCGCCTCACAGTTAGACGTTGCCCGTTCGATTCTCAGTTAGAGCGTCTCCTGTGTGGCGACATGCGTGAACAGGCATTCCTTCGTTGAAGGTTGCGCGTTAGGCCCGGCAAGCCAGCCCATAAAACTCTACTACCAATCATTAGCAGACCGGAGTTCCGCTGTGGCGACCCCTAACCGGGAAAAGCCGAAAGACACAAACAAACAAACAATAATATTATATAATATTATTCCTTCTGGACCTTGCTTCAAGATCAATTAAGTTTTGTTGTATTTCTTGTATAACTTTTGAGTTATATTCTAACTCTTATTGCAGATGATCCAGTTTGATTTCATTTTCCAGAACTTTTGCTATATATTTTTTTCCATTCTTGTAGCAATTTGATTTATGGAGTCACCAATTGTTTAAGTTGATCAGAAAAGTTTTCTATGGCTGTTAGTATTGGTTGCAGAGCTAGTTTTAAGTCATCCATATTTGTATTTTGTTCTGCTTTAGTTTTGCTTGCTGGTTTACTCAAGTCTGGCTGCTTCCCAGTTCTAGGCCTTTTAGATATGATTTCTTTTTCAGGTGTTGCCACAGCTGAGAATTTAGTTTTAATAGTTAGAGTGTCTATATTTACAGAATCATTAGGTATTTTTAGAAATTTATTTTTCTTCTTATATCAGAGTGGATAGGAGTCCTCACCATATGCTTAGTATTAGATAAAGGTATTATAGGCCCAATCCTGATTAATCCTCTTCTTTTTTGAAGTAGAAGTGCTTTTTTTCTGTGGTGGAGTGCTATAAGAGGTTTAGAGTAATTGAAGTAATGTGATATTTCTTATAAATAACTAAGCTCTATATCCAATTAGTTGTTTTTTAAGAGATCTCCCCCAGGAGCTAGGCAGTAATAGTGCCTATAGGATGACAGACATCTTAGAATCCCTGTGCAGACTTTATTCTAAAAGGTACAAGAAGACTGGACCCATAAAAGAGAGACTGGCACCTGTTCAGTACAAGTTTGGATAATTAGATAAGGATATTCATTTCAGTCTCATTCGAGTTTCTTCCACCTATTTCCAGTTCATTCCAGTATTCTACAATTCTTACAATGGTGGGCCAACATCGATGGGGGGGGGGGGTAATATTTGCAGTTAAAGTAAGTCTCAAAACCCCATAGAAACCTTATCAGCAGTCAGGCTACATGTGCTCTACAGAGCAGCGATATTCCTTTATAGGTTCATAGGTTCATAGGTTGGTACTACGCTATCGGCCCTAGGGTCTATACAAGCCTAGCCATAACAATTTCCTGGCTATTTCTTCCCACAATATTTACTTCCCTGGACCTCTGGTTTAGAACGTTACTTTAGAAAATCTAAAGTAAAGTCTCAAAGAACTTCAACAGATTATCAGTGTTCTTCAGGAGGAGGTGATTTTGAGAGTTTAATGGAACACAAAGAAACTGTGTGGCAATTAAGGTTAAATGCCACATGAAAACCACGACTAAATAAACAAGTATTGATGCATGTTTTTTTTTTAAATTGCATGCAGGTATAATTTAGATTGTATTTTGTTTTAAGTGATTTTCACAATTCTTGATGGGAATTTTACATAGCATTTAGTATCTTTATTTAAGTTTATATATATTTTTCATATATATTTTTATTATACATTTTTACATATGCTTAGTTATTTTCTGTTTTATTGAAATGGCATTTGAACACAAGTTTTATATTGTAAAGGTTAATATCACAAAGGGTTAAAAAGGATTGATTTTCATTGGTAGTGGCTGTGACGTTTTGGTTGGGAGAAGCTATTTAAATGAATTTTAAATGTTTTTATTCAACTGATGAAACCATGTGGTGACAGGTGAAAGTTCTAAGATGGATTATTAAAGTATATTAAAATATTCTGTTGCGGCTGTTGGTTTTTGTTATCTAGCCATTTCTTTGTGCTCTTAGTTTCTGTGACTTTCAGTTGACAGTGAATGCTGTCAGAGTAACTAAGAACCAGAGGAGCACTACATGGTATAATACAGATAGCACAGACTGTGATAGAAGATGACCAAAATGGCCACTGCAAGGATACATCAACAACAAGAGTGGGTAAAGCATATCAATGACAGGTCAGATGATAAGAATGCAACAGACATAAAATAATATTCATCTGTTATTGAACATATATCAGTTGAGCAGACCAAAACAGCCAATCAAGGTACTACACACAGGAATTCCAGCAGAACCTACCACATTCATCTAAGTATAGCTTTTACAGTTACGTGACTGGTATCTTGCAGTCCTGGTTTGCTGCTAACATCATTGGTGCAGTAAACACATTAACACATTTATGCAGAGCATCCCTTATGAAGCAAAGTTGAAATATCAAGTATGCCTCAGCTTTGTGCCAGGATATTGAGCAGCATTGATTCTTATAGAATTTGGTGTAGGTGCAGTGCCCTACATGAAACTTTGCTTCCTTTATCATTTGCACTTATTCCATAATGTGTATCATATACTAATGAGCCCTGTTCTGCTGTCATGGACAAGGAGTCTGAAAGTGTAACGGACTGCCTTTTTTCATGACAGAGGAGCAAAGAACTGACTGCTGTTCTGCTGTCCTCACTGTACATGGCTACATCAACTTGCTTAGACAAACATGCAGAGCAAAACAGTTGGAATTTCACAAAATGCACGATAGAGAGGTGACTGAGATGATACTGCCAGCAATAGTGAGCAGTAGGCAAATCCCACATGAATAGTTTTTAGTATTTCTGCAGATATGTTGGGTATACTTGTAATTGTGTATTTGGAAGGACATAGGCTAAAGTACAGCAGTTTGTTTTTTTTTTTTGGGGGTGTCATTACCAAATATCTAATTATGCCATCCCATTGTACACATTTTAACAGCAGCTGTCTTTTTTGAAATTTGCAGTAGTACAGCTATATGGTGTTTATTTCTTGGGTGTGTTAGTTTCAGGTAGATTATTTCCTTATTTGCACAACTGAGCAGTTAGAATAGGGCACTCAGGATGCAGACAGTGTTTTCCTTTGAGTTTAGACAGTCTCTGGTCTAAAAGCAGCACTATTTTGAATGGTGCTACCATGAGGACTATGAACCTGCAGCTCTGTGCACAGCCCCTTTATAGCCCTGCAATGTTTAGAATAGCCCAGCACATAATAATAAGAGTATCTGATGTAAAACTGCCGTTATTTACTTTTAATCCCACCATTCTGTTACTATGTAGCAGAAAATATGGTGTTAGCACTGAACTGTTCTAAAAGTGGCAATTGCACATTTGGCAGACAGGACATTAACAGGAAAAGAAAATGCTGGAGAAAAGGGTCTTCCAACAATATGAAAAATGGCTTTGAATATTAACTGATAACCGTATTAGGTGACCATTGACAACTGGCAGTTTGTTTTTTCTTTTATCAAGATGATTGTTTCTTCTCTGTATGGACCTCTGCCTTTCTAAACTTGGCACACATAGGCGTGTATTGTTAGTGAACGGAAACAGCTCAGTGTTAGTATGTGACAGGTGCTTTTATAAAAACATCCTGTGTTTATAGAAATATACATTATAATATCACCTACTGTCTCTACATAAAATATGCAGTAGTGGAAGACTGGAATGTATGCCATCATAGTTTAATGAGGATATATGGTTTTAAATTAGCAGGGTTAATACAGTGGCCAAAAGAGGAGCATGAAAGAGCTGCATTGGTAGTTGTATAGTTCTAAATTGCCACACAATTCAAGTAATATGAACTCCTGACTCTGTATCATTTTTTTCTCAGGATAGTGTACAAAGGCACTTGTATACGAGTGTGTATTTTTTTCTCACAGAAGTCCGACATATTTATTTTTCTACTGTTTGCAAGTCACAATCCATTGCAGCTGATTGCAACTTTTGCATCCATTTCTCTTGCCTAGGGCTGCACAAAACATCAGTAAGCCTTCTGAACCCCAGTATTACATGATAGCCCTACTACAAAAATGATACTTTTAGAAAGTAATACTGCTATGCTTCCTAATTAATTTTATCATGTTTCTTCTTCAGTGATTTTGCTTGCTTCGAGGTAATAATAAAGGTGCTGCATATGTTAGTGAATGACATATTTTCATTGATACATAGTCACACTGTAGCATTTTCCAGTAATTCACATACCACCTGAGAAATCTTTAATCATGATGTGTGTTATATATGCAGAGGTATTTAACTGTTCCGATGAAAGCTAAACATCTGCACAGATACTTTAGAATCATCTCTTTGTATTTTTCTCCACTATTTTGACATACCATTTCAAACCAAATTCATTAGGCAAACAGCCTCATCTAATCTCTACTCAGATGTAAAATTAAGGTATCTGTCACAGCTTATATAAAGCTGGCAAGTTTCACAGTGCATGTCATCAGTCAGGTGACATTATGTAAATGCTGGTCAAAATCTTATATAAGGCATGCTATTACTAACCAATGAGAGATAATATCTTCCCAAGGGTTTTCATTATAACTCCAAGGGTTTGAAGGTGACAGTATTTGGTGCAGTCAGTGGCATCTAACTATGTTTCACTCATAATAGAAAACACACTGAAAGGCTTTTGTACTCCTCATTTAGAGTCAAAACATGAAGCTGCATTTGGCAGACTAGTCAGCTCAGATTTTGCTGGAAGGCTTTTTGGGAAAGAGCAAAACATTGCCAGTGGCTAAAAGTAAATAAACTGTAATAACTGCAGTGCATATATATTCTAGGCTGTACAGTTCAACTATTACATTCTGCCACAACATCACTGTTCAGTAGGTTAATTAAACTAAAGTTAACCCCTGAAAATAATGACTGTGATAGTAACAGACAGATATGACTCCATGGGCAAGAGAAAATTATGGATTTGATGTACACTTTCTTACTTTATAATCTGCAGGCATTACATCATGGTTCTCTGTCAGGCTGCTAAAGGAAATAACTAACATAGCAGGGATGAATAGTTAACTACAACATTTTTACTAGGACATTTTTATAACACTGAACATGAATTTCTGTTGGAGCATCATCTAAGAAAGTAACAAATTAAAGTAACAATGTTTCATCAAAAAAAGTTCAGAAGGAGATATTTTGTTTAAAAGTTAGAAGATAAGTAACACTTAATGAAGAGAAAACTGGTATAAGATATCAAAGGATTCATGTCATCCTAAAATCCACAAGTTTAGATTCCTCTAAAATCAAGTCAAAATAATCCAAGAGCTTCTACTCTAAACAGCCCCTTTACTCCCATGTAATGCAAGTGTGATGTAAGCATGAATACTTGTTAATGGATAATGTATTTCTACACAGTTTCTAGCACATTAAACTGAACTAGACCTCCACCACAACCACAGTAAAAAAAAAACAAAACAAATGTATTATAGTTGCAATTCAGCTAAATGTAGCATTAAATGCAACTATGATTAAACTGGCATCAGCTCAAGAAAACAGCAATGAATAGATTGGCAGAGATTAGGGGAAATCCAGGAAACACGTTCACCAGATGAATGTGGTGACAAAAATGTAATTATATTACAAACAGTGGTAGTTATTAACTTTAAAGACAAAAGGAAGTTATACATGTTCCTGTTGATCACTGTTGCAGTAGCCTTAGTTATATGGGGTTATATCATGCCAAGGATATAACAGATGGCCAGCTTCCAAACCTTCAGGGCATCTTCCACACACCCAAACTGTCATGCAGCTGGAGCTGGAGCTGAGCTGGCAAAAAAATAAGTTTGGATGCCAAGCCCTCCATAGCTTTACATTTGCATGAGCACATTCCTCAAAAGCTTTCATGTATCGACAGTCTGTTTGATGCCATTCCTTTCCTAGGCAGATAAGTTCCCTTTGGGGAAAAAAAAACAAATTCTATTTTCTAAATTTTGTTTGTGTTTAATCACATTCTTCTTCAGGAAATATATTTTAATCGTAGGAATTTGTGCTTTAACAGACTGTCACAAGACTTAGTTTTAAATGGGAACATTGTTTTTTCCTGTGAGTTCAAAAGTTTTGTAAAGTAACTGAAAAACATTTTTTCTATGAAGAAATTGTATTTACTTTACATTTCAGGCTGGCAAGGTGTTTTAAAATGCTTTTTATTGTAATTTTCTATGAAAATAGTGATTTTTTTTAATGATTTGTACCTGTATCTACTGCTTCTCTTTCCAGGATAAAGGTGCTATTTTCAGCTTAACCATGAAACAAACTACAGATCCCATGGTTGGTTCTTCTTCCAGTCACAAAAAGAAAAATAATTTAAGCAAACAGACTTTACAGCAGACTAGGAATTTGTCTCAGATGCAGGTCACTGTGGCCATTTGTTTTATCTCAGACCCCTTATCTTTTACCCCGGATCCCCGATGCAGCATCTACAGACATTATGGACCAGAAATTTGCTTTGACCTCTGCATCTGTTGGGCTCCCCTAAGCGGGCAAGGGACAGACATGCTTGTTGGTTCTGAAAGAGGGAACATGGAAGGCTTCAGTTTTGTGTCAGAATGCTGTGCCCATGCCTGGGGAAACTGCTGTTGCTGCTGCCATTAGTAACACAGTTGGCCTCATTTTTCCAGTCAAAATGAAACAGAAAAAAAATGGCTGTAACTACTCCTCCTCAAATTTCCTTAGACAGGAGTAGTTTACTGGGTCTAATTCTCCTTGTGAGGATGTCTCTTTCACTGAGACTATTGCTAGAATGTTTGTGTTTTCAGTGAGAGAACACTGAGGTTTCTGTTACAGAAGGAATTTCCAGAAGCTACTTCCATTGTTCCTATTCCCTCTGCTTTAGAGATAGTTTGTGATACGGCCTGCAGTTTTCCTAATAGTCAACCAGGTGCCCCTGAAAAGGCAGATAGGCTGTATAAAGTTCCTCAGTCTTTCACATTTTTATACATTATTCGTAAAGCTGATGTTGGTGCTATAGCTTTAGTTGATCCCACTGCTGCTAAACACTTAACTTAATTCCAATCCTACTCTTTCTAATAAGGATGGGAAAATTATTTACAAGTATGGAAACAAAGTGTATACTTCAGCAACTTTGATTGTCAGGCTCATATGTTAAGGTTTCTTCTGAGTAATTGTGAAAGTATGGGAACTGTTAATGTTTTATCTGCTTTAAATAATTAAGTTCTTCTATTGCACAGGCCCCTACTCACAGTTTACAGTGTGTGTATAACTCTATTAATACTTCTTACAGGGCTATGACTGCTGGTATTGTTTTGAAGAAGTTTACACAGCTACAGTCCCAGAAAATCACAGAACATTCTAAAATGATATTTTAAATTACCCTTTGGATAGAGGTTAAGTTTTTGGCCCCTCTGCTGCAGAGATGATCAAAAAGTGCGATAACACAGATAAACTGATTCAGGGATTTTCTAAGATTTTTAAGCCCTACTTTTCTAAATTTTCTAAGGTATTATCTAACTCCTCATCCAGTTTTGGTAAAAAAGCCTAATAAGCAGTCTCAACAAAATATAGGTAAACAGACATTTAAGAAGAAATGGCAAGGTGGTTCCTAAAAGAAGCCTTGAACCTCCCAAACTAAGGGCAGTCCAATAAGTCTGAATGACTATTCAAGAGAACTTGTGATCCCCTTACATCCTGGCCCCTTTTTTCTTCTGGAAAGTGTATATCTCCATTTTTCTGTTTGACAACAAGACAATTCAGTGCACCAAATATGTTCACTAAGTGTCTATCTCCAGCTATAGCTCATTGGAGGCTACGGTGTATCCACGTTTTTTCATATTTAGATTACTTGTTTATCTTTGCAGAGTCATTTTCAAAGTGTCAGGAATCACTCTCTTGGATGAGAAATCTCATACACAAGGTGGGATTCCAATACACCATTCAAGTCTTTTTTGACTCCTTCACAGTGTGTTCCTGGACACCTCAGTTAAAAGAAAGTTTCTTCTGCAGGAAAAAATAGGTCTATATCTAGATCTAGTTCTAAGGTTTTCCACTCAGATTTCAGTCACTGCAAGGGAATACCTCAGAACTTTGGTCCTCATGACTTCTATTATTTTTATAACAACACTGGCAAGACTCAACATGAGAAATATGCAGTGGTATCTGAAGTCTCTTTCATCCCAGCACCAACAACTTTTATCTTTTCAAATCCCAATGCTGGGTTTTGTCAGGAGAGAAATCATTTGAATGGGATAAAGGATATCCTTAAATCCAAGTTTCCCCTTTTCCCTCCCTATTCCAAAGCAGTCAGTCACCAGGGAGGTTGGCATAATAGTTAAGGTGTTTACCTTACAACACAAGGTGCAGGGTTTAATTCTCACATGGGGTAATTGGCTAGGCTTAAAATGGCCCATAAACTGAACTATGAAACTATAAACCTATGAACCACAGATGCTTTGGACTTTGCTTGGGGTGCAGTTTCAGGAGAGAGAAAAGTACAGCTTGTGTGGGACACCAAGGACAGAGACAAACACATAAATATCAAAGAAATGCTTGCTCTTATCGAGGTAGTCAACTCTCTGAATCATCTCTGGTACCTGTGGCCTCTTAAAAGTATTACAGACAATGCCACAGGTATGTGATACATAAACAAGCAGGGACAACCAGGATGTACAGATTAGCCATGTTAGCTTTGGATAACTTCACAGCACAATCTCAGTCTACATCCTACATTCTGTCACAGCAAAATTGTGTAGCATATAAGCTGTGGAGGACCAGGACAGACTGTAGCCAACAGTAGCTATATCAGGGGTCTTCCAAGTTTTGATCCAATTGTGTAGAGTTCATCAAGTAGACCACTTTGCTTTCTCTCTGAACAATCAACTGGTACAATTTTATTCTAAGATTTCATGGAATAAGGCTTAGAAGAGAGATACATTTTCTTTTACCTGGGCAATAGTGCTCCTGCATGTTTTCCACCCTTTTCACTATTATCCAGGGTACTTCTGAAGATTCAGAAGGAATTCTGCAAGATCATTGCAGTCACTCCCTGCTGGCCAAGAGAACCATGGTTCTCCCTTCTTTTAGAAATGGCCAGATACACCACAATATCAATCAACTTTAACTGACTACCTGTATAATGGAGTCTTCATTCCTTTTCGGCACCTCTTTACTGAGGATGTGTGGCAGGTAGTAACTGAGGCAAGAAAGCCTGCTACTAAAAAAATCATATTAGCAAATGGAAAACATTTTCTAGTTAATCCCAGCAACTTAACTATCACCCAAGCAGGGCTAATAGTTCTCTGTTTTAACAATATGTGTATAAATTACTATCTTATGGCCCTTCTTATTCCTGTATCAAGGTTTATTTATCAGCCATTTCAGCCTGTCTGCCCATAGATCCTCCTTTTTGAATGAAATCTCATGTCAAAATGTTTTGAAGGGGTTTGGCATAAGACAACCCAGAGTAAACCACTTGCCTTCTTTGGGATCTTAATTTTTTGTTAGCTAACACCTGCTCTATTTGAAACAGCTAACCTGGTTGACTTGAGGTTCTTAACATGGAAAACAGTGTTTTTCTGATTGGGCTGACCTTTGCAAGAAGAATTGCAAGCTCTTATGGTGAGTAAACCCTATCTTATTTTCTACAGGGACAGGGTTTCTTTGAGAACTAATCATTTTTTTATGGCTAAAGTGGTATCCAAGCTTACTTTAAGCCAAACTATCCACCCCCCCCCATTTTCAATCTTGAACTTAAAAATGAGGGTGAAATGATGCTCTATACCTTGGGTGTCCACAGACAGGTCAGGTAGTATCTTGACAGAATTAAATCTTTCATATCTTCTGTTAAATTGTTTACATCGAGTGAAGGTAAGAAGGGCCAACCTGTGTTAAAACAGACTAATTCCAAATGATTGTCTAAGGCTATTACCTTTTGTTATACTCACCATATCAAAACTACTCCAGGCAGGGTTAAGGCCGACTCAACCAGGGCCTTGACTTCATCTATAGCTTTTTTGAAAGGGTTGGATTCTACAAGTATTCTAGAAGCTGCTACTTGGTCCTCTGCACATGCTTTTACAAAGCACTGTAAGACTGATTCCTTCTCTATGTTCAGACCGGGCTTTGCCAGGACCATTCTCCAGGGGGTCCTGGGTTCTTCTCCTTTCACCTCCCAAATGTAGTACGCTAGTCCAATCTACCCATATAGATACAGCTACTGCAACACTGTTCAATATGATGAACATAGTGAAGTTGTAAAAGTAAGCTTACCATAATGGGGCTGGGAATGTTGGCTTAATGGCTAAGGTGTTTACCTTACAAACACAAGGTGCAGGGTTTGAATCTCACAAGTGATAATTGTCTATTTTTCTTGCTCCTAGCATTGTCCTTTCAGGGCTCTGACTCCCTTTCTCCGTTGACTGGAAGAGCTTGGTTGCCAGACTTGTCTTTTATTCAGTTCAGCTCAAGCTGCCTGACAGTTTAGGTCCATAGAAGGTGCTCTGAAGCTTTGGAAGCTGGCCAGTTGTTATATCCTTGGTAATACAATCCCATATAGCTAAGGCTACTACAGCAGTGATAATTCAAAAATCCTCATTTATGATAAGTTTACTTACAAAACTGTGCTTTTTGTCACTGTTCTGAAGACAGTAGTTGTCACAATAGTGACAGAAAGAAACACATTAATAATGGTATATTTAAGCTAAGATAGCATGTGGAGAGATTGCCACAGTTGCAAAAGAGGATGCAGGTATTCAGGGATTAGAAATCAGAAGAACAAGATATATACAGGATAGATGAAGTAACATGTGGTAGTGACTCCGATTTTGGCTGGATAGTATTACTATTCAATGCAAGACATCTATGGGGATAGATTGAGGTGTTGCAGTTAGTGATGCAAGATAGGGACAGTGATAATTTAGTACCAGAGAAAAAGGAGCCAGTGACACGAGGGGTATGACATGTATGCAACTGGGTATCAGCTGTTCAGGAATGATAGAGGAGGGACTATGGAAATCAGTAGCAATCTTTATAAAGCAAGGTGCCAAAAAAGAGGTCAGAGAGGAGGAACACAAAACTCATGAAAGGAGAAACAAATATTCTAGGTCAGAACCTAGAGAAAGTGGTGGTTAAGACAGAGAAGATGGGGAGAACTGGTGGACTGGTACAGACTTTTGGTCCCCTGGCATGTCAGGGAAGGAGGAGGATAAGACACTACAGAGCTGAATAAAGATGAATGTGTGAGAAGAAGGGTTTTACATGTGTGAGATCTGACTATCCATGGGGAAGAATGGAAGACTCCAAGCTTCACAATAAAGAAGGAGTGGGAGCTGTTTAAGTCTTGGTCCATAAGGATTTCAACAAAGTGATGTGGGACTGTTCCACAAAGGACAAAATTCTGGGTACATTCCTAAGCAAAGTGTGTGGAGGCAGGAAAGTACAAGTAAAAGCTCTATTAAACAACAACTATCATGCTACTACACAGTTTAGAGTTAGGGAAGCTAAAATTAGAAGTAAGTGAGATGTTAGTGTGAGATTTTAATGGAGTGGTTTATGATGAACTGGAGAAAGGATCAGAAATAAATTGGGAAACATAGGACAAACTGAGGGAGTAAATAAACTTTTGGAAAGGGGCAGGGATGTAGTACTCTGGGCTATGGATAAGGTTTTGTGGAAGAACCAGTAGGCAAGAAGACAAGTACAATTCAGCTATAAAGGAAGGTGATGCCAGACATTAAAGCAAGGGGTGTGTGTGCGAGAGCTGGGAAGGAGGGAGTGGGGAGGTGGAAGGGACAAGTAAAGGAGCAACAAAAAGATAAGAGCAACAAAAGAAAAATGATGAAAAGGAGAAAGGGATGAAAAGGGAGATCAACAAGTTGTATATGTACAATGCAAAAGGAGAACATGGTGAGGCAGACTTGGCCAAGCTGACCAAAACTTGGGAGAAATCCAAAGAATGCTAGGAAACAGTTTAAATACTCATTGAATATGCAACATCAGTATTTTAAGTCAAAGCAAAGTGAGAGTTCCATGGTGTGGAGAAGGAAAAAAGAGCAGGAAGAGCAGTGGAGAGACAACAGAATTTAGGCTGAAGAGGTTGAGAGGGAACTGGTTTCCCTGTGGGAAATTAAAGACAAGGACAAACAGGCTGCCAATGATGTTCCTTGAGTATGCCAGCATATAGCCTAATCAAGGTTTCTGCAGATCAGTGGTGTGAAAGAGGACTGAAAAAATGGAACTGTAGCACCTTGGTACAGTGAGTGAAGAACAGTAAAAAATTCAGACTGTTTGCTTAACAGCAGTATCAAGGAATATCATGGAATGATTCATAAAATAAAGATTAATTGCTTTTCTAGAGTACAACAGTCTCCATGAAAACCAAATTGAGATTGTGGCCTGAAAGATCTGTCAAGCAAACATCCATCCTTTATTATAGCTGATTTATAAAGGAAATTAAAAAGGGAGTACCAGTAGATAAGCTCTCCCTGGAATAGTCTGTGTTCTCTAAGAAATTATTTAGAATGGCTGACAAGTGGGCCGAGGTTTACAACAGACAAATGCAAAGTCCTGCATTCATGCCTCAACAACCCTAGTATGAACTATCAGCTAGGAGGGGAAGAACAGATAGCAAGAGAGCAGGAAAAATATCTGTGGGTTCTAATCATGCTCAGAATGAGCCACCTGGAACAGAGTGAGAAGGCTGTGACAGAAGTCAAACAGAATTATGAGGTGATCCATCATGGTGATAAACTTAAGAATCATGGTTGCTCAATACATGGACCTGGAAAGGGCTTATCATGCATACTGCATTTGTTTTTTGTTGCTGTACAAAGAAAGGGAATATTGGTCTGCTAGAAAAAATTCAGTGGAAAACCAGCAGAAATCTGAATGGGATAGATGGAAAATTATATGACTGAAGACTGAAGATTCTAAACCTTTTCTCACATGAGAAAAGATAAGATATGAGGGACAAGATATGGTGAAAAAGACCATGACAAAATGTCAAGGGGATATCTTCAGCAGGAATAGGAGAAAGAGAGAGACAGAGAGAAGCAAAGGCAGTAGATAGTAGAGAGCAACTAATCCTTGAATCTGCAAAAACAATTCTTCAGAGAGAAAGAGAGACAGAGAGTTTGACCCATGGAATGTAGTAACAGAATGAGTGGTGAGGAGGAAATTAGCCATTGATTCAGCCATATTTAGCAATGTATTGCCTGTAATACCCTTAATAAGAATAGTGCTAGTTACTGTTATGAAATCCATGTATACTTTAAGCATGATTAGTCCATCAAGTGTTGCTGCTGTTACTTCTTCAAAGATGATTATAACATCAAATACAAATGATCTAGTTTAATTTAATCCATACCTTTCTTTGTCAAGGAAATGTAATTTACTTGTCTTGTTTGGTTAGTTCTGTTATGCCATGCTCCTCAACATTACAAATAATGCATTCCTAACTATAACTTATAATTCTTAAATTAAGTGCTAACTCCCCCAGCTTTATGTTTAAGGGCCAACATTGTTGGTGTCAAAGTAATTGAAAATATCAGTTCAGAAAGATTTTAGATAATACTGGAAACATTTGACTATGTGTTTTGGGCATTAAATCTGGGTGTGCTGTGTAGGAGGAAAGTCTGTAAACATCTTTTCTGTTTCCATTTTGTGTTTCGGTATGTTATCCCTTGTTTTGAGAGGTTTTTGATTTTATAAAGTATTATCAACAGTGATTTGGTAAAGATGTTCTCATTTCATTTTATGATACAAGTAGCAACATTTCAGGTCCAGTGAGCCTGCATTTATTTATTTTTTTTGGTTGTTGTCATCAGTCAATCAATCAATCAGCAGAGAAACTAGCAAATCAGTGTCAGCGCATAACAGGTAGCACACTTGCCTTTGGTGTTGGAATATCAGAAGGCTAAGGTTCTATTTCCACATCTCAATTACATACGAAACAATAAAAACACATTATATAATATTTGTGCACAGAAACATAGTAAATAGAATCTATATTATCATGGTTTGGTGCATTTATGATTAGCATTTTTGCCTCACAGCAAGATGTTCTCCCGTTCGATTCTCAGCTAGTGTGCGGGGAGTGCCTTCTGTGTAGAGTTTGCATGTCCTCACCGCGGGTCGAGTGGTGTTCCAAAAGACATGCATGAATGGGCATGCCTTTGTTGAAGGTTGGGCATCGAGCTGACAAATCAGCACCATGATAATCTACTGCCAATCATTAGCGGACCGGATTTCCACTGTGGTGTCCCCTACCCGGGAAAAGCCAAAAGACAACAACAACTGTACTAAGAGAAATGCTTTAATTTAATAATGAGAGTATATGGCATTTAGTTTGAGCTGTCAAAGTAGTATTCACTATTTCCTATCAACCTCCCTCAGGTTTTACAAAAACTTTGTCCACACAAAAAAAAGAAAAGAAAAGACAGAAATATTTAAAATCATTGTAATATAATGTATGATTTTGTCACCTCTTGTTATGCTAAATTGTTACTCATATAAGGAAGCAAGTTAAAACTATTACTGCTCATCAAAACAATAAATATCTCAGAAACTCCACTAACATCAAATCAAAACTGATAAAAAACTATGATGATAATATACAGGCAGCAAATTATAACATCTCCAAAGCTTTTTTGGACTACAATCAACAAGCACACACCTACTTCATCTAACCATACTGACAGGATAGCCAGCAAATTAAACACTCACTTCATCCAAAAAGTAACCTTTCTTATTAAATCATTAGCACAGGCAGGCATAAACTCCTGTGCTTCCTTGTTAACCCCAAAATTTGTATGAAAACCAGTCTCAATTTGTACAATCAAAAAACTATTGCAAACCATAATACTTATCACACTTGCCTCTGATATAATAGCATCTGAGTGCCTAAAACATTCTGCTTATGCCCTAGCATTTCCTGTCTTTATTCTAATCAACCACTATATCATCAAAAGCTATGTCTTAACCCTACGAAGAAGGTGCTACAATCTTCCTCTCCAGAAAGGTGGAAAGTCAAATGAGTCTCAACTCCTCTGCTCTTTCAGTGACAACTGCCTCCTTTCCCCTACACAGCACAGTTTTCATCCTTTTCATAGTGCATGCATAGCTCTGCTTAGTTTAATAACATCTGCTAACTAACATCAAAAGTCTGAGAACTTGTCTCACCACTTTTCCTAGATTTATTCAAAGTTTTCAACGTGAAATCCCACCTGAAGTTGCTTTAAAAACTAGCTTGCACAAAAATACCTGAACTTCACAATCTTGTTTCTCCAACTAACTCAAAAATAGACAACAAGCAGTAATATGGCAAAATGACATCTTCTCTTTCCTTCCCATTACAGTGAGTGTCCCATCATGTATCCATTTAGGTCCCCTGTTCAGTATATTCATTAATGATCTCCACCTAGCTTCTAAACAAGCCAATATCATACAGTAGCATAGATAAATGATTATAGGTTTGCTGTACTGATCAAGCTCCCCTTAATTAGCGGCATGTTTGAACCTCTGCACTGTTTACTCTTAACCTAGCCAACGAAGAGTAAAGGTTCTTAAAGTAAAGTATCCTACACACTACGCTCATATGCTGTCCATGTAAACCTTACAGGTGAATACTTAAAGTAGCACTGCATACTCCAGGGGTATAATTACAAGTCCTATTGCTTTATCAGTCTTTTCAAACACTGTGCTAAGTGAAATTGAAGGACTATTACAACCTAAAGTTGTCTTATCCCCGGTAACTCTACTCAGCCGTGTAGTGCAAGCCCAAGTTAGCTAGCGTTGCCCTTACAAGACTGTCTACATTGAAAAACAGCAATTACTTCAAAACTTGAACAGTTTTAAATACTGCAGACTTGCTTAATTGCATAGTTTTAGCCAGAATTAAGCTTTGTTGCACTCCCTAGTCTCATGCCACTGGCTCTATTAACTACTATACCTACCGAATAGAATTTTGAGACTGTACCTTTGACCTGTTACTAAAGTTGTTGGCCATTAACCTGGTTTTCACCTGCATCTTAATGCACACAATTGTGTTTTTTAAAAACAAATAACAAACTATGGAATGCAGTATTTAGGCACTGACTTTTTTCATCCTGCTTCTCACTGTATTTTTGTAAAAGAAAAGCAACAAAGACACTAAGCTATAAATGCATTTTTTCTGTTTTGTAGCTATTTATCGATAGCAGGAATGGCTGTTCTCCTAGTAACTACCTGACATATATTGTTATGAAAAGGGAATAGAATACTGTGAATTCCTGCTGTAATATATAATGCACTGTCTTGTTAATTTTGTCTGCATGCTCTTTAGCTAACAAACATTTTATTTTTCCTCACTTTCTCTTTTGTCTTTCTCTCTGCCTGTACCAGCCATCTGCTCCTATACCTCCCTACCTGCTGACCTGAATATACCTAGCTGGACGCCCAAGAAAGCTAATCAGTCTTTAGGAGTTAACTCTCCAGCTCCTTGGGAGACCATACTCAGATTGAGACAGTGGAAGTACGTCTTGATATAACTTCTATGCAACCTGTATTAACATTACAGTGATATAGTTATTGCCAGTTAGGTAAGCCTCTCAGTTAGGTCAGCCAGCAGCCAACCCCCTCCCACTAATCTTTTTTCTCTCTAAATTAACTGTACCTTTGGCCCAGACCTTCTTTATATCGAAGTAGTCTTCTCCTCCCCTCTCCCTCCCTGGCCTGACACACTTTTAGGAGATCTATTTAACTGTAGTTCAGAGACTAACCACTAGGTGGTGCCTCTATATTAGCCCCTGTATACATATCCTTTTTCATTTGCTCTCCCCTATCTACCTAACTCCTTCTCCAACTTTCTCTGGACTGACTATTTTTCATCTCCCCTTGGACTAATTTATCTTCAATTCACTCTTTACTCCCCATACACACACCACTGCCAGCACCTCAACATTTCTTCATACTCTATTACTCGCTGACTTACCTGCATATTTTCTCTCCTTACTGATTGTCATCCTGACAAGCTACTCTGGTGTCACTACCCGCTCCGTTCGCCCTGCGGGCAAACTCCGCTCCCCTACCCTACCCCCAAATTCCACCCACCCCCAGTCTACCTAAACTTATACACCCATAACAACACCTCCTATAGAATAATCCAATCATACAATCCATCCCTAGCCACACCCACCTCAATCAATAACCATACACACTTCATCTTAACTCCCCTCAGGAATACAACTCCTCCCACCAACGCTTGACTACACCTTCCTATAATTTCACCTCTGCTCTTAAGTCCTACCCCCTCTAAACACCCACTACACACTCCTTAGCTATGCCTTACCTTTGCTTTGCCATTTACTACTAGTACTCTTCTTCCTACCCACTACTCTAACTACTACCTACCTCTTAACCTCTTTCGAACATCCCCTCCTCTCTACTCTTACCATTCCAATCAAACAAACTCTTACAACTATACATGCTTCATCTACATGCTCTTTTAATATCACTTATAAACCCAGTTACTTTCTACCTAAATATCATCGATTAATGCACATCAAATATTCCAGTCCAAACAATAGAAAATCATTTGACTACCATTGGAAACCTCCGCAGTTCAAGAACTTTATATCACTCCACTCCTTAATAGATGAAGACATTCACCCTAATCCAGGTCCAAACCCTTCCCTACTCACCACAAGTAGCAACCAATACAAGACAACCCCCATTCCTTCAACCAAAGCCTCCAAATCTCTCTCAATAGCCCATCTAAACATACGTAGTATTTGCAAGAAAATGCCTGAAGTTCATGCCCTTCTAGATGTCCATCAGTTTGACATCCTCTCTTTCACAGAAACTTGGCTTAAACCCACAATAAAAGATAATGAAATTATCCCCCCAGGTTGTAGTATCTTTCAAAAAGACCGCACAGCCAAAAAAGGTGGTGGGGTAGCAATTCTCTACAAATCAGGACTACAAATTACTATCTTAAATCCCAACCTACCCTCAGATAATAATGCAGAAATAATTATTTCCAAACTACAGCTTAACTCCAATAAATCATTAAACATCATCTGCTCCTATCTTCCCCCAGGTAAAAATCAAAGTATACTAGAAGACATACTAAACTGGCTTTCTTCATACCTCCCACAGGAAACCATAATCCTAGGTGACTTTAACATAGACTGGAATTTATGTACCCACACTAACCCATCCACCCTTATCAACCTGTATGGCTACTCACAAGCTATAAACTCCCCTACCAGAAGAAATAAACTCAATAATAAAGAAAGCATCCTGAATTGGATACTAACAAATAGCCCACATCAAAAATATACAACAGGAACCCTCCCAGACAACCTCAGCGACCACTCTCTAATATATATTATCAGACATAAAACAAACCTTACTAAACCTATTACCATTAGAACGACCTGATCCAAAAAAACATTTTGACCCCAATCTGTTCCAAACCGAACTTAAGCAGTGTAACTGGTCACCTCTTAAATCTCTCCCTATAAATGAAGCAGTTAATCACTTCAATAACACTTTCCTAGCAATCCTGGACCATCATGCCCCGGTTCGCTCTATAAGAATCAGAACCAAACCAGCTCCATGGCTCTCAAATCATACTAGGAAAATAATCCATAGCAGAAATAAATCTTGGGCAAAATGGCATTCCACAAAGAATAGTTCCAATCACCAAACCTTTAGACAACTAAGAAACGTAACAAAAAAAGCTATCCTATAGGAGAAAAAGAACTTTTACATCCAATTACAACAATCATCCCTTAAACAACCACAAAAATTTTGGACTACTATTAACACACTTCTGTCCCCAGGCAAAACAGTCACACCTAATCCATTAGGCTCCAACCCTGATTGCCCAACACAAACAGCAAATGACTTTAACTCTTTCTTTACTACCTCTATACTAAATCTGGCTAACCATTTAACCCCCGACACCTCTAAACTCCACATTCTTAACTCCACTCCTCCCCCATTATTCCACCGGGAACCTATACCCACTTCCTATATCTGCTCCCTACTCCAAAAATTAAAACCTACTACCCCCTCAGCTGACAAACTACCAGCAGAATTCCTCCAAATAGGAGCCAAAGCTATTGCCTACCCCATCTCCATATTAATCAATAGAACCATAAAAGAAGGCACTATACCATCAATCTGGAAAATCTCATACATTATTCCTCTTCACAAAGGTGGAAACTCCATTGAGTTCTCCAACTTTCGCCCCATAGCCCTACCCTCCCCTCTTGCTAAAATAATGGAGAAGTGTATCCACAAACAATTACTAAACCACCTACTCCTTCATAATCTTCTAGCTAACTGTCAGCATGGTTTCCGACCATTTCATAGTACCACCACAGCCTTGTTATCCTTTACTAACTGTATCAACAAGAATCACAATAAAAATATCCTTACCTCTGCTTTCTTCGTTGATCTATCAAAAGCCTTCAACATGGTTAATCACCAACTTCTCCTCCATCTATTGAAGTCCCTCTCTCTTGACACTCCTGCTATGGGCTGGTTTACATCCTACCTCGAAAATAGACAACAGGCAGTTCTCTGGCAAAACCATCTTTCAGACCTCCTTCCCACCTCCCTAGGTGTCCCCCAGGGCTCCATATTAGGTCCTCTACTGTTTTCCATTTTCATAAATGACCTTCATCTTTCTACTCCACTCTCTACTTGCATTCAATATGCAGATGACTATACTATCATCTGTTCAGGCTCATCCCAAACCAAACTTCATTCTCTCACACAAAAAGCTTTCAGCACAATAGAAGAATGGTTCTCTAACCATTGTCTTCTCCTTAACCCAAAAAAACTAAACTTCTGCTCTTCACACCCTCCCACTTGTCTACCCCTCTTCATTTCACACTCATATCCATCAATGGTACCCTCATTTCTCCAGATCCCACCACCAAACTCCTACGAATTACTATTGATAACCAAGTAAATTTTGACACACACATAAATACTACAATAAAGTCTATTAACAGAAAACTTGAATCCCTATATAGAATCAAACCTTTCCTTACTCTAGAAGCCAGAACCACAATAGCTAGAACCCACTTAATCTCTACCCTATTATATGCTTCCCCCATATATATCAATCTTTCCAAAAACAACCTCAACAAACTTTCTAAATCATATAACAATATAGCCAGATTTGCCAAAAGCTCTCCATATAGGACTCATCACTGTCAGAACCTAAAAAAACTAGGTTGGCTTGAACTCCCCCACCAACTACAATTTAACCAACTTATAATAGTTTACAAAGCCCTACATCAGCCCAATAACACCCCAATTCTTTCCACCCTCATAATGCCATATAAGAACCTGAAGAATCTACGCTCCTCACACTACCCTATCAAAAAACTCAGCTGGTGCCTCTCTATTCTCTAACTCAATTGGTAAAATATGGAATCTATTACCACATGACCTAACTACCCAGACCTCTCTCCCACTATTTAAAGCTAACCTAAGACTTTTCTTCACTAACCACTGGTTATGTTCTTGTACCAACCCTGACTAACTGTCTACCCTTAAACTATCAGTTACTCTCAAAACCATAACATATTTATCCATTATCCTGTTTCATACATCTCACTATAGACTATCCTTCTTACCTTTTTACTAATCTTGTGAGTCATGACTACTATTTGTCATGTTTGACTTTTTCTACTGTTTTTGAAAATTGTTAACTTTAGGATCTAACAATCTGTTAATGTCATTTTTCTAATTCTGAATGTCATATTTTATATGTTTATATATATATATGTTTTTTTCTGGAGCTTTTCTCCCCGGGCCTCTGCTGAAAATGGACATGTATCCAGTTAGACTAGCCCGGTCAACAAATGTAAAAAAAAATAAATAAAATTAAAACAACTCACCCAGCATTTTTTTCTCCACCATAGATGCCTGGCTGTCTGAGTGACACCCCTGCACTGGCCCAGTAATCAAGGATCCTAAATCTTCAATACTAGCACAAGCAAGGGACATGGACTTTGGGAGGATGACAAGTATACAAAAACACAGTGCAGTTCAATTTCCCTTAAGAGCACACAGAGCTCACAGTCAGTCTGGAGCTGGTTTCTCCCTCTTTCTCCAGATTCCCAATAAGACTCCCCACTGGCACAGCTATAGGGTTAAGATCTCAGCTGAGTGGTCAAGCCAAAACCTCCAGCACCCTCTCTGTCCAATCAGTGCTTTGTGTCCCTGCCCAAGTAGCTGACATACACACTTTGAGATTTGATTTATATACAAACACACACACACACACACACACACACACACACACACACACACACACACACACACACACACACACACACACACACACTTCTGGGAAAGGCTAGCACAGGTTTACTAGCTATGCCCCCTTCTGCCCAGACTAAAAGGTAGCTATCACTGTCACCAACCAGCTTGTATCAGCTACTTAAGGCCCTTATGAAAGGGTGCCCAATTTTACTGTGTAATGTTACTATTATCCAAATGGTAATTGTGACCAAGACTTGCAAGGCTATTTAAAAGTGGCCTGTACAGTGTCACCAAATACATATGCAAGTACTCTAAGAGCTTAAATATCTCTAAATTAAAAGGTTTAACTATATTTAATAATAAACAATAAAAGAACAAGATAATATTCAATAACTCAACACAATATGCAGAGTTCAGAATCAGAGGAAATATTTTAAAACAACATTGCAGGACAGTCTCACATAAATACAGAAAACATCTAAACTTATCTTATTATATTCCTATCTGTCTCTAAGAGAAGTTACTGTAATCTAGTACTTACTATTAGCAAGACAGAAGTGCTGATGAGAGGATGTTTCTAGGTCCAAAGACATATACAAAATGCACAGATTTTCTCTGAGAGATGGTTCTTAAATTAATAATGCACATTACTGCTGGGTTAGTTAGGATGACATCACTCTTTGTCATCTGCCTTCAGTTCCCATGCTAAGCAGATACCAACAGAATTTAACATTTATCCGTGAAAAATACTCATCTCTCAGAAGATTGCCTAGAACTGGAAATCATAAAATAATTAACACTTTTACATTTGAAACCTAGTAATTATTTCTGTTTCCAGATTATAGGAAAACCTCAAGCTTTAGACATTGCATCTGCTTACTGCACTGAAAATAACTTTTTTATAGCACATCGTAAAACACTTAACTTATTTTCCTGAAGTTTTAAAAGTTAACTCTGTATGTTCCAACTTCTGCTATAAATATAGTTTATATACATTTCTGTTCTTTTCCAGTAGGGTACACTGTGGTTACATTCTTGAAGCTCAATATATAACATACAGTTCAACACACACTTCTGCACCAGTAGTTTCATATGTACATAACATATAGTTATTTTACATTTGTAAGACAAGCATATGGATCATATTAATATTCACAAATGACATATGATTGCTTACAAAATTCCAGATAGCTGGGCTGGCAGCCTTACAGTCTGATACACAGTGACTCCTTAACCTTAATAAAGCAAAATTGATCATATTTCCCCAAATCATTCAACTGACTACAAAAATAATTTCAGTATCAGTTCCTCTAAGAACACCAACAGAGAACTAGTAAGTCAAACTAAGCTCCTAGAAGACACTTTTGATAAAAGTTAAAATTTGATCATCACATAAAACAAGCAGTGAAAGACACTAGCCAAAAGCTAGGTGCTCTCTGTAGTCAAACAATACCTCACAGATAATGTTAGAAAAGGTATTGCTGAATCCCTTCTCATTCTTACACTACTTTATGCTGCTCCCAACTTGATTAACCCACTATCCACTTAATTCTCACTCTTAGAACAGTGTGATAATAAGGTGGAAACATTTGCCACCAATCATCCTTAAAGGATACATCATTGTCTGCCAATAAAAAAAAATGAGTGGTCAGATCTAAGGCTTTACCTTACACTTTCTCAACTAGTTATGTCTCATAAACTCATCTATTATCTAGACAAAAGTCCAGGTTTGAAAAATATTCTCCAACTTTATAACCCAATTAGACAGCTAAGATCCACTGACAAATGTTATTAACTGTTACAAAAGAAAACAGTTGAAATGGTGACTCTTTCTACTCCTCTTTCATGGTCAAAATTTGGAACTCCCTCTCTTTTTAAGAAACACATTAAGGTAAGCACTATTCTTTTAAGGCAGAACCAAGAGAATACCTAAAATATACCTGGCTCTATACATGGACAAATCCCAGATGATAAATGTCCCTTACTTTCTCCTTTTTTTCTAAACACTATTCTGGTAGTTATTGGCCCAAAACCTCCTCTTTGTCCTATTCCTTTCTCCTTCTATCTTTCGTAAAACATTTTCATGGTTTGGGAAAATGAAATTCAGGGAGTACAACATAAGGACTAAAATAAAAATATCAGAAAAATGTGTAATTCCCAAATGTATACATTAATCACCTATTAGTGATGATTTTACCATTATCCATTATTATTTTCATATTGTGACTGTTCTTGCATGAGCAAACTGCTTCATACTCAATAATTGTAATACACATTCTGAAGACAAAGCCATTTTCTAGTTCTCATATAATTTTTTTAAAGTGTTCAATTAATTGACACCAAGGCTCTCATGAAATCACTGTTAACTGTAACCACAAGGTTTATTATTCTTTATACTTGAGAAAACAGTGGACTTAAAAATTAGGGGTTGTTTTACCTTTTTGTTTGCTCCAACTTCTGTTACAACATAAACAGATAAACTGAATGGGTAATCATGTTCATTTAACATGTTATTAAGGATCTCAAATACTTTAACACATTTCTGATCACCAGACACTATCTGTGATGGCCTAACTGGCTATTCTTTAACTAAACTGTATTTCTGCCCCACAGGGTGACAGCTCTTAAAATGTAGATAACAGTTAACGTAGCTTATGAAATATTTTCAACCCAAATCTTCCATTTGTTTTATTCAAAAGCAAAAAGCAAAGTGACATCCAAATAGCTGATAGTGGTACCCCAACAGAAAAAAACATCAGTTCAAGAATATCAATGTCTCAGGTCAGTTTGCTAAAATGTACTAGGTTCATTCATATCTCCCCCATAAGATAACAATGTCATCCAAATATCTTAGCTATAGCTTGACATTCATCATTTCAGTCATACCAAATACAAAATTATATTCTAAGTACCGCAGCACTAAACTGGAAATGACTGATGAGCAGGAGGAACCCATAGCCATACATTTAGCTCATTTAAATAGCTTACCCTCAAAGGTAAAAAAAAAAAAAATATTATTTAAGACTTTTTCCATTAACTCAGTCAAAAAGTTGTTGTGTCTTTGGGCTTTTCCTGGTTAGGGGTCACCACAGCGGAAATCTGGTCCGCTAATGATTGGTAGTTGATTTTTATGTGCTGGATTACCAGCCCTGATGCACAACCTTCAACGAAGGTACGCCCATTCACGCATGTCTCCACGCAGAAGACGCTCTAGCTGAGAATCGAACTGGACAGCGTCTTACTGTGAGGCAACGCTACCACAGCACCACCCCCGCGGGTCTCTAACTCAGTCAAAAAGTAATGCAATATATTTAAGAACTGGTTTCTATTACCTGATCGAATGTTTAGGTTAGTGAATACCTAAATGACTGTCTAGTAATAGCAAAAGCAAAAAATCACGAATGGCCGATTTAATGCAGGGAAAGAATTCCCTTGGACATTATGCAGATTTTGCCCCTTCCCCCACTGTAGAGCAATCGCAGAGTTGGTATATTTAGTTAGGGGGGTGTGGAGGGCACAACTCCACTTCATTTTGGTTTAAAATGTTTTTTTTTTTTTTTTTTTTTTTTTTTTGTGGCCGAGGGAATTCATTCCCTACGTTAAATCAGAAGTTCACTGTTTTAATTTTTCGATAATATCAGTTCAAAGTTTAGGTATTCGCTAACCTAAATGTTCGATCGGGTAATATAGATACTTTAAGAATGTTCATAAATTATCGACTGCTTCTAAGAAAATATAAAATCAAGGTAGACTGGAGGGGTGGTTTGAGTGGAAATGTTTCATGGTTATGGGACCAGACAATGTAAGGAAATGATATGGCTAGGAATGAGGATTTCAGATAATCCCAACTTCACAATAAATGGAGAAACAGCAGCTTGACTAAACTGGATCACAAAGATGCATAGTGTATATCATGTGGTGTATATATAGAATACGAATTAGGCAGGCATCTATTCCTCCAGATAATACAACAAAGTAACACTTCTGTGCAAATATTCCTTGGTGGAAATACTAGCAACCTAAATCAATATAGAGCAAACTATTCAGATAATACATAACATGTATTGTACACATAGTCAGCACAGAGTCATAGGGAAAAATCATAGGGGTAGGCTTTTAAAATGTTGACAAACAGATACAAATCTAGAAAATAATTATGGACATATAACAGAGTCCTATTGCAGAGATTAGATTAGATTACACTAGG
>NC_056746.1:1476036630-1476051630 GCF_019279795.1 Protopterus annectens
AGGGGGGAATGGGGGTACAGGGGGGTTTCCCCCCCTGCTTCACAGGCTTAGTTTTGTTTTTTTTTTTTTTTTTCTTTTTTTTCTTTTTTCTTCAGTTTTCGAACTTTTAAATGTTCGATGTTATGGTCTTGACCATATCGTCATCATACATTTAAAAGTTCGATCTACTGAAGTAGATCCATATATATATATATATATATATATATATATATATATATATATATATTTATAGAAATGGGTTTCCTTTGTTTCGTTTAATCTCATTTCACTGAATATTATTTCATCATAACCTCTTCACTGAAAACACCAATTACTAAAAACTCATTTCACTGAATCTCATTTCACTTAACTGCAGTTAGTATATATGGCACTGTGTAGAGTACTATAAGGCAAGTAAAAGGTATATGCCCTTTTCCCGACTGTATTGTGATAATGGAGTTAACCCAGCCACTGGAGATACACAAGGCAGTGCATTTCTTTGTGCCGATCCCAAGCCCGGATAAATGGGGAGGGTTGCGTCAGGAAGGGCATCCGGCATAAAACTTTGCCAATTCATTTCATGCAGACACCAATAAACATTTTTATACCAGATTGGTCAAGGCCCGGGTTAACAATGACCACCACCAGTACTGTTATCCTACAGGGTGCTGGCGGAAATTGGGCTACTGTTGGCCGAAGGAGGAGAAGAGGCGGAAGACATGGCCAAAGGCAGGAAGAGAGGAGAAAGGCTAGGACTGTGGTAGTGGGGGTCGGAACTTTGAATGTTGGCAGTATGACTGGTATAGGGAGAGAGCTAGCTGATATGATGGACAGAAGGAAGGTTGGTATATTGTGTGTGCAAGAGACCAGATGGAAGGGGAGTAAGGCTAGGTGTATCAGAGGTGGGTTAAAATTGTTTTATCATAGTGTGGATGGGAGGAGAAATGGAGTAGGAGTTATTCTGAAGGAACAGTATGCTAAGAGTGTTTTGGAGGTGAAAAGAGTGTCAGATAGAGTGATGTTTATGAAGCTGGAAATTAATGGTGTAATGATGAATGTTGTTAGTGCATATGCTCCACACGTTGGGTGTGCAATGGATGAGAAAGAAAAATTTTGGAGTGAATTGGATGAAGTGGTGATGACTGTACCCAAGGGTGAGAGAGTGGTAATTGGAGCAGATTTCAATGGGCATGTTGGTGAAGGGAACAGAGGGGATGAGGAAGTGATGGGTAGGTATGGTGTTAAAGGAATGCAGAAGGTCAGATGGTAGTGGATTTTGCGAAAAGGATGGACATGGCTGTGGTGAATACGTATTTTAGCAAGAGGGAGGAGCATAGGGTGACATACAAGAGTGGAGGAAGATGCACACTTGTGGATTATATCTTATGTAGGAGGGCCAGTTTGAAGGAGATTGGAGACTGTAAAGTGGTGACCAGAGAAAGTGTAGTTAGGCAGCATAGGATGGTGGTTTGTAGGATGACGTTGGTGATCAAGAAGAGAAGGAGGAGTGTGAGGGCAGCACCAAGGATCAAATGGTGGAAATTGAAAAAGGGTAATTATGAGGTGGAGTTCAGGGATGAGTTAAGGCAAGCATTGGGTGGCAGTGAAGAGTTACCAAATAGCTGGGTAACTACAGCAGAGCTAGTAAGGGAGATGGCTAGAAAGGTGCTTGGTATCACATCTGGACAGGGGAAGGATGACAAGGAGACATGGTGGTGGAATGAGGAAGTACAGGAGAGTATACAGAGAAAGAGGTTGGCAAAGAAGAAGTGGGATTGTCAGAGAGATGAAGAAAGTAGACAGGAGTATAAGGAGATGAGGTGCATGGCAAAGAGAGAGGTGGCGAATGCTAAGGATAAGGCATATGAAGAGTTGTATGAAAGGTTGGACACTAAGGAGGGAGAAAAGGACCTGTACCAATTGGCTAGACAGGGGGACCGAGCTAGGAAAGATGTGCAGCAGGTAAAGGTGATAAAGGATAATGAGGGAAAACATTCTCACAAGCGAGGAGAGTGTGTTGAGGAGATGGAAAGAGTACTTTGAGGGGTTGATGAATGAAGAGAATGAGAGGGAGAGAAGGTTGGATGATGTAGGGATAGTAAATCATGAAGTACAATGGATTGAAAGGAGGAAGTAAGGATAGCTATGAAGAGAATGAAGAATGGAAAGGCTGTTGGCCCAGATGACATACCTGTGGAAGCATGGAGGTATTTAGGTGAAATGGCAGTGGAGTTTTTAACCAGATTGTTTAATGAAATCTTGGAAAGTGAGAGGGTGCCTGAGGAATTGAGAAAAACTGTTTTGGTACCGATTTTTAAGAATAAGGGTGATGTGCAGAGCTGTAGTAACTACAGAGGGATTAAATTGATCAGTCACATCATGTAGTTATGGGAAAGAGTAGTGGAAGCAAGGTTAAGAAGGGACGTGATGATTAGTGATCAGCAGTAGGGTTTCACGCCAGGAAAGTGTACTACAGCTGCGATCTTTGCTCTGAGAGTGTTGATGGAGAGGTACAGAGAATGTTAGAAGGAGTTGCTTTGTATTTTTGTAGACTTAGAGAAAGCATATGACAGGGTGCCTAGAGAGAAGTTGTGGTCTTGTATGAGGAAGTCAGGAGTGTCAGAAAAGTATGTAAAAATGGTACAGGATATGTACGAGGGTAATGTGACAGTGGTCAGGTCTGCGGTGGGAGTGACAGATGCGTTTAAGGTGGAGGTGGGGTTACATCAAGGATCAGCTCTGAGCCCTTTCTTATTTGCAATGGTGATGGACAGGTTGACAGATGAGATCAGACAGGAGTCCCCATGGACTATGATGTTTGCAGATGACATTGTGATCTGTAGTGAGAGTAGGGAACAGGTGGAGGAGACCCTGGAGATATGGAGATATGCTCTAGAGAGAAGAGGAATGAAGGTCAGCAGGACTAAGACAGAATATATGTGTGTGAATAAGAGGGAGGATAGAGGAATGGTGAGGATGCAAGGAGTAGAGGTGGCAAAGGTGGATGAGTTTAAATACTTGGGGTCAATAGTTCAGAGTAATGGTGAGTGTGGAAGAGAGGTGAAGAAGAGAGGACAAGCAGGATGGAGTGGGTGGAGAAGAGTGTCAGGAGTGATTTGTGACAAACGAGTACCTGTAAGAGTGAAAGAGAAGGTCTACAAGAGGGTAGTGAGACCAGCTATGTTATATGGGTTGGAGACAGTGGCATTGACAAAAAGGCAGGAGTCTGAGCTGGATGTGGCAGAATTAAAGATGTTAAGATTTTCACTGGGTATGATGAGGGTGGACAGGATTAGGAATAAGTATATTAGAGGGTCAGCCCAGGTTGGAAGGTTTGGAGACAAAGCCAGAGAGGCATGATTACATTGGGTTGGACATGTGCTGAGGAGGGATGCTGAGTATATTGGGAAAAAGATGCTAAGGATGAAGCTACCAGGTAACAGGAAAAGAGGAAGGCCTAAGATAAGGTTTATGGATGTGGTGAGAGAGGACATGCAGTTGGTTGGTGTGACAGAGCAAGATGGAGAGGACAAGAAGAAATGGAAACAGGTGATCTGCTGTGGCGACCCCTAATGGGAACAGCTGAAAGAAGATGATGAGGGTGATACTGGAGTTAGTATATATATAGTTAGGGGGGTGTGGTGGGCACTATGGTGATTTGAACATGGAACAGCTCAAGTGCATTCTCCTGTTTGACCAGCCTTGAAGTATATTTATCTCTGATGTAAAGGGAGACACCTCCATCTTAAGTCCCTGGCCTAAATGTGTGGAAGGCACTATAACTTAGCACTGTTGCTGTGCTTGCCTTGGCTTTAAACCATGTCTCGGTGACTGCATAGACGTCAGCATTCTCTAGGGTAAAGAGAGCTTCTAGGGAGTGGAGTTTTTTGTTTAGACTCCTAGCATTGAGCAGTAATACCTTTAGATTATTTGGTTTTGATTTGCTATGTTGGAAGTACTTTCAGCTTGGCATTGCCTAAAAAAGGCACTATGGGGAAAGACAATGTTTTAGCTAATATTCGAAAGCCTAGAGGGGAGAGGTGCAGACCATCCCTGGCAAAGCAGCATGGTCTGTTGACCATCTCCTTCCACGCTGACAAATACTGCACTCCCTTAGAATAACACCAGAAACTAAGTCAGTTATTAAAATCAGTCATCTTCTGTTCATATTGTGGCCTCATCCTTGGAGAAGTTAAAATGCTGCTCAATACTAGTCTCATACCAGCCTGAAGTACATATTCTGACTCTCCGAAAGGTCGATGATGTCTCTTTTCATATTGTCTAGGGAGGTATGTCTCAGGTCATTTACTCGCACATGGACTATGACTGAGTCATATTGGTAATTGTGGTCCAATGACCTGAGTGCCTGCATAACGTGGTGGATCCTAGCCTTTGATAAGCATCTGACCGTGACGTTCACCTTACTCAGCCTGGTAATAGGAACATCAGTGTGTCTCATGATGGAGTTTCCAATGACTAGAATGTTAGATTGTGTGATGGCTTGTCTTGTGGGCGTAAAAGTAGAGGCTCCGTGAGAAGTAGCTCTATGTGTCGATGTGGGTGTTGTTTTGAAAAAGCGCAGTTGGAGCTGGTGAGGTTATTTGTTATATGTACTTCATCTAGGAGGGCTTTGTGATTTAGGATGGTTACATTTAAGTTCCTTGGTATATGGAGTTTCAGATGTCTGCCTTGAATTATGCATGATGGGTGCAGCATGTGTACTACTGACAACCTTACTGACATTAGGAATGCTTTTATGTGACAGCTTTGCCTCCAGTGACATTGTGTAAATACATCTCTTACATACCATATCAGTTTATTTGAGAATTAACTGGATGTCAGTAAACATGAGTCAATTTCTACATTGCCTCAGGAAGCCCATATCCACCAGGCTGCTAACTGAGACAGTAGGAAAGTTCATATCCACAGCAACAGACCCTTTTTTATTGATTAGACCGTTGGAATGAGAATATCAATCATTGTCAGAAGTATCAGGTTTGCAAGTATGGGGACAGCACTTGTCACTGCAAACTAGTTGTCCTGTGTTCAACTAGGTATTGGAGAAATTTCAATTGTGATTTTAATTGAAAAATGTCACTCAAGGTGTCTGAGTCTATACAGAGCACTGCTAAACACTTGAGGGAGAACTAATACCTAGACCCTGAAAATTTAAGGATGAAGTATTTAGGCAGACATTCTGAAACAAATCTAGCAGTACTAACAAAAAACAAAAAAGTAACTTAAGAATAATGAAAAGAGGGGAGTCACATGACTGGCTACTGCCTGGGAGTCACATGAATGGCTACTGCCTGGATACTACCAATGCTGGTCTCAGCACAGCTTCTCTCTGTTAGGATACAATGCTCATTTGCTTCGTCTCTCACCGGAAGCAAAATGTTAGCACCAATCCCAAGCTGAGACACAGGCCACAGCCTGTAGTTGATTCCCTGTCTTGTCCAAGAGGATGCAAGGGTCTGTAGGTTTATAGCCTTTTCCTGGTAGATGCATTGAAAAGTAACCAGACCAATCAGGAACTTTAAGCACACACATTCACTCTCCAACCAGAAACAGTAAGGAATCAATGCACTCTGCTACTTCTCTCACTAGGACCAGAATATAAGCACAGATTCCAAGCTGTCACCTATAAAGCAGTTATTAGGCTTTCTGGTGATCAGCAGTCTACAGGAAATAATGTCCCTGTACTTCTTCTCTCACCAGGACAAAACAGAAGCACTAATTACAAGATGACTACTGAGAAGCAGAATGCGAGCTCTCCAATAACTAGTGGTCTTGCAATAGAAGAGTAAAGATAATATGAAAGAAATGGTTTATCTGAAACACTGCCGTGTACACTAAGCAGTTAGATATGAAAGTAGGTAACCTGAGTTTTAGTTGTCAAAGTGGAGAGCCACTATTTTTAAAAGAGCAAGATAGATTGAAAGGGGGTGGGCACTTTTGTATTCTGGTACTATGGAATACAGTGGGATGGCCAATAAATGTAAACTGTTGAAGATGGGGGGGGGGGTGATTTCACAAAATGATAATTTTGTACTTATTCACACCAGCCAGTGAAAGGCAAGAGGGAAGGAGATATATGGTCAAATTAACATAAGGGGCAAGCAACTAGAAAGAGTGGTGTTTAAGAAGACAACTGTAACAGGGTGGGAAGGTGGGAAAAAATTCTTTCTGAATCACAAGAGACACAGCTGTGGTCTCTGTTCAAGTTTTAATATGCAATTAGAAGTAGAATACAAGTAAAACACATTGTAAAGAAAACAAATCAGTATAAAAAATAGAAAAGGGCAATAAAGTAAAACAAAATATTATAAATCAAACTAACCTTTTCCTCACAGCAAGCTGGGACAGAGTCTGGGTGAGCTTTTCCATCCATTCGATGGATTGTTGCAGAGTGCGCTTTTATTTTATTGCATTAATGGACTGCAGCTACAGAAAAATGTGTAGGTTATGAGAAATGTAGTACTCATCCATGCCTAGATCACCTGGAAATAATACTGGATTCACAAGCATAGCACAGTATCTTACATTGGCTTTGTTCATTAAAGAAGATATATTTTATTCATTTACTGTTATGCATTATTATTGCATATAATCTAATAAGACAGATTTTATCATTTTAAATGGTGACTGTTAATATCTTTTATATATGACAGACAACCCATGTAAATCTCAATGTCAGGTGCTGTTCTGATATAACCAGATCAGATATATCCCAGCCCAATCTCATTTGCAACTGAGTACAGTGAGATAATTTGGGAAGGACTGCCCCCTTGCTATTTTGATTTCGGGCACTCCTACCAGTCCCATCTCATGAGCTCTGTCTAATGTGTACAGAGAAAGCATTTGGGAAGGCCAACCCCCGTAGTTTCTTAATCTTGAACTATCTTCTGTTTCCTCCCTCTTCTCTTAACAGAAAAAAAACACTTTATTCAGTTTCTCTTACTGTAACTGTGTTCTTCCTACTTTATTACCTTATTTTGCTTTGCTGCGGCTCTTAAGTGTTCAAATGCTCTTATTCTGCTGCATTTAATATTGCTTGTTAGTAGCCTGTTTAAATGTATCTACTATTCTAAGCATCTTAGTTTTGGTTTTAGCACTTGTGCTTCAGGCCAGTTATTTTACATTTAAGAAGGTTTTTGTGGTCTACACTCTTGTGGACAAACCCTTATCAAAACCATCTCTCCATAAGCCCACCCAAGTATTCAGAACACTGTGTCTGGACAACTCCTATCAGTTTCTCCTGCCAGCCTAGTCAACATGGGCATATTGAGACAGTGTAGCAACTGCCTCATGTTTACTGACAGCCCTCTTCTCCAAGCACATAATTCTACTACTTGCTAGAAATGCATCTACATCAGTAAAGTGGAACCCATCCTCTCTCGAGCCACAGTAATTACTCCTGACATAGATGAAATTGTCAGCACAAACACTACACCACCCACATCGCAGTCACGCACTCACCTATGCAGAGGTCCTCAACAAAAACTTACCTAAACAACAGCGACCCCCAAAACACACTCACAAACATTCAACACACAACAACAATGACATCACGCACAGTAGTCAACACACCGGTATCTCACAAACACAGCCCATAAGACATAACAATAAACCAACACAGCCAATAAGGCATAACAAAAAAACAAACATAAATATGCCCAGCTGTCACAGTAGGAAGATCCACTCACACAACAAAATGATGCACCAAAAAAGTCACTTCAATGAAACTTCAGTAAAACCAATACTGGAGTTTATTGAGACAAATAAAAGATGTAAAATGAGCGCTTTCATCCTGACCTCTTCACAACTTCATAGGTTCATAGGTAGGTACTAGGCTATCGGCCCAAGGGCCTATGTAAGCCTAGCCAGCAAGGATCCATAGCTTACACCACCCAAGGAAGATATTTTCCTGTGCCACTGTCCAGCAGAGACACAGAAGTGATCCCTGGGGTGTATTTCCAATTTCCCATCCACTCATCAAGATTTTTCTTGAAGAGTGCTAATGAAGAACTTTGCTTGACATAGATGGGTAGCTTGTTCCAGAGTATAGGAAGTCTCTGGGATAGGAATCTATCCCTCCAGCATGTCCTGTTTATTGTGGTAACAAGGTTTAGGTCCCTAGAGTGTGTAGCTCGGAGGAATTGGGATTTCTTTAGGTGTAGCATGTCCAAAAGCTTTGGGTTTGACATAGCTTTATATGTTAGGCAGAGATCACCTCGGAGTAGGCGATATGCTATGGAGTAAAGCTGGAGTTTTTTGAGGTGGTCAGTGTAGGGCATTTGTTTGAGGCCAGTAATCCTCTTTGTGAGGTACTTCTGTGGCCTTTCCAGCTGGTGCAGATGTCTTGTGAGGTACATTCCAAAAGAGCCATTGTACTCTATAATGGGTCTAATGAGTGACGAGTAGAGGGGAACAATGACCTCTTTTTTCCTGGATGAGAACCCTTTTATCATGAGGTGTGCCACATAGAAGGACTTCCTGACTACTGTGGCGATGTGACTATCAAAGGAGAGACTACTGTCCACCTGGGTCCCAAGGTCTCTTATCACGCATTCAATCTATGTAGATTGCTGCCTATGTGGTAGTTCATGGGTACAGAGATTTTCCCAAAGGGAATGACACTGCACTTTTTGGCAGTGAGCTTGAGGCCATGGCTCTGACACCAGGCATCGGTCTCAGTGAGGCCCATCTGTAGGATGTCCACATCATTTGGTGACTTGACTATGGCTCCTAGTTTGCAGTCATCTGCGAACTTCGTTAGCCAGAGGCCTTCTGTGTTAGCCTGTACTTCAGAGAAGTAGATACCAAACAGGAGAGGTCCCAGGACGGAACCCTGTGGTACTCCACTTGTTATCAGATAATGAATTCACCTCCTCAGTACCCTTATATAGACAACATTAATTAATTAATACATTATAAACTATTGAAAAATGTATTTAAAATGGCACACTCCCTTAAAGAAAACACACATATAAAATCCTTTGTTAGTGTGTATAAATGTCGGTAATGAATACTAATATAAATATACAAAGCGTTTCATGCTATAATAAATAGATGTATAAATATCTTAAAACACGTAGATTAAAATCTGTGTATAATATTGATTAAATAACAAAAAACAGAAATCCATGGGGGGGGGGCTTGGTCACTTTTATTAGAAAAGAAGGAACTATACTGGCAGTTACAGCTTAATGGAGCCAACTGGCCAGGCTTAAATGAGCATATATCAATCAGTTCCCTATTAAAATTGAAAACCCTTGAAAGATAGCCTGTTTTAGTCCTTTATCTTTTATTTCTCTCAGTAAATTCCAGAACTGGTTTTATTGAAGTTTCATTGAAGTGACTTTTTTGGTGCATCATTTTGTTGTGTGAGTGGATTTTCATACTGTGACAGCTGGGCGTATTGGTGTTCTGCAACAGTCTGTTTTGTTTTGTTTCATTTTTCAATAAAGCAAACATATTAGTCATTGGTGACTCAATTGTAAGACACACTCAACAAACAGAAGGTCACGGTCAGTTGTCTGTCAGGTGTCAGAATCTACCACATCACGCACACACTTAAGTCTCTCCACAACAGGTACAAGTATGACTTTGTCATTGTCCATGTTGGTGTGAATGACTTGAGGAGTACCCCTCTGGACTATGTGTCCCAGGCAGCTATGACCATAACCCTAAGCAGCATCCTACCTTCACCAAGAATGATACCACAATACCAACAAAAAATAATTGACTTCAACAACTGACTATGTATCTGGTGTCTTTCCAAGGGGATCCAGTATCTGTCTGCCTGGGATGACATGGTTGACAGGCCTCGATGCTTTGCCAGAGATGGCCTCCACCTGTTACCTCTGGGATTCCAGATCCTGGCCAAGGCTCTTGATTCCCCCATTGTGCCTTTTTTAGGCTATGTTCCAAAGACAAATCTTCCAACATAAAAGATCCACCAAAAAGCAAAACGAAGGTCATGCTGCTTAACATTAGGAGTCTTAACCTGAAAATGCACTCACTGGAGGCTCTCCTCACAGTGGAAGATGCTGATGTCTGCCCAGTCATGGAAACTTGGTTCACGGCTGCGGAGATCACCCCTGGCTTACCAAGCTATACCTCATTCCACACATTCTGACCCCAAAATGAGGTTGGGAAGACTAAGGGTGGTGGAGTCTCTATCTTCATTAAGGACAGGCACACTTCCAGACTGGTTTGCCAGCATGACACACTGGAATTACTCCAGGTGCAACTGACAGTTGGCAAGACACCCATCCAAGTTGTAGCCAGCTATAGACCCCCTCTGTGATTCAAGACACCCGCTCCTCCTCCCTGGAACTACTTGACTGCATCAAGGTACCCCCTAACACCCTGATCCTTGGTGACTTCAACTACCTCACCATAGACTGGGTGAACTATTCTTGCACTAATCCACTCACCCAACAATTCCCTGACTTCATCAATTCTAATGCATTAGACCAGCTCGTCTCATCCCCTACAAGGGCAGATAACATTCTGCACTTGGTTCTCACCAACATGGGTGACTGCTGCACCACTCCAATAGTACATTCTTACCTGGTGAGATCACTGCATTGGTTTGTCTCATTCAAAGTTTCTATCCCACCCAATCTCCCCCTCAGCCATGACAAGGCTAAAAAACCTTCTCACCTTCTCAAAAGCTGACTACAACCTGCTAAGGGAGGGTATCAGTAGCATTACACTACCACCACCCCCTCAGAAGATGCAGACAACTATGCTGAACAGTACACCAATGCAGTATACAAGCAACTGTACATCTGCATGGACTCTGCCATACCCAACAGAAATGAAACCTGCTCCTCAAGGAAACACAAATCTGTCTGGTGGACAACCTCGCTGAACAGACTTTACAACAAAAGGAAGAAACTGTTGTCCAAAGGTAAAAGGAATAAATTCCAGATTGGAAAAACTCCCTTCTCAGCCTCAACAAACAAATTAGATCACTAGTGAAAACCTCCAAAGCCAATTATGAAATTAAACTAGCCTCCAAAACAAAGGGAAACCACAAAGCCTTCTTTGGTTATGTCAGAATCTTCCATGGCAAAGCCCAGGTTTGTTCCGAATTAGTACTTAATGGTACCACTTACACTGATCCTGTTGACTTAGCCATCCTTCTAGCTGATAGGTTCAGTGCAAACTTCACCCCCCTGTCCCCCTCAAAGGTCCATCTGACATCCCCAGTACTTGTCCTGCACCTCACATCTCCATAGATCAAGTGTTAAAGGCCCGATCCAAGACAAAGAACACAGCTTCCATGGAAACTGATTGTATCCCAGGCTGTATTCTGCACCATCTCCAGCAAGAACTAGCTTTGCCATTGAGCACCCTATTCAATCACAGCCTAAGTACAGGCTTCATTTCAGCAGAGTGGAGACCTGCCATTGTCACCCCCTTGCACAAAGTTGGTGCCACTACTGACCCTGGAAACTATCACCCCATTAGCTTGACAAGTCTGATCTGTAACATCATGGACCATATTATTAAGGATCTCATAAACAAGGACATAGGCAATCTCCAAGCACTTGACCCCATCCATTCCAGATTTGTTAAGGGCAGATCTTGCCTGTTTAACCTGGCTGACTTCTTTGAGACTGTCACCAAGGCACTGGATGAGGGAAAGTTAGTATATACAGCTTACCTTGACTTGGTCAAGGTCTTTGACACAATCCTCCACTCAGGCACCATCAAAACATTAACACAACTTGGCATAAATCCATATCTCATCAGGTGGGTAGCCAACTGGCTCACCGATAGGACCCACAAGATCAAAACTAGGTGCCTCCACCTCCAACAGCAGACCTATCACTAATAGTGTTCCCCAGGGATCTGTCCTGGGAACTCTACTGTTTGGCATCTGCTTCTCAGAGGTCCAGGCAAAGACAAAAAACCTGTGACTGAACGAGTTTGCAGATAACTGCAAGTTGGGTACTGTCTTTGACTCTCCAAATGATGTTAACATACTGCAAGAGTGTCTCACAGCAAAAAATGACTGGTGCCGATGTCATAGCCTTAAGTTAAATGCAAAAAAAGTATTATTATACCATTCAGCAAAAACACAGCCCCTATTAATTACCACATCAATGGCAATCCCCTAATCACACAACCTGTGGTGAGAGACCTGGGTACTCCAGTTAACAACAATCTCACATTCGACCATCATGTAGTGGTAGTGATCAGAAAAGCCTTTTACTTGGTCATCTCATAAGTAAAGGGATTGCATCCAGAATAAAGGAAGTTATTACCTCTCTGTACTCCTCCCTCATTAGGCCAATAATTGAGTATAATGCCCTGTTTGGTAAGTACATCTCAAAACACCTGCACCAACTGAAAAGCCACAGAAATACCTCACAAAGAAAATCCATGGCCTCCAACATCTGTCCTATGCAGACAGGCTCAAATCACAATCACTTTACTCAGTATTGTACAGATTGCTCAGAAGTGATCTGTGTCTCACCTACAAGGCAATATCGGACCCTGCTCTACTAGAGATGCTCCGCATCCGTAAGTCTAACTCCTCACACATTACCCACGCGAAAGGCCTAAATCTAATATGTAACATCAACAAAACTTCCTGGAGAGACAGGTTTGTCTCCCAGAGGCTGCCCTTCTCTGGAATAGACTTCCCATACATGTCAAACAGAGTAGCTCGCTGACCCTCTTCAAGCGCAACTTTGATGAGTGGATGGGAAACCAAGAATTTGTCCCAGGGGTTCCACCTGTGTTCCTCATTGACATGGCCAACAGATGCTGACAGAGGTTTCTTTTTTTGGCTAGGCTTATAAGGGCCCCAGGGCCATTAGCCTAGCAAACTCCTATTATCCTAGGATCCTATGATAACATGTGGGTGCATGTTTTATATCAGGCAGTCAATTTTTTTAGTAGCAAACTGCTCCTGTGAGTTTAATTTATTTGCTATGTCAACACTGGATGATTCTCAGTCAAGATCCAAGCTATTTCACAACAGCAAACACAACACAGTAGTATCTACATAAACAAGATAACATGCAATAAATGCAAAGTAGTAAACAAGATACATACATAATTATTTTAACATTTTGTTTATACTGAACAAGTATACATTTTGTATACATTTAAACAATAAGAAAACATTCACTTAGGAACAACAGAAAGAAAGAAAGACATGATGATGGTAATGATGATGGTGATAATGATGATGAAGATGATGATGATGATTACAATTATCCCTCAAAATATGCTCCAAGTAAACAAATGTTTACAGAATTTCAAAATTATATTAGCAGTTGTGGAATAAGTTAATGAGTCATTGAAAAATGACAGTACTAGTCCTGTCAGTGTATAATCATGCAGAGTGGAGTATTTGCAGATGTGGTTTACCTGAGATCCCCAGGACAGCTGCGCCTGCAGTTTATGAGGGACAGTGCCACTGGAAGATATCTAATACTGTAAGCTCCCATAGGTTCATAGGTTCATAGGTAGGTACTAGGCTATCAGCCTAAGGGCCTACGCAAGCCTAGCCAACAAGGTTCCCTGGCTTACGCCACCCAATAAAGTTATTTTCTTGTGTCACTGTCAAGCAGAGACACAGAAGTGATCCCCGGGGAGTATTTCCTATTTCCCATCCACTCATCAAGATTTTTCTTGAAGAGTGCTAATGAAGAACTTTGCTTGACATAGATGGGTAGCCTGTTCCAGAGTATGGGAAGTCTCTGGGACAGGAATCTATCCCTCCAGCATGTCCTGTTTATTGTGGTGACAAGGTTTAGGTCTCTAGAGCATGTAGCTTGCAGGGATTGGGATTTCTTTAGGTGTAGCATGTCCAACAGCTCGGTGTTTGACATAGCTTTATATGTTAGGCAGAGATCACCTCGGAGTAGGTGATATGCTACGGAGTAAAGCTGGAGTTTTTTGAGGCGGTCAGTGTAGGGCATTTGTTTGAGGCCAGTAATCCTCTTTGTGAGGTACTTCTGTGGCCTTTTCAGCTGCTGCAGATGTCTTGTGAAGTACATTCCAAAAGGGGCATTGCACTCTATAATGGGTCTAATGAGTGTCGAGTAGAGGGGAACAATGACTTCTTTTTTCCTGGATGAGAACTCTTTTATGATGAGGTGTGCCACGTAGAAGGACTTCCTAACTACTGTGGTGATGTGACTATCAAAGGAGAGACTACTGTCCACCTGGATCCCAAGGTCTCTTATCACACATTAGGTGTTAAGTAGATTGCTGCCTATGTGACAGTTCATGGATACAGAGTTTTTACCAAAGGGGATGACACTGCACTTTTTGGCAGTGAGCTTGAGGCCATGGCTCTGATACCAGGTATCTGTCTCAGCCAGGCCCTTCTGTAGGATGTCCACATCATTTGGGGACTTGACTATGGCTCCTAGTTTGCAGTCATCTGCGAACTTTGTTAGCCAGAGGCCTTCTGTGTTAGCTTGTACTTCAGAAAAGTAGATACCAAACAGGAGAGGTCCCAGGACGGAACCCTGTGGTACTCCACTTGTCACTGCTTTGAGGTCAGATTTGGAGTCTGCAACTTTTACACTGTAGGTTCAGTCAGTGAGCCAGTTGACAACCCATCTTGTGACATAGGGAATTATACCTAGTTTAGCGAGTTTAGCTATAATTCCAGAATGGGGGATGGTGTCGAAAGAATTGGCGAGGTCAAGATAGTCTGTGTGAACCACCTTACCCTCATCTACGGCTTTGGTGACTGCCTCAAAGAAGTTGATCAGGTTCAGGAGGCAAGATCTTCCTTTCACAAACCCAAACTGGGTGGGATCCAGAGTTTGGAGGTTACCAATGTCTTTGTTTATGAGTTCCATGATGATACGTTCCATGGCCTTGTAGACCAGGCTCGTCAGGCTAATAGGTTGATAGTTCCCGGGATCAGTGGTGACTCCCCCTTTGTGGAGTGGGATAACTGTTGCTGTGTGCCATTCAAAGGGCACAAAGCCTGATGCAAGGCTATTATTGAACATGGTGCTTAAGTGGGGAGCC
>NC_056746.1:1476056630-1476214130 GCF_019279795.1 Protopterus annectens
TTGAGCACAATGAAGAGGAGCAGAACAACCAAGTGCCAATATATTTCATCATATAAAAAAGATGGAAAGGTTTGATACCAAAGGAAGAAAAAGAGAGAATAGCAAACAGAGGAGGACACACAACTGTAGCCATAAGGGAGACTTAGCCCAGCCACCCACATGCTTATACTTCTGATATCACTTTGTTTAGAACTTTCAAGTTCACTAGTCTGAATTAGTGCTCAGTTTGTGTTTTCTGGGCAAAACAACCATTTCTTTATCTTTTTTTTGGGGGGGGGGGGGGTCAGTCATTGTCTACTAACAACTTTTTAACTCTGCTTAGAGACAGCATTTTCTGCTTAACTTTGCAGGTGTGCATTCTCAGTTAAAGCTCTGGCAATTCCTTACAGAGCTGTAAAACCCTGGCAGACATAGCCAGTTTTAGGCACCAGCAAACCCTGCAGTCGCTGGGGGCCCCCTGTTCCCTGGGGGCCCCCAACCACAGCAAGTTATCTTATCCTGATATTCTGTCACATCTGTAAAACCAACAAAAGCTAGTGAAGCAGTCTTGCATACTTAATAAACTATGAGGGTAATAACTCTTATTTATATCTCCCTTAAAATTCAAAGATATTTCTGGTTGTAGTAACAGTGTTTTGCCATGTAACAGGCATCAGAATGCCATTAAATATTTTACTACTGACATAGTGCACCTGGCTTAGTTAAACCCTGCTTTTGGACATTTTCTCCACTAAAATTAACTACATAGCCAGCTTTTAGTCCCTGCAAAACCATAGCTGCAGGGGGCCCCTTAATCATCGTTGTCTGTGTGGGGGCCCCACAAAAGCTGCTGCCGACTGGGGAAAAATGAGGAATGAAAAATGCATTCATTTCCTAATTATGCTCTTTAACATGAACAGGGCTGTGATATGACCCTGTTAGTATGAAGCTGATAATGAACATGAACAATATAAGCACTAGAGGGATCAGCAGCCCAGAGTGACTTACCTCAGTGCAAACTCTGGATTTTAAGAAGAGCTGATGCTTCCGATCATCAGGGATAGTTTCTCTTTCAGGTAGTTTTATAACTAATACCAGCACACAAGCTATTATAACTCAATTTCTTTGCTTAAGAATTCAGTACAATCCCAAAAAATAATAGAATAAATGCTCAGAATCATAAATATGTTTAAATAGTTCTCTAATTCACTTAAAAAGTTACTAGAATAACATATTTTGCATCAACATCTATTTTTGGACAATAAGTATAAAACTCAGATGTCTGGATTAATTGACTGTTTGTAATCCTGAATGATTTACCAGCAAATCAGACTTTTTACGAAGGATAAAGCAAAAGTATGAACAAAATCAGGGAAGGTCTGTGAAAGTAGGGACAGTGACAAGTATGCATTACTCCTCAATGGGATAAATCTTACTGCTTCTGCTGTTTGACGACTGCTAAACAGCAGTGACTAAACTGGTGTGGCAGTACCAATATTGCACAAGGCATTGCTGTTTGCTGAAATTAAGTACATAACTAGTACTGCTGTGGCTTATGCATGCATGTGTGTGTGTGTGTGTGTGTAAAAAAACATCACTGATTTTTATCTGTGCATGCACCCAATAATGCCAGAACACATACATTATTCTTCTGTGTATCAGTAATAAATGTACCTAACAAGTAATTATATTTCGAAAGTAAGACATAACATATATCACAGAACATTCAGACACTTAGATATTCTTGGAGTCTGGTTGCCCCCACTCACCAGACTGTCTAAATGGATAATGGGGACTCCCTTTATCATCCATGACTCTGTGGGGGCCCCCACCAAAGCTGTTGCTTGTTGGAGAAAAATGTATCAATTTTCTGAATACGCTGTTTAACCTGAATGGTGCTGAGATATGGCCCTTTTAGGATAAAGCTAATAATAGCCTCTGTTTACAACAACATCCATTCTAAAACCAGCCCTGCTCAAATGTGTGTGTGTGTACATAAAGCTGCTATGGGTTATGAGGGGTTGGAGATTGTGTGTATATTACATCTTTAATTTTCATCACAGTCAAACCTTAGAGGTGCACACATGAAGTCATTATAGCTTGTGTTTGAGCTGAGGGCAGTGTTTCTCACAGACCTCAGAGGTGTACAAAGAAGGTTACTATAGCTTGTGTAAGAGAGGTGTACTGTCTAGGAGCAACAAATTTGAATATTACTGAAATCATTTTCACAATCACGTACTAGGCACATATACATGTGGCTACCTTTGACGGCTGGGTTGAAGAACATGCTATGCTATGTATATGTATATCATCAGTCACTTGAAATATATGACAAAGGCAATTTAAATCTCTGCTTTCATCCCAGTCTAACACCAGAGGGATGCATAGGCAGTGACTTGTCTTTTTTAGAGGGTTAGGGAGGTAGGCAGTATTTCCAGATAAGACTTAAATATTCTTACAACTACTGGCTTGGTGCTGCGGTAGCATTGTCGCCTCACAGTAAGACACTGTCCGGTTTGAGTCTCAGCTACAGCGTCTTCTGCGTGGAGACATGTGTGAATGGGCGTACTTTCGTTGAAGGTTGTGCATTAGGGCTGGTAACTCGGCATGTAAAAATCAACTACCAATCATTAGCGGATCGGAGCTCTGCTGTGGTGACCCCTAACCTGGAAAAGCCAAAATACAACTGGCTTGTTAGTTTACTGTAAGCTACAATTTTGTCAGCTTTGAAAATTAAGCCTTGGGCACAAATTATGCCTTGAAAGAAAAAAAATAAGACTGAAATTCTTTTTTTTCTTCATAATTTTTATTTAGGCAACCATTGGAGTAAAATGTTGAGAAAATGCTCTAAAATGCATCCCAGACCATCTGTAAACATGTGGCTTCTTGGGCCCTGACTTGAGTTATTTCCTAAATGGTTATTACTGGGCTGTCTCGTTCAGGAAAGGTGTGTTGAAGGATGCAAGGAAAACTAAAGCTGAACCAAAACAGTGAATTTCTTTCCTTAATCATAATTTCTGTTCAAGCCATTATTGGATGAAAAGGTTGTATAAAATGCACTTCAGAACATATAGAAAGTTATGGCTTCTTGAAAAAGCTTAGAGTAAGGCATAATGTGAGAGAAGGAAGAAAAAGGTAATGTGGATAGTATGGGGAGCCCAAAAGGAGAAGGACTTAGAGGAGAGGACTGGTGTGTGTGTGTGTGTGTGTGTGTGTGTGTGTGTGTGTGTGTGTGTGTGTGTGTGTGTGTGTGGGGGGGGGGGGGTTTGAAATGTAGGTCCAGTCATCATTTCACTTTAAGTCCGGACCTGTACATAGACTTGTTGCAATGTATCACTGCTGCAACTAAGTGCCAGTAACTCTAACTGCCCCTTTGTTAGACAGCTCAACATAGTGATAGTGTGATGCACAGGCCTGTTGTAATGTAAAAGCTTGTAGCTGCAGGTCTGTCTGTGGATACTACTCCTAAAAGTTTGCAGCATGAAATAAAAGGTTGCTTAGGATGGATGGCATTGTTAGGATGATACTTATACTGGAAGTGCCTAGGGGGCTCCCAACTTGATATTTGCTAGGGGGCCCCCAAAATGCTAACACCGGCCCTGCTGGCAGAGTATCTTATTAGTTCCTTATTCTAGAAACATATTTTCTGAAAAGGTCTCTTTTGTCTTTTCCACAAGCATCCGCTTTTTGATAGCAATCTCCATTTTCTGAAATGAACTACATTCCTCAATACTGCTTAACCCTGAGCAACTGATAGTTTGTAACATTAATACAGTGTCTTGCTTTTGTTACTCATTGTACCGCACACAACGTTTAGTTTCATTAAATGTCATAGACATTTTAGTATTTTTATTTGTTAATTGGGGTAGTGCACTGATCTTCAAGGACCTTTCTCACAGTCAGACCAGGACTGCTGTCTAGTTAAGTGACTTGCTGAGAGTCACACACTGAGGCAATGGAGGCTGAGAGAATCAAACCCTGGAGTATTGGGCCACAGTTAACAGTTCATTAACAGCAGAAAACCAAGAACAAGTGAAAAGCACCAATAAAGCAAAGCAGATCCACAACCTGGAAGCTGGCTCTGGAAGCCCAAAATGAAAAGTTGATGAAATGCTGATATTCCTTCTTCCGCAAGGCAGAAAATGAAAGGCTGCAACTTACATAAAACTTTCTTGCTTTAATAACAAACAAAAATCTCCTCAAGCGCTTTTGCTCAGCCTGGTACCGAGCTTTTTCAAGATACAATAAAATCAAGCTGGTTGTTCTTTATATACATAGTCAAAACTTGACCAATAATTCAATTAGTAAAAGAGAAGGTCTAATTAACCCTTCAAATTACTTGCTGGTACAAAACCTGCTTGCAGGCAAACCATTACTAAGCACAACTCACTGCAATGTCCAACAAAGTATATGCATAAACTTAATAATCAATTGTTGGTGTACACACAGATTGCCATAAAAATATACAGTGTTAAAAATATGCAATATTAAAAGTATGCAATGTTAAAACAATATTCAAAAGCCAATACTATACACATACTAGTATGTTAAAAATGTTTAAATGTGCTGTTTATTCAGCAAAAATTTTTATTTCTTTATGTAAACCCTGAAGACACTGGAAAACCAAAAATTCATAATTTAGCCTTCCTTAACCTCAGGACGCTGCTGATGCTGCAAGCGCCATTGAGCCCTGGTCGCCTTCCTGCATCTAGTCTTAGCTGCCATAGTAACTCATTGTATTCTAAAAGAGACCCCCAGTCCCCCCCCCTTTCATCCAACCTTAGCTGTTCTAAAATAATGAATTTAATTTCATGTTGGGACAACAAAGGGAATGTCTATAAAAAGCATTAGTTTCCTTTTTCTTAATTGTACCATACTGATGCTCATAAATACGTCTTCTGAGGGTTCTTTCAGTCTTTCCTATGTAGAAACTTTTACATCTAGTACATAAACCTAAATAAACAATAAATTTGGCATTGCAATTATAATGGCCCCTTGGTTGATATAGGAATTTTCTTGATGGTAAATATAACCTATGTCCATTGAATATAGCTGGGCATTGCTTGCACATTCCACATTTGTATGTGCCTTCTTTTTTATTATCACTACTTGCCATTGGTTTGTTCTGATTCATCTCTAGCATTTCTTTTAAATTGGTACCCCTACGTCTAATGAATCTAGGAAACCCTGGAATCATATTACCCAACCTATCGTCCAGTCTTAGGATCGGCCAGTATTTCTTTACACTGTTTTCCACAACCTCATAATCAATACTAAAAGTATGGATGTATCCTTTTTGTTCCTTATTCTGCAGGCTACTGCCCACTTGGCATATTGATGTGCCCGTAGTGTCTAGGAGAGGTGGATATTTTGTTTCCCTGCACCTAATAATCTCTGTCGCTAGCTCTTCAACAAGAAGGCTAGGATACCCTCTTTCAAAGAATCTTTCTTTTAGGAACCTAATTTCCTCCATAAACACCTGCTTTGTGTTGCACATTCTGGAGGTACGGATAAATTGCCCCTTGACTATGCCTCTTTTTTGATATTCAGGGTGGTTACTTTTAAAATGCAAAAAAGCATTTGAATAGATGGGCTTCCTAAACACACTTGATATGAACCTATTGGTAACTTTATCTTTAACCAAGTGCACATCCAAATAATTCAAGCTGTCAAAACTCAGTGAGTGTGTAAAGGTTAGAAAAGAAGTAGTGCTGTTGATGTAATGAAAAAATTCCTCCATATTTGCCCTAGTACCACTCCATACAAGACAAATGTCGTCAAGAAATCTGACATAATGCTTGATGTACTGTGCCCACTCTGTGCCAAAAATGTATGTGTTTTCCCATTTATGCAACACCATGTTTGCATAAACTGTGGCACAGGCCGCCCCCATTGCAACACCTGATTTTTGCCTGTAGAAATGACTGTTGAAACAAATGAAATTATTTTCCAGGATTAGTTCCATTAACTCCACCAACAAGTTTGTGGTGTTGGAAGTAAGTTTCGCCTCTTTAACTAAAACATCACTAAACCATTTCAGTCCTGTAGAATGAGGTATACTGGGGAACAGTTGAACAATGTCTATAGTTACCAGCAATAGATCCGGATGGTATGCTAGGGATTGCAGACCCCTAAGAAAATCCCGAGAATCCCTGCAGATGAACTTCAAAGAAGCAGCAAATTGCTTCAAAGTGTGGTCTATAAATTTCCCAATCGGTTCTGTTATACCTCCTTGCCCAGATACTATAGGTCTGACGTGCAGGGGGTCCAGACCTTTGTGTGTTTTCGGGATGCCAAATATTACAGGAATTCTTGGCTTGGCAACAATTAAAAAATTATACAATTTTTCATTAAAAACCCCTTGCAAAAGATGGTCATATAAAATGAAAGAAATTCTTGAGTATGCCATATGTAACTCATTCCTGGAAACCTGTTCATACTGCTCCGGGTCCAGCAACATCCGTTCAATGTACTGAATATAGTCTGAATTGTACATCAGAACTAAACCCCCCCTTATCTGTTTTCATAGCCCTACAGTTATTATATATATATATATATATATATATATATATATATATATATATATATATATATATATAATATATATAGTTGATTTTATTGTATCTTGAAAAAGCTCAGCACCAGGCTGAGCGAAAGTGCTTGAGGAGATTTTTGTTTGTTATTAAAGCAAGAAAGTTTTATGTAAGTTGCAGCCTTTCATTTTCTGCCTTGCGGAAGAAGGAATATCAGCATTTCATCAACTTTTCATTTTGGGCTTCCAGAGCCAGCTTCCAGGTTGTGGATCTGCTTTGCTTTATTAGTTCATTAACAGCACCTTAATCCTCTATACTAACTGCAGCATTAACAGCAAAGTAATTTAACAACCACTTGTGTTGCAAGTTTCTAACAAAACACCAACAGAACCTGACTCTTTTTCCTGTCACAAGGCCCTGCTTCTTAGTTTTAGATTGAATTCTATAAGGGCACAAGGTGTTTTTGCTTTCTTTTTACTGAAATAATATTCCAATAAGGTTAGTTTGAACAAATGAATACTTAATGTCACTCGTCCAGCCAGGATAAAGCAGGCAGACAGTTGTGGCTTCTATTCAAGCAGCTTTACTACATACAAACACGTCAGGATTGAGGTTAGTACCTTAAACTTAAATAAACGTATAAACAGACTGACTACTGCACTCATACATGTTAACACTTTGGCTGTTCACTCAAAATGGCACTGCTGCCTGCATGTGCTCTCTATTTATACACACGTGCCCTCACTTGGAAATGCTTCTTAAAGTCACAACACACACTCTGATCTACACTTAGGAAGGCTTAGTTTTTATTTATGCTTCTCATACATTTATCAAAGGTTTCTTACTTCTCTTTGCTAAGGAAAAGCAGTCTCACATAACAGTTATTTATTTATTTGTCTGTCTTTGTTGACCAGGAAAGCATGACTGGGTAGAAACTATTTTCATCAGAAGTCTGGGTAGAAAAGCTCCATCAACTACAATCTCAGTATCATTTCCAGTTTCATTAAAACATAGCCACTTAAACCATGTTGGTAATGACAGTTAGATTAATGTGTCACATTGCAGAAGTGTTTAATAGGTAAAAGCTACATTACAGAAGGAAGTATAATAAGGCAAGCATTGCAGTTAGGTGCTGAAGAAGGAGAGTAAAGTTAGGGAGAGTCAGGGAAGAAAAAAGGAAAGTAGTTACTAGTAGAATGAGAGTAAACTACAGTTGGAAAAGCTATAGGAAGAAGTACTAGGTCCATGAAAGTATCAGCCTGATGCTCAGCATGAACCTAATCATGATTCATTCAGATGTCATTTAAGTAATGTTTTAAAACCTGGTACTTTGTCAGTAAGCTTGATTGGTTCTGGGACAGTGTTCCATAACTTAGAGATGTAACTGGGTATAATGAGTCTTCTGCTAAGTTATTAGACTTAGTTGTTATGTGTAAGCACTTTTCACCAGAACAGTGGTCCTGAGTAGGGGAGGAAGGCAGTAAGATATGTTTAGTGCAAGGCATTTAGTTTATATACAGATAGTAAGTCTGCGCATTTTAGGTAGTTATTTAGCTCCTGCCAGTTAAGCTCTTTTAAGGTTTGGCAATAGTGGGTTCCATGTTCTGAGTTAGTGGCAAATTAACACCTTTGTAAAAGCAGGAGGCTAGCCTGGATTCAAGTGTGGTGTTTAAATTAGTCAGAATGGATGACACATACAAAACAGCAAGAAGCAGACAGGTCATGTCTGCTTGTCATGTTTGAGAGGCACTGTATGGCACTGTAGAGGGACCCCTGATAGGCATTTTATGGCACTGTAGAGGGACCCTGATATCTGATGAGTCTTTTTAATGGTTTGTAAAATATGTTGGTCAAATTTGAGAGTCTCATCTGTCACAACACCTAATAATTTTTATGTGTAACTATTCAAATTTTAGAGTTGTTTGCTAATGTTATTTAAAAAGTTGCTTTTGACTATGATGCTGTTTAGGGGTGAAAAGCATCAGATCTCTTTTATTAGGCTTAAGAAGCTGGCATGGATTTTTCAGCCAAGTTTTGACAGATAAAAAGGTGCTTTGGATAAAAAGTAGCTACAAAGAATGAAAGCATTGGAGGGAAGTTTTTATTGGATGTAATGATTCTATTGAACAGATGCTAGGATTGGTTATGAACATTTAGGGTGGAGTTAGGATTTTTTAAATGTGAAGTAGGAAGGGGGAAGAAATTGGGGTAGGGTAGGGAAGTGCAGTAAGCCTGAACAGAATGAGAGTGAACAAATCTGGTCCAGCCACAAGGTACTAGGTGTTGCAATAAAAACAAATATTCTGGCTTTATGCACTGTCGTGATGAGTATTTTCAGTTATTGTATTCAGAGACTAAAATCAGTTAGAAGAAGCTTTCAAAAATATCAGCACTGATATGAGATTATTACTCATACTTGCCATCTAATTAAGATAAAACAGGATAATGCAGCACAGTGATTCAATATCAAACATTCCATTAGTGCAGAAGGATACAAACAACAGACACTATAAGTATGTGCAGTGATTCTGATGACACTAAGTATAAACAACTTACAATTTAGTAGTTAGTAAGTGCATGCCAGTTGGAACAGCAATGTCATAGGTGGACCACAGGAAACTCAAAAATAGTACTGAAACTTCACCGGAGATAGTTAGAGGTCTAAAGGAAATCTGACTCCTAACAAAGGAAGTGATGGGAGTGAACTTTCCTTTCCCATCCCCATGGTACTAGGTACCACAATAAAATAATCTCTGAAGGCCTGAAACCTGAATATGTGCAATCCCCTGCTTTCAGGTAAGCTTACAGGAGGTAGCAGGGAATGGTATTGTGAGTTTTATTTTAACTCTGCATCTAATAGATTTGCATCTAATTGCCAATATTAATTGTTAGAAAAGATAGGAAAGGCACCTGTTCCAACTGCAAGTCAGTCTATGACTATAATATACCATTTTATAGTGGTTATATAAGTTTAAAATTTACACTTGTTAGCAGTGATGCTTTTTTCCCCTGATTGTCAGGATCTTGGTTTCAGCTGTTTACATGCTTTAGGGCACAGGAAGAACAAATCTCTGGCTTTCATATAATTTTGTGTTTGAATAAACAAGGTGAGATAGCCCAGAAAGCAAATGTTTTAGCAGTGAAGTACTGCTGTTTTCAGTGATGGTCAAGATCTTGATTTCTATTGTTTAAAAGCTTTAGGGCACAGGACAGATTAATCACTCTGTGTTTCACTTAACCCTTCTTTATAAACAAAGTGAATGCCATAACTGGACCAGGAGCTGCGGAAATTCAAAACCTTAGTGGTACGTAGTGCTAGTGTAAAGTTCTACAACTTACAAGTAAGATATTTTACATACTGCAAATCCATCTTATGGGTTCATAGCTGATTACTAGGCTAATGACCACAGTTCGCCTATTTATGCCTATCTGTGCTTCCCAAATATATCTGACAAGTTTTGATCCCTAGGGTTATTTTAAGGGATATTTATGTAAGATTGAGCATGGGTGGTCAATCATTTGTGGGCTGCCTCTGTCTAATAGATACATGTGTGCCAGACCAGGGCAAATTTCCGATTCACCATCCACTGGTCCAGGTTACACTTGAATTGGGTTAGGGAAGAACTCTGGTTCACATGGACGAGAAGCCTTTTACAAAGAAATAGTTTGTCTGAGGCAAAGAATTCTGATGCTGTTTTGTAGATGTGCAAAGGTTCATTAGAGTGGGATACGATGATGTTTTATAGGCCAGGAATAGATTACCTCTCAGCAATCTGTAGGGTACTGAGTACAGGGATAGGGATTTGAGGCAGTTCACATGGAACATGTTGCTTAAAGCATATAATGTGTTTGTGATGAACCTCTGCAGATGCTCCAGTTGTTGTCTATGTCTGGTCAGGTAAATCCTAATGGATGTGTTGCACTAATTGATTTGTCTGATTTGGGTCAAGTACAGCAGAACAATGACATCAATGGGACTGGATACCATAGCCTTGCTTATGAGTTACTACCATAGCCACATTATGGCCTAAGGCTAGGTTGCTATCCACATTCATTCCTATATCCCAGGTCAGTGGGTCTACTCTTTGGCTATATTATCAATGTGGCAGTTTGCAGTGGTGGCTGTCTTAGTTGTCTGTTGTAATGTATGTAGCATTTAAATGATTGGTCTGTTGAGGGTTAAGTACAGCAGAACAATGACATCCATAGACCTAGATACCATAACTTTGCTTATGTTGTGCAACATAGAATGATTTCCTTACTATCGGACACATGATGACCAAAGGCTAGGTTATGGTCTGCATGCATTCTCAAGTTCTTGGCCACTGGGTCTACTCTTGGGGTTATATTATCAATGTGGTAGTTTCCAGGGGTAGCCATCTTAGGTTTATGCTGTTGTAATGTAGGTATCATTTGGTTTTGATTTCTGAGATTGTAGTATGGTGATTGCATTGTCTTATTAATGCTGCTACTGGAGGGGAGACTGGTTTGTTTTTTAAGAAGTTTGTAAAGTTGTACACCTAGGAGATAATTAATTATTTGTTTTAGTGGCTGCCAATTACCTCTTTCTATGATTTTGCAGTGGTATCCCTGCTTTGGGGCAACATTGATGAATATGCATGCCTGAACGCTGATGCTAATAATGGTAAGCCATATTCCAACTGGTCTAGAGGAATGGCTTTTCCTATTGCTGTCCTGGTTTGGTAAGAAACTGTGGTTTCTGTTGCTTAGAAGAGTAGCTTGCTGTTTATCCTTGTATTATTTAGGTGGGTGGAAAATTTGGAAAAAGGGTCCAGCAAAATGTCTAGGCATTTGAAAGAGTCAATATTTTCTATGGAAATGTTGTTTTGGTCCTTGATTTGTATTAGGAACTGTTTTTTCAAGTCTTTGCTTAGTGCCAAAGAGTACATTTTTTTGTTTTCCTGCTATTGAGAAGGAGTCTCTTTTTAATTATCCAATAGATGAATATATGAAAGTTCGACTGTTGTTCCTTTTGAATTGTATTGACGGACTGATGTGAGTGGAAAATGACCATGCCATCAGTATATAATAGTATGGCAGGAGGGCCTGATCATTTGGTAGCTGGCTGATAGACAGAAATGAGGAGGAGGGCCAGAATGGAGCCTTGATTACTCATTTGTGAAATTTACAAGTATGAAAGAGGAAAGAGTTTCACAGATGAGTGGTGGTTAGTTGTGAAATCACAGACGTGGTCCAGTCTGCCAGTTTCTGCGAAATGTTGTAAGAGGATGTTGTAATCAAAGAGATCAAAATGCTTTTGTAAAATCTATGAAGATAGTACCTGTTAGCTATTCTTTCTCCATGCCTGGTAGAATTTCATTTGTCAGGTCCATGCCGCAGTTTGAATATTGCAAACTGACCAGAAGCCATGCTGAAGGTGAAAGGAATTTGTGGAGTTCTATATTTTTTCTGCCTATTATTTGGTTGACCAGGAATTATTTGAGGGATTTTATTAATGAGGTTTCTATTATTTTCATTTTTTGGCATGCATGTCATAGTACTGCCTTTTGTATAGATTCCTGAACTGAGTGTAGTGCTGTCTGATGGATATATTAGGTTTGCATTTCCATTCATGCCATACTTTATCTCTTAGCTATAAATTTTAGGCCTGAAAAGTCAAGGATCGATTGGGAAGTATGAGTTTTGTAGTCGTAGATGTGTGTTGGTAAGTGATTCTGTAACCATTCAAGGGCTATTTTCATTTAATATAAATTACCAGTCTAGAGATGAAAGTGTCTGTTTAAGTTTGTTTATGTTATTGGTATTTTGAACAAATGGTAGCTACCTTTGGAGGAATTCTTCAAGGGGATGTATGAATGGTGGTTGTTAATTGATGGTGGGAGAATGCTGATGTCAGAGATATGTGTGGGATTATTAGTTATGGTGAGATATAGGTATAAGTGATTGATGTTGGTGAGATTAGAGCTTGGCAGTTTTTTAACTAGCTGTTCAAGGTTGTAGTCAGTTAAAATATTCATGATATCATATAGTATGTGGCTAAGCATGGTTAAGTTGAAGTTGTCCACTATTATGAGACTTCTTGTTTAAATGGGATGTTATGGCATGAGTAATGTTTTTGAATTAGTCTGATATAGGTGTAGGAGGGCAGTAGATTATTGTAAAGTAGTGTATTTTTTATGTTTCAGGATTTTGATTAGTAACCATTTAGGCTGAGTATCTCAATGGATGTTACTGTGGGCCATTAGATGTGCTTTATCGTTTCTATAGAAGGAGGGTGGAAGAAGTAGCCTGGGTGGGGCTGTTTTTTTATTTTAATCCATGACTGTGTTCTGGCAACCATGTTTGGGTTTTGTTGAGACAGTAGAACACTTATTTGGTCTATTTTATTTCAAAGGCTTTGCATATTTATGAGGAAACATGAAAGGGGTGGTGGATTTGGGTTACATGCACTATTATCTCCAACTAATAGAATGAAACTGATGTGGGAGAGTTATAGAGGGCTCAAAACTGAGAAGTCTCACATCTCCAAACGTGCCAGTTTCCTCTATTCTTGCAAAGAGACCCATTTTATATGCAGAGGACCAACTCAGCAGATTATTCACACATGGTCCTAAGTAATACAGATCCAAAATCTATACTTCTGTCCTTTAATCTGACTTCTAGCTAGGAACCGTCCTTTACTTACAAGCTTTTTACTTGGGCTACAGCCTTATCTTTCTCTCAACTGAAAACACTTTGAAATGCTCTGCTATATACCACACATCATCACTGTTATATCTATCCCAGTATCAGTCTTAAACTTTACTACAGGATCATTTACTGGAAGGTGTACATGCCACAGCTCATCCAAGTCTATCTGCTTGATAACAGATCCAAAGAAGAAAAAAGTTTCTGTTATTGGTTTCTTCCACTGTTTCTTTACAGCTTTGTCTCTACAGATATCTGCAAAGTGTCCCAAATTATTGTTGTCTTGGCAGTTCTTGTTATTGGCTAGACAAGGGTCAATATCACCATGCACATGGTTGCATCTAGTGCAGCTTTTCTGGTTCTTTACACTATTATTATCAACTATATGTTTACCCCTTTTAGCATGCGTAGAAAATGCTATCCTTCTGATTTTGTTAATGTCTTTCTCAGATTTTATGTCAGTATTTTACATTTTAATTTGCTCAGACTGATATGCAATTTATATTGCTTTCAACCACCATCATGCTAAGTTCTAGTTGCAGCTTTTATGCGACATCACTGTCTGTGATGCCTATAACAATTCTGTCTCTTCTTTTTTCTGTAGGAAATCAAAATGATCAGCAAGCTCACATAGTGTTCTCATAAACACTTCAAAGTCACACCACCTTTTTGAACTTATCTGTGAAGGTAGGCATGTTCTTCAGTCAGTTTATAGTTTGGCACAAAGTAATTATTCATGTTGGAGATTACTGAATCATCATAGAGAGCCTGCCCTTCAGCAAAATTAAAATTGCTATGTGCTGGTTCCAAATTATTCAACATGGCATATAATCAAAAGGTTACTTAGACCTTTCTATTCTCCTTGTCCAGTCTATTAGCTATGTAAGTAATCTGCAAATCTCTTGTTTCCAATAGTGTTATGCAGAAGGCAGAGAGAAACTAAATAACCTGGAGAAATTGACTGTTGGCATTATTCTTTGTACTTCTTTTCTTTCCTGTCACTCCAGCATGTTTTCCAACTTAATTCCATCTCAGGAAGGGAAAGTAGGATCCTGTGCAACAGCATACTATTTCTTGCTTTTCCCTTTAATCTTGGAATCAGTTCAAAGCCTGCATATCCATACATATCCACACTATACACATATAACAGGATCACTACCCCAGATGATGTCATCTAACTTATCTAGGCAGAGTTAAATAACCACAGACTCTGTAATCAGACCTCACTATACTCTGTTACCGTATCACATTCCATTAATAACCTGTCTAATTTTGCTATAAATTTCAAAATCTTCTGCAGTATGACATATGTTGCATATTCAGTCCATTCCCTGATCTCCTGCATGCACTGCTATATCTTTGCACATTCTCCCTGCCAGGGTATTTAATTTCAACCTTATTATATTCCCAATTTGCCCGAGTATGATACACGGAGTTAATCTTCTCTATCATTGTTTGGCCTTAACTTTCTTTCTTCTTTCCATATCCAGTTCTGTTCCTCTGTTAAACTTGTGCTGTGTATCCTTTACTTTTCACAGTCTTATCTTTAACCTCCATACCTTGTTTACATATGAATGGTCAAAATCTCCTTACTCATAATACTTTCCTTACATATGTTTACCCTAAGCATTCAGTTCATGCCCCTTTGTTCTTCCTTCCCCATATTGAATGGGCATGTCTAAGTAGCATTATTTCAGACATCCTCAATATTTTTTTTATTTTTGTTTACTGGAGTAGAGCATTGATAAAATATGACCATTTCCTGCCTCAGCAGTGTTTGCACATATAGTAACAACAGTAAAGTAATATTAGACAGTATACTAACATAATACAGCATAGATGTAACAAAACATACACATTTTTTTACAAGGAGATTTTAAAAAATGCCTCTGCATAGTTTAGAAAGCTCTGTATGCCAATTTCAGTTGATGAAATCCTTTTTGCTTGTCTAAAATTCCTGAATTTTCTTATCTTTACTTTTTCCTTCTTGCTTTCTTTGTTAGAATCCTGTTTCAAACTACAATCGACACCCATGATACTTGATTCCTCTGACGTCACCTGTTGCCAGCTTTAACTTATTTTATTCCACTGTTTTCAGCAGCCTTCTCAATTACTTCAAATTGGTACTCTTTTTATCAGTTGTGTCATCAGTTCCTTACAGTTCATAACCCTTTGCAACCCATTTCAGGTCATACTTTACATTCTTTTCTTTGATGGTTCCTCTCAAACCATTCTGAGTCTGCTTTGTGCAAACAGCCTTGTTTCTGAAGTGTCCAGTTGCCATGTTGATTTGTCACTACCCCTTACATTTCTCTTTATCTTCATAAGGGGCCTATAGTGCCAGGATAGCTTATTATCTGATCTTCTTCTCTGTGAGCCACACTGTATGAAAGACTGTTACTTGAATTTTTTTTTTTTTGTGCATTGTGGGCTTATTTTCATTAGTCATCCAACATAAGACTCACTCAGTATTTGCTGTTCTATGTACAGTTACTTTTGAGCCACTCCAAATGATCTTCACTGATGCCTGCCTTTGTAGGTTCGAGCTCAGTGGACTATATGCCATTGTGCACTGAAAAGATTCTTCAACATGTTTGATTATGATGTAGATTCGTTTACTCCAATATTTACATACCCTTTATTCTGTCCATATCATGCATGATACCTATTCCTTCATTTTGAAAACTGGAAAGCAACACAATGCATGGGTTGGGCACTTTTGTTCTTTTATCTATCTTCTGGTTATCCTGTTTTTCCACCTGGCAAATGGTTAGGAAATGACTTACAGTTTCAGAGCAGTCCTTGGTCAATTGTGATTGTTTCTTAAACACAAACTTGTCTTTGCTTTGGCTCATTAGCAGCAGTACAAAGAACTGCCTGCTCACACCCTTGTCCTCCCTTCCCCCTTCCCTGTTTATTACCTTAAGACAATCCCAAAGTTAATAAATATTACCTGTGGCAGGCACCATTTTTATAACTACAATCTACTCTGTTACAGGCCCCATGAAGGAGCTCAGTATCTCTCCAGTAAGTGTTTTACAACTGTAAAGGCCTATTTATGTTGAATTGTGTTAGACATTTTACAACTGCAAATGTTTATGTTGAATTGTGTTAGACATCTAATATGATGTATGCTTTATTATTGGAAGTTACTATGCCATGCTAGCATTTTGTCTGCACCAAGTTGTTTTTAGTATACTAGTATGGTCTGTTTGCATAACTGCACCTTGTTCACTAATATTATTCGTGTAATTGTGTTGTGTGTAGACAGCTTATACTGGTGTCTAAATTATTTCTATATAATTGTGCTGTTACTGGTGGATAGAATCATATTAGACAACCTCGACAGAGTGCTGCTTGCTATATTTTTATCTGTGACTGCATAACTGTCTTGAGGTTTTTCTAACTGATGTGTTTCCAATTGGCTCAGTATCTGCATATGCTAGTTGTTGGTTCAAGACATTTTCCTGCATATACAGTAGCTATTTGCTCAGTTTGTTTTTTTGTAATCTTTCTAATATATCTTTACCATCTCAAAGTGCTTACTCCTCTCTGTGCTCTTTTTTTCAAGACCTAACACCACTCTTAAGTATTAAACTGCGGTACCACCTTTGTCATTCTTATAAGAAAAGCGCAGTCTGAGTCTGAACTGTCTGCAAACAGCTAAAGTTAACTTTGACTATGTGTCTACCTGTTTGAGCCAGTATTAATTTTCCCCTGGAGAGCACCCTGCTTTGGCTTGTAAGCAGCCCCCCCACACACACACACACAAAGACACACTCATCTTCCACTTTGTCTCTTATTCCCTTCTATTAGCAAATAGTATCCATAACTGATCAATACTGTGTGTTTGTTAATTTAAACTGAGACCACAATAGCCTACTGATACAAGGTTATCCTGTTTTTCCACCTGGCAAACGGTTAAGATATGACTTACAGTTTCAGAGCAGTCCTTGGTCAATTGTGATTGTTTCTTAAACACAAACTTGTCTTTGCTTTGGCTCATTAGCAGCAGTACAAATAACTGCCTGCTCACACCCTTGTTCTCCCCTCCCCCTTCCCTGTTTATTACCTTAAGACAATCCCAAAGGTAATAAATATTACCTGTGGCAGGCATCATTTTTACAACTACAGCCACCCTTGTCACTATCATATGTTCATTTATCAGTTAACTCTATTACCTGATTGTTTCCAGCCCCCTCATAAGAGCAACTAACAGGGTCTCTACCCACTTCGCTCCCCACCTTGCCCCCTATTCCCTCCCGCCCACAGTGGTCCCACCTTTATTACACTCACAAATCCCTCCCATCTTTCCAGTAGCCAACCACAGCACTAGCCCAGCACTACCTCCTCCATCTTCCCACTACTATCACACTTCCTCAACTAACATGTACAAGCATACCTTACCTATGCACAGCACTCTCCTTGCATATCTTACATCCTACCAAAGCTCCATCATTCCCCCACTCAACCACTACCACTGTACTACTACTCACACCATCACTCATGTCTCACCCTCACTCAGCTCCCCTCCCACCAACTCAAGAAACATCCATATACACCCCCCACATATTCTACCAACTATATTACTCAAGCATAAAGCATCCCTACAACTTTACACAGTAACCCTCCTACCATACCTATTACCCAAAGAGCACAACCATAAAGTTTCCCTTATAAACAAACACATTCAAAAACTGAGAAAACTAATAACCTCATGCATATTTAAACTAGCCATAAGTGGAGATATCCATCCCAACCCTGGCCCTACCATCTCCAACCCCAATCCTCATAATCAGACTAGAAACCACAACTTCTCCCATATTACAGCCAATAGAAAGCCAAGTGACTTCCTTCTACTAAGCCTAAATATTAGATGTATATCCAACAAAGTCCATGAACTCCATGCCACCATAGACTTGTACTCCCCAGATATAGTCATCCTGACAGAAACCTGGCTAAAACCTCACATTACCAGTGAGCAAATACTCCCCACAGGTTATGGCATACTAAGAGTAGACCGGCTAAACAAGAAAGAAGGCGGTGTAGCTATAATATTTAAATAGCATCTAAACATCCAGATCTTAAAATCATCAGCTCCACAAATAGGCAATGAAGAAATAATATATACCAACCTCAAAATAAACCAAAACAAAACCATCAACATAATTGGATGATATTTCCCACCTGGCCAAAACATCCCTCCACTAGAAAACCTCCTCAGCTGGTCTACCCACCATCTCCCCCAAGAAACTATCATTTTAGGTGATTTCAGTATTGACTGGCAATCCTATTCTGGCAACCATCCAACCCATCATGTAAACTTTCATGGCTTCACCCAACTAGTCCAGTCGCCAACCAGGATAAATAAAAACTCCAGCAAGCACACTACCCTGGACTGGATACTAGTCAGTAAGAGCCCCCAGTCATATATAACAGGCTGCTTATCAGATAGCCTCAGTGATCACTCCCCAACATTCCTACTCAAAAAATACCTATACCAAGCTAAACCTGTCATCTACCGTCAAATACATAAAAAACTAAACTTTAACCCACTCACATTCATCTCATCCCTCAAAGAATGTAACTGGCATCCTCTAAAGTACCTCAGCCTTGATGACGCAGTTGAATTTTTTAATACTACCTTCCTGAGCATCCTTAATTACCATGCCCCCATAAGACTTTCCAGAATCAAAGCACAATCCTCCCCATGGCTACAGAAAACCACTAAGTCAGAAATGAAAAACAGGGATAAAGCCTGGGAGCACTGGCGCAAAACCAAACCCCCCTCAACTAGACAGAAATTCCTAGAATTACGCAATAGAGTCAAAAAGCTAATAAAACAGGACAAATTCCAATACTACCAGTCTGCCCTAGACTCCTCTCAACACAGCCCCAAACAATTCTGGTCCTCCATAAACTCCATCCTCCACCCAGGTAAAGTCAGTACCCCTCCTCCTAACATCCCTCACTCCTCAGAAAATATTGCTACCTCATTCAACACACACTTCACACAAACCATACTATCAGTAGCTAAACAACACAACCCCCTCCCCTCCAACCCACACCTTCAACTAGTAATCTCCCCACTGCCTTCTCTTTTTCTCCTGTACCTACCTCCAACATAAAAAAACTCTTAACTAAACTTAAGCTCACCAGATTAGCAGCAGACAACCTCCCAAGTGAATACCTACAAATCGCAGCTGATGCTCTGGCCTACCCAGTATCCATCTTGATTAACCAATCTCCGTCAGAAAGTTACATTCCCACACTGTGGAAAGTAGCACATATAATTCCCCTCCACAAAGGCGGACCCTCCACAGAACTAACCAATTACTGCCCCATAGCTATTCTCTCTCCACTCTCCAAAATACTAGAGAGATGCATACACTCTCAGGTCTCAGACTACCTCCTTACTAACAACCTCCTTTTCAATACTCAGCATGGTTTCTGACCAAACCATAGCACCACCACTGCCTTACTCTCCTTTACTAACACTATCCTTCAGCATAAAAACAATGGCTATTTCTCCTCTGCTACTTTCCTAGACCTATCTAAAGCATTTGACATGGTCCCACACAAACAACTTATTTCTGCCCTCAATAACCTATCCTTCTCACAATCGGTCACCAAATGGTTTCAGAGTTACCTGTCTGACTGCCAACAATCCATTGTATGGCAGAATGACATATCTCCCCAACTACCTGTCTCCATAGGGGTTCCCCAAGGATTCATCCTTGGACCCCTACTCTTCTCTGTTTTCACCAATAATCTAGCCTCTGCCACCAAACATGGCACACTCATACAATACACAGATGACTCTACCATCATCTGCTCAGCCCGGTCCCTACCCAAACTGCAAAAAGTCACACAGGAGGCCTTTTCCTCTGTTGAACCTTGGCTATCCGATGCCCAATTAATACTCAGCCCAAACAAAACTAAACTACTCATCTTCCAACCCACCAAACATACTCAAAACAACTCTCACTTTAACATCACAGCAAAAGACAACACTACTATATACCCAACTGAGCACACCAAATTGCTAGGAGTGGAAATAGACAATAAACTAAAATTTGACATTCACATATCCATGACCATAAAAAAGTCCACAATAAACTAGGAGCGCTATACAGAAATAAGCATCTTCTCACCAAAGCAGCAAAGATTTCAATAGCAAATTCCCACATTATCTCCACCCTACTTTATGCCTGTCCAATATATACCAACCTAAGGCAATGCGATTTAAACAAGCTAGAGACCTGCTACAACAAAATCGCCAAATTCACCACTGGGGCATCCTACCGTAGTCACCACTGTCTCTCACTTGCTGAACTGGACTGGCTTGAACTCCCTCACCTCCTTCAGTGGTATCAACTCTCACTTGCCCACAGACTAGTAAATCATCCACTAAATGTCCCATCCCTCCAGAATCTACTCTAACCCTATCGCACCACCAGACCACTAAGATCCAGCAAAAAGAATCACTTGCAGATCACGAAAGCCAATAACTCTGCTGGTGAAGCACTATTCTCTTGCACCATAGCCAAATTATGGAAATCCCTTCCACCCACAATTGCCTCCATACCATCATGCACCCACTTCAAAACTTTACTAAAAGCACACCTAAAAACATGCTGGCTATGCCTTTGCAACTCCTACTCTAATATCACCCTCCCCATCCAACCACTACTTTTCTTTCCAGTCCACTAACTACCTTGATTATAGCAAGCTCAGATGCTCATAAGCCAGTACTTATTACACAGCAGGAACTTCTTCTTGTAACATTTGTTAATGTCTGTTATGTACTTCACAGATAAAGATTCTAGTTGTCTACTGATGTACTATGTTCTTCATCTGTAAATATGTTGTAAGTATTTGCTATGTAAATTGTTAATTGCTATGTAATCCAATGTAACTACTGTCTGTTTATTTTAACTGTGGAGCTTTTCTCCCCAGGCCTCCGCTGAAAATGGACCTACGTCTAGTCGGACATTCCCGGTCAACAAATATAAATAAATAAATAAATAAATACATTCTGACTCTGTGTGTGGTTTAATTGAAAGGATTTAATGTGTTTGACATAGCTATATTGCTCTTCAGCTGTTTCATTATAAATATTTTTGCTCTACGTCTGTTATTCATGACAACAAATTAGTTGTCTCTGGCACCTATATCTGCCTTCACTACAGCTTTCTTTCAGTCTAACTTCCAGTAACTATTTTTAAAGTTCTATGGGCTTTCTTTACCAAAAGGCCAATATTACATCATGAACAGCAGGCCTTCCATATATTTTTACATCCTATTTCTATTCATTATACTTTCCATGTTGATGTCCTACCTTTTTTGAAACACTTGATTGTCTTTCTTGGCACATCCTCTCAAAATGTTAATAAATAAAATTGCTTTCTCCTGCAAGGATCTCTATTAAAAAGAAGCAAACTGCAGCTGATTTTCAGAATTTTTACATTGTACTACTACACTTAATGAAAGTTTTTTTTTGACAATGTTACTGTTCTTCAGAAACCTTTTCTGTAGAAGCTCAAATGTGAGTAATTCTTCCTGATTGGATCATGCAAGTGCTTCTTCAACCATCATAGATGTTAGCTGTCTTGAAGGACTTGCAAAACAACATGTTATGACAATAGTCTAAGTTATATGTAAGCATTTCAAAGCAGTAGGCTGAGATTTGTTGAGGAGACAGAGGTGGGAAATAAAATCCCTGTATACTTTCAAATTAGTAGCTGTCCACTTCTATCTTGATAACAGAACTAAAAAAACTCCAGAGTCACATTGAATTCTGAATAAAAATTGCAAAGAATATCAAAGCACACTTTGATGAATGTAGTTCAATGAGATTTATTTTGCTATTTTTTTTATATATTTTTATATATTTATTTATTAGTGGTAGGTTATACACTCACAGCAAACAAATCCTGATTTTGATTAGGATCTGTCATTAGTCACATCAGTCATTCCCTTACCCTCAATCTGTGTTTAATATCCTGAGGGTCACTGCATAATAGGTCATACATTGACATGCCCATTTGTCAAGCTGATCCATCTTTTTCAAGGTGGAAGGAGCCTTATGGCGATTTGAGTGCAAGGGTAGGAGGCTGGCAATGTGGAGCATGCAAAGAAGAGTCATCATAAATTAGTTTGTTATGTTGGTGAGTAGGTGTGGGTATGTTTCAAACTGTAGATTCAGTGAGGTGTGATCCTGAGTCTTGAAGGCAAACTAGCCAAGTCTGGATTTGAAGGGTGCTGCTAGTTAGCAGTACATCATTCACTAGGCAGACTCATTGAGTTCTATACCATTGCAAACATACAGGTAGGAGCCCTTGCTTTCAGACAGAGGTACAGATGAATGCATATACAGAGGACATGTACAACAGCATGAGATCATACTCCATAGTCCAGTCATGTAAAAGAATATTGTTTCACAAACTTCATGCACATTGTTAACATTTGCTTTGTTATTATTTGTGGAAGTGTGTTACCATGTGAACTAAAAATCTCTGAATATCTAGATCAAAAGAGTCCCAGAGGAAATAAATGTACAATATCCAAAACTCATAAAAAGAAAACTCAGTTTATTCACACAATATACTTAATGAGTTGAACGCTTTCATCTTTAAACAAATAAGACTTCTTCAGAGCTCTATTTGAAATAAAAAGTATTACACCAATAAATGCCAGTGCTCCCATCATGTCACATTCTACACCTACAGGAGAAAACAAATTTGATAGTCCAGAACAGTCTTAGACTGATTCTATTAAATGAAATTGTGTATAAAGAGCACAATATATTAAAATGTTAAAATATCAACAAAAAATTGTAACCACATACAAAATATTAAATAAATATTATTGCAAATCATTATAACTTAGCCAACTTTAATTTAAAAACAGTAATAATAGAAATATTATCATTTACGTCAAGGGCAAATCCAGCAACCAAAAATAATTGCCAGTACAATTCTTTATATTAAATGTTGTTTTCCTCTGGCATTATGTATAATTTGTTCCAACACAACAGACTTGAAAAATACTGAGCATACATATTTCTGTGTAGTTATACAAAGTGTTAGTTTCAACATAATGTAAGCTATTATACATATGTTTATACATTTTTCAACACCTCGGTTTTTCCAACATAAAATTCTAAATATTTCTGGCAACAAGCAATATTTACCACACCTTTTAAAAAAGTTTTAATAACCCTTTGCCTGAATCATTATATTTCTATCTGCATGGAAAAAATTCTAAATATTGTACAGATGACAACACTGAATGCAAATACCTCAACCATAAATACCAAGTTTGGTATGACTAGAATTATTAATTCATTTGCCATACTACACAATTTATTTAATATTGCCATATTAACTTATTTGCACTGTCTCCATGTTGCATTTTGAATTTTTTTACAAGTTTATTCTGATATGTACCTATCTATATTTATATGTGACAAGTAGTGTTTGCATTGAAAATAATGTAACTAAAGGTCAAATGATGCATACTAGCAGATTAACTGTCATATAAGAAGATTTCAAAGAAGAATTATGTAATAAAAAGAAAGCATGGCTACAGGTTATCCTATCAATTTAAGGGAGGAATGGAAAATGAAGTTTTAGAATGGAGAAACAGAATAAACCATTCCACTTAAGATATAGTAGAAAATATAACAACTGGGATGGATCTATGTCAGATGATCAAGTTTTCAGAAACTCAAAATTTGTATGGATGAGACCATATGATCAAATATCTAAAAACTTGAACATCAAAACAAAACAAAAAAACAAAACCAAACAAAAAAAAATCTACTTTTTTATGTTTATGCAGGGGGCAGGCCTTCTACATCCCCCATGAGGAGGCTGCACCCCTTCACCCCTGTAAATTATATATACCAACGCAAAGATCACACTACCATGAATAAAAGGGTAACTTTCCTGATCTTCACATTACCGTGATTACCATTCAAAAGCTTTGAGTTTTCAAAAACTCGATCATCTGGTCTTGACTGTATGAATTTCAAGTTTTTGAAAGCTCGATCAACTGATAGGGTTTCACTGGGATGGCTCTATGAATGCATAACTGAGTTATATTTTTATGTTTACTTCAATGAGAATCCATAATATAGATTAAAATAATTGGAAAATTCTTATGGCTGACAGTGATATAAAAAAAAACTGAAAGGTCATTACTTGGTAGTAAGAAAATATTTTTATAGTAAAGTTATTTTAATAAGTAGTCAAAGCAAGTCAAATATATAATGATACCCTCAGATACTTATTCCTACAATAATTGTAGGCAGCATGTGAACATTATCTCCAGGTGATTGTCACTGTTCATGTGGCACCCAAACCCCATGTATGCTGATGCCATAGGTTTATTGCCAATTGCATCTTTTGTTTTAATATTCAAATGAGTTATTCAGTACAATGCTACTTCAATTGTAAGTCAAGATGTTTGTTTATGTGGCAAGTTACTTATCTTGTGACAGTTTCATGTTTTTATATTAGAGGATTAAAAGATATCTTCATTGTGGAATTATTCACAACAGTTCCGTAGAAGTTAAGACTGAAAAGAATGATCCCAATCACAATTGTTCAAAATTTCATTAAATTGTTCAAACTTCAAGAGAGTTTTATTTTTGCAATAGATGAAAAACTTAATTTGAGAGGAAGGAATATTGATGATGAGCCTGATTTCAGAGCATATTATTGAAAAATCTGCTAAATACATCAGAGCATCCTGATTTAAATGATCTCTTTAATTTTAAAGTGGAACTGAGGAAAACAGCTTATGCATTGACAAATACTTGTTTGTGTTTATAATTTTACTTGTCCAGTCACTCAGTTTTATCAGATGATTTGAATCATATAACATTTTTGCATTTAATTTAAAGTTTAATTGTTTTTCACCAATATCATGAAGTCTCAGACCAGAAAAGGAAGCACTTATTGGTGGGTGTTGTCAAGGTACCTAAAGAACATGTTTTAATTATATACTTTCACAGATGTTAATTCTGCATTACACTGAAGTTTATTATTTCAATGCATGCAGCTGATCAACCATGTGGAGTTCATTTTACTGCTAGCAGTGTTACTGAACCTGTGTGCTTGATTCACCCACATTGTTAGTAGTATATGGTGATATGTTTGTTCTGCTGAGATCACACACAGTGGGATAAGGTAATTTGCCTTCTTTTTCCATGTTCTGCAATCTCAGAATTGGTAAATTGATTACAACAGCAATACAGAGAGGTGTAAGGAGTGTCCAACCCTGTAAATAAGACTTTTTTTATGCAGACCATTGGTAGCATGGCACTCAAATTACTTGATTTCACTATATTGAACAACTGATTTAATGCAAACTGGCTATTCAATACATTTATTTATACATCTATTCATTCATTTAGTTATACATTATAGACTGGTCTGAAGATACATTTCAGCCATGACCATTTCTCTCTCTCTCTCTCTCTATTTATATATATATATATATATATATATATATATATATATATATATATATACACACACATATGCATGTACATTATATATTTGATATGCATGTTTTATATCTATCTGTCTATATGTAAAGATGGATAGTTAAAACATACATACACACATAGATGCAAACACACACACACTCACACAATCATTCACTAAGGTTGAAGTAATTTTCCTTACTATATTAAAATATATATAAAAACAAAGAAGGTAAATAAGAAAATAATCTGTGTTCTAATAATGAGAAATCATAAAACTTAACAGGTGACTTTAAAAGCCATTATCTGTTTTTCAAATTATCTTTAGAAAAAAAACTTAATATCTTCTAAGTACAGAGGTAACTTTTTTTTCTTCTTTTCATCTCCCTAAAAATCCCATTAATTGCATCTGTCAATAAGTCAACATTTATTTTGTGAATAAAGGTTTTTATAGACTGTTGTCTGAGTTGCAATGAACTAGTCAGCTAACACAGTGAAAACTAACAGTAAATGTTTGCTTCTGGAATGGAATCTTCATGTTTATGCATCATCAGGTACACATTTATTAAGTATTAACATTTGAACTTTACATGCCTATTCTCATCAGAGGATTAATAAGTATATGTAGAACATGCCTGGGCAATGCTGTCATTTGCAAAGCCAGATATTGTGACAGCAAAGCAGCATGTCATCTGATTTTTCATACTCACATGATTTGTGGCACTCTTTCCTTTATACCTGGATATAATTTGCATAGCCAGTATGATTAAAAAGCTTTCACTTTTGATGTCTGTTTTTAATTGCAGAGTACAGAAATCAACAGAGAATACCACATAAGCAAGCAATAACTCAAGCATCAGCCATCCATGCTATAGAAGTGCATTTTATATTTTTCTTTTTTTTTTTTTTTTGGTATAACATCCAGTGTTAGGAATCATTAAATCCCAAGAGTTATCATTAAGAGTAACACATAGTGGGAGCACCCTACTGGCCTGTTGCAGAATGCTGTTAGTCGTCCAGACTCCTGTTGATTCTCTGGCCTGTGCTATTATGAACACTTTGAAATATGGGCGTATTAACAGTAATACATTTACCAGCAAAAGATTTCACCCCCCTCCATCATAAAGATGACCTTGTAAATATGTTTTCTACTACAAAGTGACATAATTCCACAATTTTACAAGGTGCTAGGAAGAATTTACTTCTGACTGTGAAGATTACTGAAACCATTTACATTAATTGCATGTTACTCAAAGCATAGAGATGTAATATTCATATGTACATGATTACTAAATGCTGATTCAAGATTGTTATTTACAAACATGGTGCTTCAGTGTATATGCTTGATATCTTGATATTTATGCAGTTATGAATCTTAGATGCCTATATCTACTGTTGTATTTCAGAGCCATAGCACTTTTTTATCCTTTGTTAAGCAGATTAGTCCCACTAGACTAGTTGCCTGTTTTCATGAGAAGCCTGAAGTGGTATTTATACATTGAAGGAGAACTTGGTCAGGGCACAAAGGAAATCCCCCCTCCCTGTGTCTTTCTGATTCCTGCCAGGTTGTTGGCCTTAGCGTTGCTGCTGGAAGAGACTGGAGGTGTCTGGACCATCAGTGGAGAAGCATATGGACAGTATTATGGATGCATACAGTTCTATGAATTAAGTCATGGAATTAAAATGCTTTTCCTAGTATATGCCAAAATGTATTTGAAATGGATGATAAAATGCTATGGAATGGTGAATGTGCATGTTAAACATGGAAAATCTGTTTATGTTGACAGCATAATTAATGTGAATGGTAATAGATGACTAGTTCATTATAAACAGTAACCTGTTTATTGTTTGTTTTTTAGCTCTAATGCCCATTTTGTGCAGGATTGTGACAAGATATGAAAAGGGATATAGTGTTGAGAACTATAAAGTGTTTTGTAGGAAATATGAAAATATAAAAATCTTTGATTTCATAGCCTTTAGATAATTGATTATGATAATACATTTCAAAATGACAAGCATGAGTCTAATGGTATAAAGGAGGATGAATATTGTGAGACTGACTCAAAACATGTTTAGGATATTCAAGTAGAGGATGTTACCACTGATGAAAATATGTCACTTGAATAAATTGTGAGAAGCAAGACAGCACATAATACAATCTTGAAGTAAAAACATGGGCGACAATGAAGAATGCAAGGAAGAAAAATATATGAACACAACTGTATGTAATAGATTTGGAAAAAGAAACTAAGAGAATAAGTTACAAATTGCAAAACAAAAGAGGAGATCTAATATTTTGTTAGGAACACTTAATGTTAACATAGTCATTAATGAAATATGATGACTTATTGTATATGAATTTTGCATGATACAAAATGTTGATGACACCTGTATTTTAGATGTTTAAATGTTTATGGGTGCAGGAAATTATGTGCAGCTTTGGGAAAAATACATACACTGACTTAGTACTTTGAGTCAAAATATTTAAGTATTAGATGCAGGAAAAGGATTGCTTAGTAGTATGTAACTGATGAATAAATGGTAAAAAGCAAGGGATTAGTTTAGTCTGTGCTAGTACCAAACTGAAGGATAGAAAAGAACAGTTTAAAACAATGAAGCAGTTTATGATGGTTAACGTGAGTATAGTTATACTGGCAGAAGTGAAACTCAACCTAAAAAATTAAAAGGGAAAATAAGTAAATATTTACAGGTATGTCATGAGATGATGCTTTTTGGTAAACTACAGTTAGATTAACAAAGATATTTTACTTCTAGGAAAGGGAAGCACTGTACTATAATAGATTATGGCCTGTTATTAGATGATATGAGTGAATTACAAGGAGTTACATAAACTGGGGTTAACTTGCCTATGGGTTGGTATCAATGTAGACCCCCTCTCCCCCTTCTTAGGGGTGGTGGTTGGGTTTGCTGGTTGTATTTGGTTCCTGGTGGTTTAGGGTCACTGGGTGCTCTTGGCTGGAGCTGCTTTGCCTTTACCTGGTCTGCCTACAGCTGAGATAGAAAAGACTCATACTTAGCTCTTTTGAATTCCAATATCATTTATTCAGCAGAAATGTATATATGTATATATATATATATATATATATATATATATATATATATATATATAGTAAGCTCCAGCTAATGGCACTGCCTACAGCAAAGAGGAAAGCCTCTGCCAATATGCTCACAGTCTTTTAGATTATTTATAAGTCTGTAAAATGGATTAAATGTACTATAGTTCTATAGCTATATGTGAGTTCATCCATTAGTATGTAAAGTCTTGTTTACTTTCAGCTATTTTTGCAAGTTGGGGTTGAGCACAAAACTTTGTAATCTCACATAAACAAAGCAGAACAATGTGCAATTAATTTTAAAGACTTATGTAGTGGATCTTTGTAAGGTAGGAAAGAAGAAGATTGAACAGCTGGAAATATGGAGACAGAAAACAAAGAAAACACAGAAGGAAAACTCAAGAAGGTTGTGCCAAATAGGTATGAGGAAAGGTCTAACTCTGATCTGGAGGACCTCAAATATTCCAGCTGCCTGATGGATGTGCAGTGGAGAAACCCAGTGATGTGGAGACTGAGGCACAGTTTGTTGTATGGTCAGAGCTGTTCAGATTAGAGAGTCATGCACACCTGTAGATAAGGTCTTGCATCAGCCAAGATACCTTTCCTTTGCCTGCTCAACCATATCTTCAACCAGGTCCTGTAGCTTGTACAAAAAAGGTCCCTACAGGACTTAAGCCCCCACCCCATTCCTAAAAATACATCCAGGTGTAGAGGGAGATGATAAACATTCCGTGATCTGGATGGCACATGTTCAGACTACCCATTGGATGTCTGAACCTATGGAAAAGAGAACATAAAAAAAGAAAAAGAAAAACATACATGGAAAATAATTCATAACTTTAAACAAAACAAAAGAGATGGAAGGAAAATGGACACAAAATAGACAATAAATATAGTCATAATTTGGTATTTCAGCAATTTTTATTTTATTGGTACTGCTTATTAATCATCTAGAAAGCAGGTATACTGAACAAAATGGTTGTACATTTTACACTGAAAATAATGTGCAGCAAATGTTTTTATTGGTATTGATGTTTTTCTGAACTTCTGTTCTAATTACCTTTTATATGTCTATAATTAAAAAAAAATGCCACACAGCTTCCTTTTACAGAATGGCGCATAGAATGCATAGCTGCCTCATTTATATTGACTTAATAAAGAGTAATAACTTTTTCATACTCACAATCACTTCTAGTTACCATTTTCAGCCTCTGCTGAGACTTCCTTTCATAAAAAATCTTTATGGAAAGAAGAAGAAGAAAAGAGTGCATATTGGTTTACCTGTGATAAACATGTGTGCATAGCTGCAGAATACATTTTTATTTTTCTGTAACACATTTTTTCTAGCAAATGTCACACAATGGATGCATTCTGAAAATAAAGTTAACAATAGACCTTGCTAGATTAACCACAACTTGCAGTTCAGCCTACAAGAAATTATATGCAGTCTATTAAGATGATGGTCTGTCCCTCACACCCACTCTCCCTGAGGGGTAGTGTCTAGTACTAGTCAGCCATCTTATACATGCAGCAACTATTCTGGAAATAAGTGTCATATAATTTTATATACATGCATTCCCTACAACAGCAGCACAGAAAAATTATGTCTGGTCTGCCCTGAACACTGCATTCTGTAAAAACCAATGTATTTTTTAAAATTTTACAGTTTCCATATACATAAATATATGTATGTGCAAGCAGAAATTATATATCTTGGTGTGTGTGTGTATATATATATATATATATATATATATATATATATATATATATATATATATATGTATATGTATATATATGTATATATATATATATATATATATATATATATATATATATATATATATATATATATTTATATACACATATCTATATACATCCATCCACAACTTCTTTTCCCATTTTTCATGGGGTCAAGGTGTCATCTTCATTAGTGACAATCATCTAGAGCCATGGTTCTCACTAAAGCCAAGATTCTCAACATTTGGTGGCTAAACCTTTTCTGGCTATTATTCCATACCACACACACACACGTGCACACACACATGCACACACACACACACACACACACACACACACACACACACACACACACACACACACACACACACACACACACACACACACACACACACACACACACACACATATCACCTGGAAAATAGAAGAAAAAAAGGGAGAACATAACAAGGGAGGCATGGTTTTGAGCTAAGCAATACATTTTCAAAAGTATACCCATTGACAAAAATATAGTAAAATTTTAATTTACCGGCAAAGCAACCATGGTGTATTTTATCATTCAGAAAGTGACTATAGAGTGGGTGTGTGTGTCAGATGTCAGAATCATGGGCACTGTGAAGGCTGCCAGCCCAGTCAGCTAGAATTTTGTAAATAATTCTATGTAATTTGTGAATAGTAATATGATTCGTATGCTTGTCTTACAAATGTAAGAAAACTATATGTTCTGTGCTGATAACTGTGTAACCACAGTTCACTCTGCTGGAAAAGAGCAGAAATGTGTATAAACTACATGCTCATGCAAATGTATGTGTTGATGGTAAAGGCTGGAATACAGAGAATTAACTTGCAAACTCTAAGAAAATAAGTAAAGAGTTTTACAATGTGTTATAAAGTTAGTTTATCTCAGCTAAGAGACAGGTTATCTAGTGTTTGGCATTGCTTTCTATTGTCTTGAGACAGAGATAATTACTAGGTTTCAAATGTAAAGTGTTTTCCTTTGCTCAGTGACTTCCTAGCAGCTGTACATCTGAGAGATAAGTATTTTTGAGAGTGATATGTTAAAGTCTGTTGGTTCCTGTTAGTCTGTGAACTAAGGGCAGAAGTGACAAGAATGAATGTAATCTGAGATGACCCAGCAGAAATGTTCTATATCAATTTAAGAACTTTCTCAGAGAGAAAGTCAGTGCATTTTGTAGTTGTCTTTGGACCTGTAAACATCTCACCAGCACTTGCCTTGCTCTGAAAGTAAGACATAGATCATAGTATCTCTATTAGAGATAGATAGGAATGTAGTAAGATTAGTCTAGATATTTTCTGTATTTATGTGAGACTGTCCTGCAATGTTGTTTTAAAATATTTCCTGCGATTATGAACTCTGTTGTTACTGTATTGAGTTATTGAGTATTGTCTTGTTCTGTTATTATTTATTAATAAATATATTTAGACATTTTAATTGTGGCTAGTTAGAGATATTTAAGCTCTTATAGTACTTGCATATGTATTTGGTGATACTGTACTGGCAACTCCTATATAACCTTAAAAGTTCTGGTCACACTTACCATTTGGATAACAGTAACATTACACAGTAGACATGGTCACCCTTTGGCAAAGGCCTTATAGTAGCTGATAAGTGTAGTTGGTGGCAGTGATACTACCGTATAGTCTGGGCAGAAGGAGGCATAGCTAGTGAGCCTGTGTCAGCCTTCCCAGGAATGTCTGTGTGTTTGTATGTAAATGAAATCTCAAAGTGTGTGAATGTGTATGTATGTGTGTGTGTGTGTGTGTGTGTGTGTGTGTGTGTGTGTGTGTGTGTGTGTGTGTGTGTGTGTCTATGTGTCAGCTACTTGGGCAGGGACATGAAGCACTGTTTGGACAGAGAGGCTGCTGGAGGTTTTGGCTTGACCACTTGGCTGAGATCTTAACCCTATAGCTGTGCCAGTGGCGAGTCTTATTGGAGATCTGGAGAGTGAGGGAGAAACCAGCCCCAGACTGACTGTGATCTCTGTGTGCTCTTAAGGAAAATTGTACTTTACTGTCATCCTCCCAATGTGCATATCCTTCAGTGGTGTTAGTGGTGAGAATTGAGGCTCCTTGATTACTGGGCCAGTGCAGGGGCATCGAATAATAATGAAAACTCAAGCTAGTTTTTTATGTGATCCTTGAGAAACTTTGCTTGAGGGGGTTGAGCCTATTTGGGAATACCTTACCCATATCCCTGTCTTGACAGCCCTTCTGTGTTGGCATTGCTAACTCCACTGTGATGCTGCATTGTCATATCATATGCTTGCAACCTTAGGCTCCATCTTAGCAACTTGGCATTTTGTTTGCTGGCTCGATGTAACCATGTTAGGGGATTGTGATCTGTAACTACAGTGAACTTTCTTCCTTACAGATAAGGCTGAAGTTTCTGCAGTGTCTACACTATGACTAGACATTCCTTTTCTACAGCTGCATAGCATTCCTCCATGGGTTGGAGCCTAAGACTGAGATAAAACACTGGGTGTTCTTCTCTCTCTGAAGAAATCTGGCTAAGTACAGCCCCCACTCCATGGTTTGAAGCATCCACCTGCACAACTAATTTTTTTCTGTAATCTGGACTGGCTAACACAGGGGGTGCTCCCAAAGCTCCTTTAAGCTACTGGAATGCCTGCTCACATGTTGGGGTCCACACTACCGTATCTGGCCTGTTTCTTCTTGTCAGGTCTGTGAGGGGAGCAGCTATGGTACTATAATTGGGGACAGACATTCTGTAGTACCCTACTGTCCCTAAAAAAGCCCTAGCTTTTTGGTAACAGGTGCAGGCCATGCCTGACTGGCTGCAGTTTGGCCAGTTCTGGCCTGATCTTACCACTCCCCACTCTATGTCCCAGGTAGCAAACCTCTGCCATACCCACCTGACATTTGTTGGGCTTAATGGTCAACTCTGCCATCTGTAGTTTGTCCAGCATCTCCCTAACATGCTGAAGGTGCTCTTGCCAGGAATGGCTGTATAAGGCAACATTATCTAGGTAGGCAAGGACAAAATCTCCTGCTCCTGCTAGGATATGATCTACCAGCCTCTGGAAAGTCATTGGGACATTTTTCATCACAAAGGGCATCTTTATGAACTCATAAAAACCAAAAGGAGTCATAAAGGCTGACCTCTCTCAACACTAGGAGTCAAGGGCACCTGCCAGTAACCTTTGGTAAGATCAGTGGTGGTAAGATACTTAGCCACATCCAGCTGCTCTTGGGCTTCATCTGTCCTAGGCATGGGGTAAGCATCTGATTCTGTGTGACTATTTAATTTCCTGTAGTCCACACAGAACCTCATGCTGCCATCATTCTTTTGTACCAGCACTACTGGGGAGGTCCAGAAACTGCTGGACTCTTGAATTACCCCTAATTCCAACATTTCCTGTATCTCGTCTCTCAGAGTTTGTTTGACTCTCTCAGGCACCCTGTAAGGGGTCTGCCTACTAGGCCTTTGGGGTCCTGTATCCACCTGTTGCTGCACCAGGTGGGTGCACCCTGATTTCCAGTGAACATCTCCCCAAACCCTTGTAACACTGCTCAAATTTCTCAAACCTGGCTAGGGGATAGCTGCTGGGACATTGCGACCCCTTCCACTGAGGTGTCAGTCCAAGCCTCATTGAGGAGATCAGTCACCAGATCTCCCTTAGACTCCTCCTGCAATCCACTGCAAATACTCAGCTCAAGAGCCTCCCTATCATGATAAGTTTCATCATGTTAACATGGCACAAATTGTGCCCCTGTCTCCTGCCTAGAAGTTTTACCATGTAGTTAACATCACTGACCTTTCTTACCACCTTGTAGGGTCCCTCCCAAGCTGCCTGCAGCTTTTTGTGTCTGACAGGAATGAGAAACATTACCTACTGCCCTACAGCATACTCTCTAGCTCAAGTATCCCTGTCATACCAGACCTTTTTCTGCTGTTGGGCTTCTGCCAGGTTCCCCTAGGCCAAGCCCGTGAGTTCCCTGAGCCTTGTCCTGTGGTTTAGGAAATATACCACAACAGACTCCTTGTGAGAGTCACAATCACCTTCCCACTCATCTCAAATTAAATCTAGAGGTCTGCTCACCCTATGTCCATACAACTCAAAGGGTGAAAAACCTGTGGATTCCTGGAGAACCTCTGTGTAAGCAAACAACAGACAGGGCAAATATTTGTCCCACTCCCTCTTAAAGTGTTCTGCAAATGCCCATATCATGGTCTCGAGTGTAGAGTATAGCCTCTCAACAAGACCATTAGTCTGGGGATGGTAGGGGGTGGTCTTTAGGTGCTTCATCCCACAGTACTTCCACAAGCAGCAGGTCTGACATAAAACTGGCACCTCTGTCAGTCAGTATTTCTTTAGGGACATCTACATTGCTGAAAATCTCTAACAAAGCATTCGCCACCTTTTCTGCCTGAATGGAGGACAGAGCCACTGTTTTAGGGTATCTGTCAGCATAATCTACTACCACTAGAATATATCCTTTCCCTGTGGAACTTGGGGTACTCAGAGGCCCCACAATGTTCATAGCTACCCTCTGAAATGGCTCCTCAATCACAGGCAAAGGCATAAAAGGAGCTTTCACCTTGTCTCCTGCCTTGCCTACCTTTTGTAACTGCTCACATGTCCTGCAGTACCCTGTTACATCTGTGGAAATCCCAGGCCAATAGAAGTTCTGCATAATGCATCTTTTTTGTACATTTTATGCCCATATGACCTGCAAAGGAAATATCATGGGCTATGGCTAGAAGTGCCAGACAGTAGGCTCTGGGCAGAACCAACTCCTGTATTTTCTCATCCTCTAGCCCTCCCTCAGGGGTCCACTTTCTATACAGTAACCCTTTGTCTCATTATACACATTCCCCCTTCCCTTGAGATCAGGTGCCTCACTAGCTACCTTCTCAGGCCTTGTAGTGTAGGGTCTGAGAGATGAGCCTGTCTCAACTCTCTCTCTTTGTAACCCTTCCCAGTTTCCCTTCCACAGGAAGTGTGGTATCCTCTGACAGCGGTGCCTTACTGTCATCCTGAGTACTCACAAAAAAACAAAACCAGATAACGAGGAGACCGCAACCACAAGGAAATTTATTATATTAACGTCAAAGCTCCATATGAAAAACCAGGAAACAACACTGGGTACTACTACTCACCTCTGCCCTTGCAGTCACTTTGTCCAAGGGAACATCAGTACCCACAAGCAGTTGTGGATCACCTTCAGTCTCACTGTACAGGGTAGGTCCCTCCCTGAAGTAACCACCTCACCAGTCCTGGCTGCAAGTGTGCAATCTGTCTGGGTCTCTCCCAGGCTACCAGACCCACATGCTTGTCTCCAAGGCTGACTGCGTGTAACTGCATGAACACATGTTACTGCATCATCAAGATCATTCCCTTTCAGGACATATGCAGGGTGGTAGTTTGGTACCCTTGTTGTCTCAAGACAACGTACTGTTGGCATTTTGTCATTCCCACTAACTGGCTCTCCCACCTTTTGTCCCCCACCTTGCCTCCATGGACATCTATATGTTACATGGGCCCATTGGTTGCATTTAAAATATTTAATCCTAGGTCCTGGACATGTACCTGGACTAGTGGCTTCCCCTGCTACTGGCAGATTCTGTTGGGGCAGTCTGGGCTGCACTCCACTGGGTCTCCCTTTCCTGTGCAGTGATCCCCAGCTTGCTAGGTATAGGTCTTCCTTCTTCCCCAGGTCATCTATAGTAGAGCATTGTCTATCAGCTACCCAGATTCTCATGTCCTCAGGTAAAGTGCTAAGGGCCTGTTCCCTCACCAAAAGGTCTGCCACCCCTTCAAAAGTCATGACCTGACATCCACTCATCCATCTATGAAAATAAATGACAAAGAATTATTTACAAAATTCTAGCTAGCTGGGCTGGCAGCCTTCACAGCCACTACCAGTATGCTGTATTGACATGTTGCTGAGGCACCCCCATGCATCCCATACTACCTGCCCATTGATGGAATAGTAGCCTTTCATATTTTGATGCCACTCCTCACTGTGGTCCTTATGGAGCCATAATGATAAAATGGGTGCAATCTATCACACCATGCTCCTCAGGGAAATATGTCATCCTATAGAAGGCACGTTAAGTGTTCTGCTGTATCCTGAGGTGATACTGGCAGGTAAATATACTGACCCAGACATGCCTTGAGTACATAAATGAATTGCTGAAGTATTCTTGAGGTAGAAACCTGAGAACTACTTAATGTGCCCCCAGTCTATCTCTGGAAGGTACCAGTGGCAAATATAGTGAGGTCTACAACTATCTTAGTATCAACAGGTATATGAAGGCCACACTTCCCCTCACTTCCCATCTCTGGGTCATACCAACTCACTAAACAATTACGGTATTCCTATACATTCTAAATCTATCAAGAAAATGCTAAAAAATGTCTACAAATCACAAAGACATAGGAAGAGCAGTCATTAGCATAAGGAGCTCTGCGTATGTTTTTAGTTTCATTTCGTTAACTATTCATTTACTTAAATTAATTAGAAGTGGGTGTGTCTTCATGCAGCTGACCTCTATGAATCCTTCGCAAGCTAAACTTAGGAGCGGTCTGCCCATATTGCCTTTATGCCTAAGTGCAATGAATAACACCCAAAGTTTTGGGGGAAAATTAATTGAATTCAAAATTATAGAAAACAGGGAGATATGTTTTTTAGACAGAAATATATGATACAGGGAAGTTATAGAAAAGTAATCCTTTATTTAGTAAGGGTGTTAGATATGATGAAACTAGGATGGAGAAGATGAAAAATGCATAAGGAGAAATGAATGAAGGGCAGGATAAGGTATTGCAGCTATAAAGAAAGTGGGGAGATGAAGAGATGATGAAAAGTACAGCAATTTTTACTTACATATGATGCTGCACTAGAAAAAATAATCACATCTGAAGAACTTAATAGAATTCTGAGGGTACCCAGGGAAGATTTTTATTAAAACAATGATACGTGTAGAAAAATGTTTTTTTTTTTTTTAATGCAGAAGGAGTATTAATGTAGGGATTAGCAGTAGAACAAGTATGTGAATGAATGTTAAAGTTCAAGTATAAAAGAGGGGAGAAGAAAAAAAATTGGAAATTGGATATCACTAACACTGAGTAATACTGATTTATATGATTTTTCTTGAAAATCTTACAAGAAAGGATGGAGTTTTTGAATGAATTTATTTCATGATGAATTCTGCAGACAAAAATGCTTACCTAAGATAAATCAAGCAACATTATTTGAAAAGAATGGGAAGCCATAGAATTATCTTGTTGTCTATTCTTGCACTGGATTAAGGAATGGTAAGTTATTTGCTTAACTCTTCTGCATGGATTTGAGTTTGGCATGCTGAGCTCTCTGTTAAATGGCATTTAAGTATGAAAAAGGAGATTATTTCACAACATTAAGGCCCTAAAGAGACTGAGATTGAGGTAATTAACAACTTGGAGATACAGCCTTTTATTGATATTTTATAGCATTTCCTGCTTAACAGCACCATCTGGTGTGGTGAGTAGGTTTACACAGGAGTTATTCAAGGTGGAAAATTTACCCCAGGATTCAATAAAGTCTGCGTAGGCTCTGTGTAGAGCCTACACAGAATGTATCCATGTACACAGCTACAGTTCCCCCTCAGCAGATCAGCATACATATTAATTATGGTGAGTGCCTAAGGGAGGTCACAGCAACATGGATATTAAATCTGTGTAAGACATACTGGGCAGCCACATACCTTTTAGCCCATCTACCTTGGCCAAAAGGTTTACAAAACATTTTATGTCATTAAATTGCAATTTGATTTTCTTTTTTATATTTATGTGTTTGTGTGGTGCAACTCATTGCTTAGCTATGCTTAGCTTTGTGCACATATACATCAGACATCTGCTAGATATCTAAAGATGCATTCAATGTTAATAATTTTTTTTTTTATTTATTATTTTTTTCTTTTTGTGCTTGTTTGTGTGATGTGGCACGTTGCTTAGCTAGGCATAGAGCGGCATACTTAAGCATTAGTCATCCGCTAAACAGCTAAAAATAGAAATCAGATGTATTCAAGATTAATATTTTTTTACATGTGCTTGTTCATGCAATGTGGCGCATTGCTTAGCTAGGCATTGCAAGGCATACTTAAGCAGTAGACATTCGCTAGACAGCTAAAAATAGAAACCAGATGTATTCAATTGTTGTAGTTCTGCCATGCATAGTAATGTGCAAACCAGCACAGGGGAGCTGCCCTATACTTACAGGCACCTTCACAGTATATTTGAAGATATTCTAGCTCCCTTCAGTTCCATTGACTAGATAGGTGGAGTCATGATCTACAGCGGCGTAGGTGCTACGTTCAAATCCTGCCTACTGATGCTTTTTACATATAGTGGTGTGAAACTGTATCAGGTGACTGAAACATTAGTTGACTTTAAATTAAATAATTGTTACATTTATAAACTTTAAATTAAATAACTGTTACATTTAGAAACAGAAAAGCTGCATATTGCTAAGCTTCACTTAAATATGGATTGTGTGAATTTGAACGATGTTAAGAGGCATGGCGTTTTTTTTTTTTTTAAAGTTACAGTATGATGAGCAAAGGTGGGAATGCAGCCTATATAAAGGCCAACAGGTGGAAATTTAACATCATTCCTTGGAGCCTGACCTTGACTGTGGGTATGGCTGCTGGAGTTGAAGAGGGAGTGCATTTTACGGTGCAAATGTGGGGTGTGCAGGAGTCCAATGCTTTTATTAGACTCTTCCTGGTAGAGCGATATGGACCTCGGCTGCTGCATGGTGACTACTAGAGCTCAGAGTGAAAGTCTGAGGCCTGAGATCATTTGGCCACAGACCTAACCAGCGCCACTGGCATCCCCAGCACTGGTGAGCAGTGTCATCACCACTATGACAACCTGAAACATAGGACGAGGGGAACCTTGGACACCTGGGTCAAAGAAACTATGGATGGGCACTCCCCCACAGATATGTATAATTTATTTATTTATTTCCAGTTTGATGACCAGGGAGGTCCACTGGGCTCAGGGAGCTCATTTTCAGTGGAGGCCCGGGGAGAAAAACTCCACATTACATAGTTTAGTTACATATACAATCATAGTAAAGAAGACACAATTGCAATTTCATTCCATGCTAGAAAACAGGAATAAATTCTTTGGTTACATAGTACCTAAATATTTAGAATGGCAGTGGTAACTTAACTGAGAGGGAGAATAAAGACTTAGAAGGAAAAGAGAAAAAAAGGTGGGATGGGGTGTTTATAATACGCACAATTATGTTATTTACTATATGTACATTTATGTTGGGTAAGCTTGTACTCAGAGGTAGTCAGGAGTTTAAGGGGTGGATTGATTATTAGGCTGGGGGGGGGGGTGCAGATGCATTTCCAGTTAGAGAAAAGGTAAGAATGCAGCTGAGTTTTAAAGTTTTTATAGTTTTCACAAATCCTTAGAGCGGAAGAAGAGAATTCCATTTTTTAGCTAAGGAAAAGGATAGAAGAAGCTGACTGGCAGGACGATTGGGTTTGCGGACAGTGATTAGATTTTGGTGAGTAGATCTTAAAGTTCTTTGAGTGGTGTAAGGTTGAAGGATGTTGGTTAGTACTGGGCATTTAGTAGGCTGAAAAATTAGTCTGTGGGCTGTAGTAATTTGGAGATAGTCTAGATGGCTGGAGAGTTCAAGCCAATTTAACAAATGAAGGGCAGTGCAATGATGGGTGGAGAATTTGGCTTTGGTTACAAATTTAGAAATCTTATTATGACAGACTTCCAATTTGGAGGAGGGAGAGGCAGATAAGTTTGTTAGTAGAGGAGCGCCATACATTAATGATGGGAGTAGATAGGTAGTGGCGAGAGTTTGTCTGCTGGAAGGAGAGAGAAAGTGGATGTTTCTGTATAGCATACCAAGTTTTATATGGATTTTCTTAATGTTTTGCTGGATGTGAGTGTCGAATTTTAAGTGTTCATCAATAGTAACTGTAAGTAGTTTAGAAAAGGGAACAACCTCTATAGTAGAGTTGTTTTGGCTAATAATTTGGAATGAGTTTATATCAAGAGGGGAAGCTTTTGAGGGAAAGAATAATAGTATTTTGGATTTATTGGCATTTAATGAAAGGTGGTTTTGGAGCATCCAATTTTCAGTGGTGGAGAAAGCAGTTTGGGTCACTGTTTGAAGCTCTGAGAGGTTATAGGCACAGCAGACTAAAGTTGAATCATCTGCATATTGTACAATTTTGATGTTGGGTATGGCTTTGTGGAAATCATTAATAAAGATGTTGAATAGCATTGGACCGAGTATGGATCCCTGGGGTACCCCAGTGGGGGTAGGAAGGAAGGTTGAGGTGCCTTTCCCCCATTTCACAGCTTGAGACCTGTCACAGAGATAGCTTAAGAACCAGGATAAGGTATTCTGGGAGAGGTTAAGGTTAGAAAGATAAAGGAAAAAGAAAAGTACCTGTAACTACTTAAGGTGTCACACTAGTAAACAAAAAGAAGATGAAGCAAAATGAGTGACACCACCACAGGAGTAAATCTGGAGATAAAATCCTTTATTGAATAAAATCTAAAAAGATCCAAGATTAAAACTTGAAACGTGTTAAGAGATCCATTTAATGTCCAATGATAAGCGCTTTCAGAATAATCCTTCTTCAGATCGTAATCTTAAAAATGGGGAACTTTATTTAAAAAGGGAAAATAACCAAAGTTGTAATACTGAATGACTTCCTCTTTTCAAAACCAATGTTCAGATATTAAGTCAAAGTGAATAGGAGAAGATGTATCTCATGATTTGACCCAATCAAGAAATGTCTGATTTACATATTGACCAATAACAGGGGACGCTCATATACCAATCAGTTATTTTTTTCACATGAGCCAACCCAGTGGTTATGGAACAAGCTGTATATGGTGGTTACCAATATCAGGAAACATTTCCTTGCAAGGGTGAATCAGTATGGATTATCACATCAAATGACTAGTACTTGTAAGGTACTGCCATGTCTGATGTAAACAAATGTATTTCCCATTATAACCATTCATAAAATGTCTGATTTGCATACAGACCAGTGACAGGGGACTCTCACAAACCAATCAATATACATTTTCGCATAGAATAGTCCAATAGTTGTAGAATGGTGTTGTATATAGTTGTAGTCAGTAGTAGACAGCATAACCTTACAAAAGCCAATCAGTATGGCTCATCACATCAAATGACCAAAAATTATGAGGCTCTGATGTGTATGGTGTAAGGAAACACATCAACAGATATTATAGAGATTACTATCTTGTGTATACTTCTTCAATCGCAGGAAACATTTCCTTGCAAGGGCCAATCAGTATGGCTTATCACATCAAATGACTATTGCTTGTAAGGTACTGCCGTGTCTGATGTAAATAAATGTATTTCCCATTATAACCAATCGTAAAATGTCTGATTTGCATACAGACCAACAATTTGTTGTTATTTATTTTTAATAGGCCTATTACTAGTTCTGCATTGCTGAATTGAGGGATAGGACTGGGGTAGGGAGTGATGGATAGCATGTTAGAGTAGATTAAGGCTACCCTACCCCCTTTTCTATTTAAGCATGCTTTTCAGTAATTTATAAATATATAAGCTGAATGTGTGCAAAACTTGTATGCATAATTATTTATTTAACATTTGTTTACCGGGAAAGTCCAACTTGGAAAAAGCCAATTTTCAGTGGAGGCCTAGAGAGAAATGCTCTAGATGCACATCTTTATAATGTGGGAGGAATCCTGAAACAAATGCAGGGAGGACATGCAGACTCCACATAGAAGGCACCCCAGCCAAGAATCGAACTGGAGAACCTGTTGCTGTGAGGCAACAATACTACCACTGCACCACTGCACTGTCCATAGTTTGTTTCTCTAATCACAGCTGCAGAAGAGAGGGCTCACAAAATACAATCCTATGCTGGACGTTTGGCCAGGATGAGGCAAGCATCTGGTAAGTAAGAAAATCATCAAAGTAATAATGCACAACATAGTAATACAGTGAAGTAAATACAGGTTTTTCAGTCCTAACAATCAGGTATAAAATAGCATCCTATATCTTTATTAATGTGTCAGTGCATATCTGAATTGGTAAAGCAATTTAAAGCAAGTAAGCATGCAGTACTGTGTATCACAGCTTCCAACCATCAGCTAATGTTGTGGTCTACCCAGTTTAAGAGTTACCGTTCTCGTCTGCTCATTGTCTGAAATATGCTGTAGATTGCACTCAATAAATGAACAGGGTATATGGATAAGTTAATAGAAGTCCTAGACAGCTATCCATGTGTGTGTAAATGCCAGATTTGAGGCAACATTAATCAGTAAAGTTTAAAAAGAAATGGTGCTTTGATAAGTAATATTTTAAAATAAAGTGTTCAGTATTCCTACATTCACTGCTTGTGTATTCTAATATGACACCAGTAAACTGATCTTAGGTTCATAGGTTCATAGGTAGGTACTAGGCTATTGGTCCTAGGGCTTATATAAGCCTAGCCAAAAAGGTACCCTGGCTTTCACCACCCAAGAAAATTATTTTCCTGTGCCCCTGTTGAGCAGAGCCACAGAAGTGATCCCTGGGGTGAATTTCCTATTTCCCATCCAGTCATCAAGATTTTTCTTGAAGAGTGCTAATGAGGAGCTCTGGTTGACATAGATAGTTAGTCTGTTCCATAGTATGGGAAGTCTCTGGAACAGGAATCTATCTCTCTGGCATGTTCTGTTTATTGTGGTGACAAGGTTTAGGACCCTACAGCATGCTGTTCAGAGGGATTGGGGTTTCTTTAAGTGGAGCATGTCCAACAGCTCTGGGTTTGACATAGCTTTGTATATTAGGCTGAGATCGCCTCTGAGTAGGCGATATGCGATGGAGTAAAGCTGGAGTTTTTTTAGATGGTCTGCATAGGGTATCTGTTTGAGGCCAGTAATCCTCTTTGTGAGGTATTTCTGTGGCCTCTCCAGTTGTTGTAGATGTCTTGTGAGGTACATACCAAAAGGGGCGCTGCACTCTATAATGGGTCTAATGACTGATGAGTAGAGGGGAACAATGACCTCTTTTTTCCTGGATGAGAAACCTTTTGTGATGAGGTGTGCCATGTAAAAGGATTTCCTGACCACTATGGTGATGTGATTATCAAAGGAGAGGCTACTGTCCACCTGTATCCCAAGGTCTCTCATCACACTTTCAGTGTTAAGTAGACTACCGCCTATGTGGTCGTTCATGGGTACAGAGTTTTTACCAAAGGGGATGACAATGCACTTTTTGGCATTGAGCTTCAGGCCATGGCTTTGACACCAGGCATCTGTCTCAGTGAGGCCCTTTTGTAGGATGCTCACATTGTTAGAAGTTTCGATTATGGCTCCCAGTTCGCAGTCATCTGCAAACTTCATTAGCCAAAGACCTTCTGTGTTAGCCTGTACTTTGGAGAAGTAGATACCAAACAGGAGAGGACCCAGGACAGAATCCTGTGGTACTCCACTTGTAACTGGTCTGAAGTCAAATCTGGAGTCTGCTACTTTCACAGTGTGGGTTCTGTCCATGAGCCAGTTGGCAACCCATCTTGTGACATAGGGATTTATAGCTAGTTTAGTGAGTTTATCTATAATTCCAGAGTGGTGGATGGTATAAAAAGCCTTGGCGAGATCTAGATAGGCTATGTGAACCACCTTACCCTCATCTTTGGCTTTGCTGACTGCTTCAAAGAAGTCTATCCGGTTTAGGAGACATGATCTGCTTTTTACAAACCCAAACTGGGTGGGGTCCAGAGTTTGGAGATTACCAATGTCTTTGTTTATGAGTTCCATGATGATACGTTCCATGGCCTTGCAGACCAGGCTCATCAGGCTAATGGGACGGTAGTTCCCAGGGTATTTACACACATGAATGTTTCATGTGAAGTACTAAATAATGCACCAACAAATGTCAAAAATAAATGTAGTGCAATACCCAGACTAAAGGTCAAGCTTGTGTTCTGCTTATTTTGCCTGAAATATGCTGTAGATTGCACTCAGTAAATGAACAGGGTATATGAGTAAGTTAACAGAAGTCCTAGACAGCCATTCATGTATGTAAATGCCAGATTTGAAGTGATATTAACAAATAAAGTGTAAAAGGAGATGGCTGTTTGATAATTACTTTTTTCAAATAAAGTGCTCAGTATTCCTGTAGTCACTGCTTGTGGGCTCCAGTCTGACACCAGACACAGCTATGCATGTGTATAAATGTATGATTTCACACAACATGACTCAATAAATGTTTTAAAGGAGATGGTGTTTTGATAATTTATTATTTTCAAATAAATTTCACAGTATTCCTGTAGTCACTGCTTATGGGTACTAATCCAACAGCCAGCTAAGAAATGATCAGCTGTCTAGTATAATTAGTGTACATGAACATACCTCTCAACTGTCATGAGTTTTGCAGGATGTAATGACTTCTGCCCCATATGTCTGGTCCTTTGATTTGCAGATATGTATATGACATTACTTGGAATGTGATTTAATGGCAAATCTTTATCAGAACACCTTGTTACTAATATATGAGCACACTACATAAAAATGTTACGTGTTGATATGTCTTTGTAGCACAATTTTGTATGGCTTGGTCCATAATGTCCCATGCTAACAGGTTGAGAGCTATGTCATCTATACAATATAGGCAGTGTTTTCACAAGTGAAATCTAACATATCTAGAAGTATGTAGTAGTAGTCTGTAGTTATATTATCTGTGAAGTTACTAATATTCTTTTTTTCACTCACACCCCATCACTTCTCTTCTATTTATTAATTATATTTGTTATTATAATCTTATATTAATATATTATTTGTAATTACATCTTATGTTGGCTTTATGTACAATTTAATATTGCTTTGCTGTTAAAAAAAAACTTTTCATTTACATTAGTTATTGTTGTGCTCCTCATTATATTCTTTTCTATTTCTTTCCGTTATTCATTATTTTTTCTCTTGTGTTATTAATTACATTTGTTTGTTTATGTTTATTTTTCCTTATGTTTATATTTAATTTACCACAGTGAGACAAGGTAGGCTGGTTTCCATTGATCCACCTATCTTGGCATCCCTGGTTGTCACACTGGGACACAGCATGTCTGACTGCTGCATGGTGGTGGCCCCTCTACTGCCTCTGCACTACCTGTTCCATCAGGTAGTTCCTCATCACAGACTGGGAGTGGTCCCCCCCTTTGGGAGTGGAGGTGGAAGGGGTGATTTTGTCACCTGCGATGAACTGCCTGGCATGGTGCATGGGCTGCTGCACCAAGCTGTTGATGCACTCTTATGCTGGATGAAAAGCATACTGTTCATCCTGGTGGGGCAGTCTGGCCTTAGGCACTGGCATCGACCACTGCTCCACAGGAGCAGTGATGGTTCAGTGTGGACAGTCCCATGGGTGAGGACCTGAGTCACACTGCTACCATATCTGATGTCCATGGGACTGGGATTCCAAAATACTCTCCCCAACCAAAGTGTTCACCCCTCCCTTGTGTCACACACCAACCCTTGAAAACGTTTCCTCATTTTCCCAACTTACCTCCACCACACATAGCTATGTCCCTGCCACAACATTTCACTCTCGCCATAAAAAAATGGGAACCTGCCTCACCAAAAAAATATTGTCCCATACATAGCTCACCATTTCACACAAGAGTCAAATGGACACACTTAATTTGGTCCAATTGACTTGACAATGCACTTATGTTGTCCTCACTCCTCTCTCTGGGGTGATAGCCAAAATTCAACTAAAAATATGTTAAAGTGCACAGTTGTTGCCGTACAAGAAATGGATAGCCATGGTTCTTTCCTAAACCCTTTCTGCACATACCTACCTGCCCTTCACTATGTTTTTCTCCCTGCTTGCACCCTATTTCACCACTGTCCCATCTCCCCATTTTTCTTTTCTTTAAAGAATTTTTGCATGCAGCATCACTAAGCTAAGCTAAATGGCGGTGCATTGATATATGTTTTTGAAAAAATAGTAATCACATTCAAAATTACACCTGGGCCTTATTTCAAATGCAGGACCATTGCACCTCAAGAACAGTGCATCAACATATGAAAGCTACAAAGCTGTTAATTAGCACAAGTGTTTTAAGCAAAACATTGTAATTGTCACGTTCCAATCATTAAGCTTGTTTAAGCCAGGCTGCACATTGTGATGCATTGCGAAAATCAGCTATGAGATTAATAGAGTGTAACTGGGACCCTGGCAGAGAAATACATCACTATAAAGCCATACACATAAGAATAGATGTAAGTGAGGTATCTAACAGCAGGTAACTACAACATGCAAAAATACACCTGCTACATGAGTAATGAAAAATAGGAGTGTGTCTGTGGTAGAGAAATACATCACTATAAACCCATACACATAATAATAGATGTTAGTGAGGTATGTAACAGCAGGCAAGTGTGCAATTATATGTACAACATGTACAAATACACCTGGTATAGCAGGGACTTAGTAGCTCAATCTGTTAAATGCTGTGAAAATATTAATTATTGGTCCACATGGTCTTGGGTTCAAAAACAGCTATGTCTTGCACTTAAAATACATGTATGTGCACATCACCAGTATAAATTCTGATATGCAAGACTGTCTCATCACCTATTTATCCACCCAAAGCAGTAGAGTTTGAATGCCTGCTAACAAATAATGGCAGACAAAGGCCTACAGAAAGAACCACATTTAAACTATTCCTATTACAACACTAGAAATTGCATAGAATGTGAGGTCATGCATCAGTATGAATTCCCAGAGGGTTTAGACGTATGCAATTCAAACAAGGCTTAGTCGTACAGACTACAACACACAATGATTTGCTAGTGATATTACAGAGAACCACAGCAGCACAAGTTACATACATATATGGAGCTTGTGCTAGAAGAAATGGTTGCCAGCACACATGTTACACATGGCTACCATGACATTACACATGACTTGGCATTTATCTGACTGGTTGGCATAATTGCTATTGTATCCCCTATCTTGTTCTAGGATACAACAAGCATGTCTCTCTTTTCTCTGTTAATGATACCTTTGGCTAACATACTTACCTTAAACACATAGCTTACTTTCCAGTAGGATGGGTTCCGTCAGTCAGGCTCTGGCTGTAGATCAAGGCTGTCACAGGTCACACAATTACTCTTCAGTGCATTGTCATCCCTTTTGATAAAAACTCTGTTCCCATGAAATACCACATAAGTGGTAGTCTACTTAACGCTGAGAGTGTGATAAGAGGCCTTGGGACACAGGTGGACAGCAGTGGTGGCTGGTGAGTTCAAATTGAAGGGGAGGCTGCAGGAGACAGCTGAATGGGTGGGGCCAGTGGGAAGGGGTGTGGTCAACTAGAAAGGGAAGTAGCTATGCTCAAAACCAGAAAAACTGGAACTTTAATTAAATACGCTAACCTGGGTGCCAAACCATCATTATGAGAGTCCAATCAAGACAATGTGAAGTGTTGAAGAATATTTCAATGCATTAGCTGCGTGACAGCTTACTTAATATCTAGATGGAAACAAAAAGGCTGTGAGCATGAAAAAATAAATTACTTTTTAAATACATTACTGGAATGCCAGTCAAACTCAAGCACAAGAAAAACAAGCAGCACTCAACTCAAACCACTTCTCCTTGCACTGCAGTTCTATTTATAATTTATATTCAGCTTTATTAAAGTACCAAGTAACATGCTGAAAGTAGCAATCTCTGTGATACCCCACTTGTAAAAATGTTTCTTATCCAAAAAAGACCTGCTGCCTGACAACAACTATCTACTTGTTTCATGGGGAAAACGTGATCAAAGTAAAAAATGAAAAGCAAACAAGAAACAAGCTCAATATACATTGCTTAAAGGATTACTGTACAGGTAATAGACCACACATGATAGATTGGCATTCTGTTTGGCTTACAGGTAAAGCCTGCAAAGATGACTGTAAGTCTCCAACAAATATAATGAGCTTCTTAAAATAATAATGTAATCCTGTCCTTTATTACAAATACTGCCATATGCATTTCAATACCCAAGGCTTATACATTATCTAGTTATGCAAGTATTCTCTGCATGGCAACAGAAATGCTTTCACTGTTGGCAATTCTTTAACAGTATGCTTATTAAAGCTTACTTGCATCTTAAAATCTCAGACAAGCTTACCTGATGGTCATTAAAGCATTGCTACTTACACACATAACAAAAGGCACTTTCTGAGTAATAATAAGTATAAATCAACAGTATAAAAATATGACAGAAACCAGAACATTCTGCAAAATCAATGACAGAATAAAAGTAGTACTTGTGTCTACCTTGGATGGGGGGATACTCTGCACATTTACACTGCATAACTGATCCTTGTCTTGCTTGGACACATCCAGAGTCACACTACATGAGACAGTGGGGTGCAACAAGTATGTCACAATTTGAAATGTCTCTGGCTGACTGTGATGGCCCTGACACATTTGTCATACCTCTCAACCTCAGAGCAAGAAATCTGGACAAAGCCATACATAGAAGTGGGACAAGGCCCAAAAATAAGGACAATTTTAAATATTGCTTTTATAAACTTAGAAAGGTAATAGAGTAGTAGGTCTTGCATTAGTATGAATTTCTGAAGAGTATGAAATCTGAAACACAAATGTCTGTCATTATTTTCTAACTTCAGTCTTTAATAATTTGCTACTAATTTGCCAAAAAAAAACATTTTTTTATGAAAAATGGACCAAAAATGTGATGCAAAAATATAAAATAGCCACACAATATAGCTGGAAACATGTCAAAGAAGGTACACTTTTTTTAATATTAGTGCTGCTAACTTGAGCAGCTGACAAAACAAAATAATCTGCATGCATTTCTGAAATAAAAATAATCTATAACTGATTATTACAGTTATTTCTTAATTGTAAACCCTCCATGTTTTCTTCCAAAATTGCCATTTTGCAGCAGGTTTATTAGGGGAAGAGCAACATTTTGAGCCAAAATCGGGGACAGTTGAGAGGTTTGGATATGCCTAATTCTTTAAAGCAATTTATTTGCACATACCTCTCAACCTGTTAATGCAGGAAATATGGACAAGGCCAAATATACTTATAAACAGTACACAAATTGTTGTATAAACTGAGACAGTTGATAGAATAATAGGTCTTGCTTTAGCATGCATTTTTCTGAAGGTTATGAAGTCTGAAACTCAGTGTCTCATTATTTAGTAACTTAGTTCCTAAATTATTTGCCAGAAAATCACACATTTAATGAGGAACAAACCAAAAATAAGAAGCAAAAATCTATTTATTCTGTGAAAATCTTGACAATTGAGTGGTATAGTTCAGGTGGGCTGTCTTTGAATTTGCCGCCCTTCCCCCTCACAAAATCATGGTCGAATGGAGCCTCCCCCCTTCAGCTGTTCCAATGAACCATTACTTGGCTATTTCACCCAATTTACCATAAACACTAATGTGCATACTGCTTTACTTCTACAATGATTTGGACTTCATTTGAAAGTTTTATTTTGCATTTTACAACACAAACACTAAGACATCTGCTAAACAAAGCAATCTAAACTCACAATGAAAACAGACAGCATTAAAACGTCTCTGCCCTTGAAACTCACATTCATTGAAACAGCATTGAAACCCACATTCAAAGAAAATACATTTTGCCAGTGTCAGATAAAGATTAACTAGGGGCTGTTTTCAAATTATAGGCCCCTTGCACATGAAACATACACATGGTCTTTGATACACCTTTCTGATTTTATTACATTATATTCCTTGTACAATATAGTACAGTTGTAGATGGTGTTTTAAGTTTGTTTTGAACATTTTTCCAGTAAACAATTAAACAAAATGCATGCACCAATAATGACAAAACTGCCCAATTCAGAACATTTTTCCAGTAAACAATGAAAAAAAGGCATGCACCAATAATGGTCCCACTTCACAAAGGCGGTACCTCCACCGACCCTGGAAATTACCGGCCCATTAGCTTGACAAGCCTTATCTGCAAAGCCATGGAGAGGATCATAATGGACCTCATAAATAAAGACATAGGGAATTTGCAGACTTTGGATCCATCCCAGTTTGGCTTTGTCAAAGGCAGATCATGCCTTCTAAACTTGGTTGACTTTTTCGAAACAGTCACCAAAGCCATTGATGAGGGAAAGGCAGTCCATACAGCCTACCTCGATCTGGCGAAGGCCTTTGATACAATACCCCACTCGGGTATCATTGAAAAACTCATCAGCTTAAATGTTAACCCATACATCACAAGATGGGTTGCAAACTGGCTGAGTGACAGAACCCACAGGGTCAGAGTTGCTGGCGCCATGTCAGACTCAAAGCCTGTCACAAGTGGTGTACCACAGGGCTCAGTCCTGGGCCCACTCTTGTTTGGCATCTACTTTTCCGAAGTACAAGCAAACACAGGAGGGTTATGGCTGACAAAGTTTGCAGATGACTGCAAACTGGGCGCCATAGTAGAAAACACATCTGACACAGATATCCTTCAGAAGGGTCTCACAGAAATGGATAACTGGTGCCAGAGCCATGGCCTAAAGTTAAATGCCAAAAAATGCATAGTCATACCCTTCGGGAAAAACAAGGTTACCCCTAGCTACCAAATAGGTGGCAATCCACTGAGTTTAGAAGAAGTTATCAGGGACCTGGGGACCCAGGTTGATAGTAGTCTGTCATTCGACACCCATGTAGCTAAAGTAGTTAGGAAGACCTTCTACATTGCCCACCTTATCATGAAGGGATTCTCATCTAGATCAAGGGAGGTCATAGTCTCCCTATACTCATCACTCATCAGACCAATGATTGAGTACAATGCCCCATTCGGAATGTATCTGACCCGACACTTGCAGCAGCTGGAGAGGCCACAAAAGTTCCTCACCAAAAGGATAAAGGGTCTCAAACATCTGTCCTATGCTGCCCGACTGAAAGAACTCCAGCTCTATTCAGTCGCTTACCGCTTGCTCAGAGGTGACCTTTGCCTAACATACAAGGCCATGTCAAACCCAGATTTGATGAATATGCTTCACCTCAAAAAATCTAGATCCATCAGAGCCACAAGGGCGGGAGACTTAAACCTCGACACGGCTATTAATAGGACGTGCTGGAGGGATAGATTCATCACCCAAAGACTCCCTATGCTGTGGATTAAAATCCCGGTATATGTGAGGCAGAGCACCTCGCTGGCCTTGTTCAAGAGAAATCTTGACCAATGGATGGGAGATCGCAGATATACCCCAGGGATTACCTCAGTGTCACTGCTCAACAGAGGCACAGCAAAATAATGGGTATAGTTCCCCATACTAAAGGGGTGGCGTAAGCCACAAAACTATGGGCTAGGCTTGTAAATGCCCTCGGGCAGATAGCCTAGTATGAACCTATGAACCTATGAACTGCCCAGTTCAGAACATTTCTATCATAAAAGTCTACTCAGACTTCTACAGTCCACCAGTATCAGTAAATATGCACAATCTCTGAAGAAGTAAAAGTCATCTAAATAATTTCACATTAAAGAAATCTGTAAATAATGAAGAGGTTGCTGCTAGCAAACAACTTTATATTTCATTGTTTCATCTACAAATAAAGTGTATGTTGCCCTTGAGGAATAAATTGCCCATGTTTCATTAAAAAACGATAAGCTAGTAATATTGCAATAGGGAATGGATGGCAAACTGATAACAGGTTTAGAGTTACTAGGTATCTTCACCAAAAAGGACTGCAGCATCCACCCCCTTTACAATACAGTACAGTATCAGCAATGCATCTACCTACTGTGGGAGTAGAACCTACAGCCGTCAGCATCAAAGGCAAGCACACTACCTGTTGTGCTATTAACATTGCAAGCAAGTTTAGCATAAGCATCTCTAAACTTTTCTTCCCCTGCAGCTCTCAGCTTCTTGTAAAATCTACTTGACACTCAGCTGTATCTCTAAACTTTGCAGCACATAATCTGGAAAAAGCCCAAATGTAGGGGTGGGGGGGGGGCAAAAGACCAAAAAACAGGGACACATTTTGAACATTGCTTGTATAATGTTGGAAAGTTGCTAGAATAAAATGCTGTGTTACCACCATACATTTCATTGCCAAGTATTGAACCCAGGACCCTGTGCAAAACAGAGCAACATACCACTATGCCAAATCACTCATCTATTTTATGAAAGAGGAAGACTGAAACTTAAATGGCTTCATTCAGTGAATTCAGTTCTCACCATAGCTATCAACATCTTAGCACAAAACACCTGAACAAAGCGAATAATAGGGTAATACAGCCCCCAAACATATTCAGTGAATTTAGTACTCACCATAGCTCTCAACCTCTTAGCAAAAACACATAGACAAAGCCAGTTATGCAGGAATACAGCCCCCAGACATATTCAGTGAGTTCAATTATCACCATAGCTTTCAACCTTGGCACAAAAAACATGGACAAAGCAATAATGGGGGAATACAGTCCCAAAAATAGGGACAGATTTCATATATTGAATTCAGTTCTCACCATAGCTCTCAACCTCTTAGTAAAAACATATAGACAAAGCCAGTAATGCGGAAATACAGCCCCTAAACATATTCATTGAGTTCATTTATCACCATAGCTCTCAACCTTGGCACAAAAAAAACCTGGATGAAGCCAATAATGGGAGACAAATTTCAAATATCCATCTTATAAACTTAGAAATTTGCTGTAATAATAGGTTTTGTGTTACCCTGTACTTTCTGAAGAATATGAAGTCTAAAATTCCAGTGCTTGTCATTTTTATTTATTTAACATTTGTTAACCAGGAAAGGCTAATTTGAAACAAAAGCCAATTTGTGGCAGAGGAAAAAACACTCCCGGCAAGTCGTTGTAAGATGAGAGGACACCAGAGCAAACCCACACAAACACAGGGAAGACATACAGACTCCACATAGAAGGCACTCCAACCAAGAATCAAACCAGACAACCTGTAGTTGTTAGGCAGCAATGGTACCACAGTACAACTGGGTGAGTTGAGAAACAAAAATACAGAAACCACAGATTTTATGAGGAACAGATCAAATATGAAGCAAAAATCTGCATTTTTTTTTTTTACAAATGGTGGTGAGTAGGGAATTCAGACTCTTGCATTTGGGCCCAAGGTACAGGGTTCAAGCCTTATTCTCTACCCACCACCATGTAGCAACTGGGGCCACTCACACACACACACACACACACACACACACACACACACACACACACACACACACACACACACACACACACACACACACACACACACTACCAAATGGAACTCTAGCGGCTGCAAATCACCATATGTACAGCTCATTGCCTACATACTGCTTCAGTCAGACAATGCTACTCAACAAAAGTAAATAAATAAAATATTACATTTTCTGATACAGAAAGTGGAGTCTTTCCACCAGTACAGAGCCAGTGAAAATGCTGAAGTAGAAGAAGTCATAGAATCAGGGTAACTAATGTGTTTTTTTTTTTATCTTCCTGAAATACAATCAAAATTATACTGCATGTAGATATTACAGTTAGAAAATAAATATTACATTCAGAAATATTTCACTTTTTTCAGATAAAACATTTAATGTTTATCTGATAAAGTAATAATCAATAACTATCCCACAAACACATTTACTTGCACCATAGAACCTACATAAAAGTTAATAATGAATAAAAATAAATTACTTTCAAATAACTACTTGGGAGACCAAATTCATAATGAGACTAAACAGAAAGGGACTATGCACATGGGTGCTTCATGCTGCCTATCTAGCACAATAAGTAAAGAAACCTCATACTAATCATCATACAGTTAATAAACTGCTGCACAGACCAAAGACACAATGCACTACACTATATGCACACAAACAGTGATTTTACTACCAATCCCTGGTAATGCAGAGTACCTCCTCCCCACCCTAAGTTGTTTCACACAATTTTCTTTAAATTAAATAAATACACAAATTAATTAATAAATAAAAATCTGTGAAAGGATCACACGCATGTATATATTACATATAAGCAAACAGTCACAAACTGTGGAAGGAAATTATCTTCTTTTCACAGTAAAACTACAAAAAAATGCATACAAAGCATATATAAACGTGCAACTCCTACACTAATTATGAGAACGTTACTCAGAAAGAATGAATGGTATTAAACTGAGTAGCTAAAGAGGAAGAGCATCAGGGAATGAAGGCATGCTCCTGTCCTATGTTGTAACTGCTACATTTCACCTGTTTATGGTGGAGCTTTTTTGTTTAGAATCTGGCTCACAACACTGTAAAAGAAGAAAAAAAACACATTTCTCCTCATGCTTCCTTGGCAGGACAACAATGCCAACAGAAACAAAGAGGCAGTAAGACAACAAAAGCCAAGAGAAAAATAAGTAAATAAAAGCACCAACTGCTACATCTGAAATGTAAGGAGTCCCTTCTGATATTTGCATACTTTAAAAGAAATAGTGGCATTACACAAAAGTGCATAAAGGGAAGAATAATGCGATTACCTCTCAGCAAGTACTTAAAAAGAAACAGAGGCATTTCGCAAACGCGCATAAACAGAAGAATAGTGTAATCAACTCTCGGCAACAAGAAGGCAATATCGTAACACAAACACAGTTCACAAGAAATATGGCTAACTGCAGCTGTGTTGACTGATAATTCAAAGAACCATGCCAAAACACCTGCAACCAATAAAACATAAATTACAGTTTAAACTTCGCAGCATAGCTCCTCTCCCCATACAAGCACACAGTCCTCATCTACTTGTTGATTTCATGAGCTGAGTACACAGTTTTGCTTACTACCCTCACCCACCTTACAGTCAAATAAGTTAGGTGATTTACCTCATTACTCACACAATACCCTTCCTACAAAGAAGCAAACTGTGAAAAATAAAAGGCACGTGGAACTGTTACAGTAGCTTTTTTTTTAAAAAATTAAAGAAGTGTTAATTGCTGACAAGTGCATGCCTCGGAGGCTTGTTATCAGTTATTGTCAATCTACATTGGATGACGTTCCCATGTATGGAGGGGAAGACAAGACCTGAGAAGACAAACTTTTTTGTTTTTGTTTTTAAGGGAGTGAATAAATATATTTGCTACCCCTTGGCCTTCTATATGTACACAGTATTGTACTGTGCTTGCTTATGTCCCTAGATGGTGGTACTATGGATTGGGGTATGCTGCACTGTACCTTACCTGCAAAGTCCGTCAAACGCAGCAAGCTCCATCGTAATCGAGCTCTTCAAAATCCATTCCTGCACCATCATTGCCGGCCAAGCTGTTCAATCCATGCAGGAGGCAAGCACTTCCCGAGAGAACTTAAGGCTCATCCTATCTGTCCCGCGAGGCCACCCTGCCTGCGGACGTTGCAGTCTGATCCCCTTCCAGTCTATATAGTTCTGACTGCATAGACTGCTGGGAAAATGTAGATGTGCATGTTGTCTTTGTAATCTGGACTGCTGGTGGAGACAGTCTGGATTCTGTGCGCATGCTCCAGACTGGTTCACCAACAGTCCGAATATCGGGAAATGTCGCGAGTGCACATGTGCGATGTTCCTGGACTCGCGGTTGCTTTTATTATTTCCTTTTTATTATTTTATTTTATATTTTGTTTAATTGTTCTTGTTTTACAGCTGGGATGGCTGCAGTCCTGCAGTCCAATAGCACGAGCTGCCCCTGGTGGACAGTAGTCTCTCCTTTGATAATCACATCACCACAGTAGTCAGGAAATCCTTCTACATGGCACACCTAATCACAAAAGGTTTCTCATCCAGGAAAACATAGGTCATTGTTCCCCTCTACTCATCACTCATTAGTCCCATTATAGAATACATTGCTCCTTTTGGTATGTACCTCACAAGACATCTACAACAACTGGAAAGGCCACAGTAATACCTCACAAAGAGGATTACCAGCCTCAAACAGATGCCCTATGCAGACCGTCTCTAAAAACTCCAGCTTTACTCCGTTGCATATCGCCTACTCAGAGGTGATCTCTGCCTAACATACAAAGCTATGTCAAACCCAGAGCTGTTGGACATGCTCCACTTAAAGAAATCCCAATCCCTCCATGCTACATGCTCTAGGGACCTAAACCTTGTACCACAATAAACAGAACATGCTGGAGGGATAGATTCCTGTCCCAGAGACTTCCCATACTCTGGAACAAACTACCTATCTATATCAAACAAATCTCCTCATTAGCACTCTTCAAGAAAAATCTTCATGAATGGATGGGAGACAGGAAATTCATCCCAGGGATCACTTCTGTGGCTCTGCTCAACAGGGGCATAGGAAAATATTTTTTTTTTGGGTGGTGAAAGCCAGGGTACCTTTTTGGCTCGGCTTATATAGGCCCTAGGACCAATAGTCTAGTACCCTACATATGAACCTAAGAACCTATGAACCAGTGTTGTTGCCCTGCACATTCTGCAGCCTCTCTAACTATGACTATTGCCTGCAGCAGCAGCAGCTTTAGCCTGTAGCACAGACATATGTATGTAACAAGTAACTGCTATAAACATTCTCTCTATGCAAACATAATCCCTACCCCAATAATTTCTAATCCAAAATGTTAGAAAGGGGATGGAATCTACATTGAGACCTTATATATTGTTGAGTAGTTGCATGGGATTGGCCGATTATACTGCAAATCAGCTGTGTATGCTGCATGTAGCATTCCTGAACCACAGATTGGTTCAGAGGCAATCACCTGCTAATGATAATTTTAAAAAGGCAAACTCCTAGCTAGGGGAACCATTGTGTATGAGAGTTAATTTATATGCTTAACACATTCCCACAGCACTCATATAGCTATATCTTTCAAAAGAGGAGTTTTGTACTCCATCAGTTATTTAGCCATTTTATTTTCAGCATGATGCATATGTCTGAATATACTTAGCAGGAATGGGGATTATATCAGTAAGCCTTTCTTAGAAATGTACTAATGATATGTCAGTGATCTCCAGCTGTGTTACACCTACAAAAGATGTAGAGTACAGCAAGGGTATAATTGTGTCTATTAACTAGGAACACAGGTCTCCTGGATACTTCCTTTGTTAGCATTTGTAGTAAGTGTCATCCTATTTGGTTGGCACTGTTGTTTATACATATGTTATGGGTGGGGGGTGGGTTTCCTGCTATGGGACACACTACAGTGGACTTTTGTGTTTGTTTTGTGATCATATGTGAGTATCTGTTATGTCACAAACAGCAGTGGGTCACTATTTCTACTACCTAGTTGCTTCCACAGCCTTTGTATGTTTGGCACACTGTTGATTAAGAGATGTGTAATCAAGCGGGGAATATCAATAGGCTTCCTTTATTGCTGTATATCTACATACTGTACTCCCACATATGTGATCCTGACATGTCTTCTCATTTATTTGTATTTCAGGAGATGTCATGCATGCCAGACATCATCCACTTGTCACTGAGTCACCAAGTCCTGCTGTCCAGTGGTAGGGCAAATAGGCAAGAGTGTACAGGCCTTTGGGATGATCTGGTGCACAACATTAATGTTGAGGGCCACCAGAATTGCACATATGAGCAGGTGTGACATCATGCCACTGACATGATTGACTTGGCATGCAGACATGCAGAGGACATGGCCAGGGATCATTAGGTCACTGGTGGCTGGCCTGCAGCAGAACAATCTCTGTCAGCCACTGAAGAATTCCTTGCAAACCTTGCTACAGAGGACAGCTCCCAGTCATCCATCACCCTATATGTCATGGATGTAGGTGCAACCATTTCCACTTAAGATGAGTGCTCAGGTGTTCATAGTTGGATCAGCATTGAAAATCTGTAGCATTCAGTGTCAAGGTGCACATAGTTTTATGTGGGTGTCACGTGTTTTGGGGAGGAAGGTTAGCTGCAGTTTTAAGCTCATGTACAGTTTGTGACCCACATACCTGTTAACATAGCAGCTAATGTAAATGTGAGATATTTTTAAGTATTAGCCTTGTTATACTGTCACATGCACTGCTGGGTACATTACCTTTCCCCTCACATTTTTCTAGGAGAAATAGGAAGATGCTGTGCTCCTCTTGCTGGTAAGCACAAAACTATTTTCTCATTGATGTAGATTTAGTAAACGGTATGCACTCAAGTGTCATCACAGGCCTGCTGGCTGGATTGAGGTACTGTCTGCATGACTGCCAACTGCACAGATATTTTCTGACTGTACATGGTTTAGACTCATGCATATGCCTTGTAGGTATGACCACAGTGACTGATTTGACAGTATTGCCAGGACATTGCAGATTGCCATAACTGTCAATTGTACAGAGCTTTGCAGAATGTCAAGTGTACATCATTTATGCTTTGGTCATGATATTCCTGTTTAAAGAATTTTTTTTTCCAAATGATTACAGATGTGGGTTAGAAAATAAAGTCCTCATGTCCTACTGCCTGAGGTTGTTGGTTATACAAGTGTGTAATAGTGACAGCAGTGTATACAGCTTAAAATATATTGCAGCATAGTACTGCAGAGCATAGTAGTGCAGGTATTAATGTATTTTTTTTTCTATTTTTTTATCATAGGTGACCAGGGAGGTTGGTCTTTGTCTCCTTTACAACCTCATGTCAGTGTCTCTTCAGACTCTGTTGATGATGGTGGGAAAAGTGAGGTACATCTGTGGGTAGCAGAGGCTGAATCAGACAGAGGTTGACATCCCTTGTCCACCCTCATTATTACCATGCACAGCCATTATGCCTATGCATACCCAGTCCCCTTTGGCCACAGATACTGGGCAGTCACAGGGTAGGGACATTGAACAGGAAAATTTGGCTAATGTGGCTGCCATAACTGTCAACACTGGGCATAGCCAAACAGTTGGCACAGTTCCATACAGGTGGATTGATAAGGGTGCTCATAGTAGCCCTACTGTCCTTTGACCAACTGTTGCAGTTGTCTCATCTTATGTCACATGACATATGTTTAGGGCCATCATGGAGACACAGGCATGTTCAGAAAGGAACTCCAGATGAATGCTCAGGGTTATGGATGCAGCACAGTCTGACATCTGTGACTGTCTCCATTGGATTGCTGATACCTTGGATTGGTTCATTGATAGACTGATGCAGTGAGAAAGATGTGTAGTCTCTGGGTTACATACCTGTCTCTCCAGCATGTCCTATATATACCAATGTCAAGGTGTAGGTCTGTAGAACAGGTAATTCTGCTATTTGTTTCGAAGATATGCAAGAGGTCCACAGTGGGGTCTGATACTACCCTGTATGGCAGGCATACTCCACCCCTCCAAAGTATGTACAAGACAGACTACATGGATAGTGCTTTTACATCATCTGCATAGGACATGTTATGTACACCATGTAGTGCTTTACTGAGGAACCTCTGTAGATGTTACAGTTGTTGGATATGCATGGCTAGTTACATACCAAAGATGGCATTACACCAGTGATGGGTCTGTTGACTGTTGATTACAGTGGACCAAGGTCATCCTTTGTTTGTGGGTTGCATGGCATAGAATGATGTGCACAATACTGCAGACATGTGGCAGGCAAAGGATAGATCAATATATGCTTCCATAAGTCACTGATTACTCAGTCAACTGTTCAAAGTGTACTGCAAATATGATAGTTACCAGGGGTGTATGATTTCCCAAAGGATAGTATTGGGCATTTCTTGGTATTTAGTTATTGGCCCATGGCCCTGACAACAATTGTATGTCTTTGTCTGCCCCTCCTGGAGAACATTTGTGTCAATATTGGATTCAATGACAGTTCCCCATTTGCATGAAGTCAACAATGACTAGATTGGTTGATTGTGTGTTGGCTTGACTTATGGGCTTATAGGTTGTTCCTCCATGACATGTTGGTCTATGTGTTGATGTGTGTGTGTGTTGTTTCACAGAGTGCATATGGGGCTGCTGAAGGTATTTGTTATCTGGACTTTCTCTACAAGGTCTTTGTGATTTATGTAGGTTACACATCAGTGCCTCAGCTCATATCTGCTGTGGATTTTGTGTGATGCCTGCAGACTGTGTACTGCTGACTACCTTATTGACATTAGGAGAACTTTTATGTGAGAGCTTTGACTCCAGTGATATTGTGTATATATGTATCTTACATACCATATCAGTTTGTTTGATAAAGAAGTGGCAGTCGGTAAACATGTATTTGATTTCTACATTGCCTCAGGATACCCAAAATCCACAAGGGTGGTAAAGGTCACAGTGGGAACATCATATTCATGGCAACAAATCCTTTATTATTGATTACACAGTTGTATTGAGAATATCACTCTTTGTCACAAGTATCTGTTCCACAACTATGGGGACAATTCTTGACAGTGCATGCTGGTTGTCCTGTGTGCAACTCAGTATTGGAGTTAATGCCATCATGATTTCTGAGAAAAATATCACCCAAGATGTCTGGTTCTGCAGAGAACACTGCCAGACACTGGAGGGAAAAGTAATACGTACACCTTGTAAAGTTAAGGATGGCATGTTTAGGCAGTTATTCTGATGTTATACACTAACTCAGCAGTGCATACTGGGAAAGTACAATTACCTTACAAAGAATGCTGCAAAGAGGGGAGTCGCCTGAATTGTTGCAGTCTGGTGAATACTGCTGCTGGTCTCAACACGGCTTCACTGTAGTGGGATACAAAGCTCCTGCTTTGTCTCTTACAAGAAGCAAAACATTATCACCAAGCTAAAGATATGAAGTGGGCCATAGCCTGTTTGTTGATCCACACACTTCTCACACATGATGCAAGGCTCTGTAGGCTTGTTGTAGCCTTTTCCAGGTAGATGCCTTAATTAGCAATCAGACCAATCATTTCACGTTTGCTTATATTATGCCTTAGGTTCTGAGGCTCGTAGTACTTGACTAGGGTACTGATCTGATAGTGATTAGGAGCACAGCTGCTGCATCATAGTATAAGGTTAAGTCTCAGGTGACATAGATGTCCAAGGTTGCTCCATCAAGCTCCACAGTGGCAATGATCTAAGCTAGGTGACAGCTTCACAGCAATTCATGTGACCCGGCCTTCAATAGCATAATGGTGGTGATCTGCGTGACAATGTCATTGTCCCACTCACATGTCCTAAGTATGTCATAATCGTGAGAGAAATTCTTCGTTAACCACCACAGCTGAACCAGTTGTAATTAAAATAAAAACTTTAATATGATAATAAAATACAAGAAGCACAAGTTTCTATAAGAACGTAGAGCACAAGTTCCCAATGATAAGTGCTTTCAGCTTAGTTAGCCTTCATCAGATCATAATCATAATTCATGCTCTCCAATACTTAAATCTAAAAAGAACCAATTGCTGTCCTCTTTTGGCACACACCTTCTTTCATCAGCCTATCATGATATTCTCCAAGCTATGGAGGTTCATTCAGTTTTTGAGATCGTGACTGGAGGCCGATAAAGGAAGGTACCTGTTAAAAAGGATAGCAATTGGTTATCTTTCGCAGAATTGCTAGAACGAACAAATCAGGAAATGGATGTTCAATTGGCCAAAGAGATGTTAGCACCATTGGCTGTTAGACAAAGAACTGGAAGAGAGTGATTGGCTTAAGCTATGGAGGTTCGTTTGGCTTTGAGACTCTGATTGGAGCATATCATGATAGGCCGATAAAGGAAGGTGTGTGCCAAAAGAGGACAGCAATTGGTTCTTTTTAGATTTAAGTATTGGAGAGCACGAATTATGATTATGATCTGATGAAGTCTAACTAAGCTGAAAGCACTTATCATTGGGAACTTGTGCTCTACATTCTTATAGAAACTTGCATTTCTTGCATTTTATTATCATATTAAAGTTTTTATTTTAATTAGAATTGGTTCAGCCATGGTGGTTAATGAAGAATTTTTCTCACGAATTTTACTGCTTTTCTGTGTTACCTCCAGTAGTGCAACAGGGTGTTTCTTCAGTAGGTATGTCATAAGGTAGCATTTATGTTCTCAGAACACTAAACTGTGTTCTCACATTTGCTGTATGGCTGTTTGACAGACATTGTAGGCTTGCAAGGCTAAAGTAAAGACAGCAAAGTTGGACAAGTTTTCTGTGCATGCACGGATATGCACATCTTCACTGCAAAGAGTGCCTACAGAAAGTGTCTTTGAGGCTATGAACATCAAGGGTGTAGCAGCACGACCATTACTATGCTGGAGTTGCACATTGTCACATTTGTAAGTATGCTCTTGCAACCATGCCTAATAACAGGATTATGGTTCATTCAAGTTCCACAAGCCTAGCAAAGCAGTGTACTCAATCTACCATACTATCTGTCACGTAAATTTTCTCCTTAGAATGACACTATAAAGGTAATAACATGTTACATGTACGCATCTGTCTGGCCACTGTCTAACCAAGCCCTGTTGTGACATATACACAAGCAATAATCTATTGCTAATGGCATTATCTCTGACTGTTGCAGAGATGTGGACAGTGTCCCCAAACCTCTACTCCTCCTCCACACAAATGCAATGTGTGAGAGATGCATCTACATTAAAAACCTTAAATCCATGTTCTCTCACACATCTGTTAGTACGTATGACAATAAGCGGGGTGCCAATATGCCCAATATATTCCACCCAAACCTACTTCACACATACCCAAATAAGTGGAGGTCCATACCAGAAACATACCTAAACACCAGATACCTCACAAACAGAAACACAATCATGCTACACATAATGCTACCTCTGCAGAACACAGTAGGTTCATAGGTTCATAGGTTCATAGGTAGGTACTAGGCTATTGGTCCTAGGGCCTATATAAGCCTAGCCAAAAAGGTGCCCTGGCTTTCGCCACCCAAGAAAATTATTTTCCTGTGCCCTTGTCGAGCAGAGCCCCAGAAGTGATCCCCGGGGAGAATTTCCTATTTCCCATCCAATCATCAAGATTTTTCTTGAAAAGTGCTAATGAGGAGCTTTGTTTGATATAGATAGGTAGTTTGTTCCAGAGTATGGGAAGTCTCTGGGACAGGAATTTATCCCTCCAGCATGTTCTGTTTATTGTGGTGACAAGGTTAATTCCCTAGAGCATGTAGCTTGAAGGTATTGGGATTTCTTTAAGGGGAACATGTTCAACAGCTCTGGGTTTGACATAGCTTTGTATGTTAGGCAGAGATCATCTCTGAGTAGGCGATATGCAATGGAGTAAAGCTGGAGTTCTTTGAGATGGTCTGCGTAGGGCATCTGTTTGAGGACAGTAATCCTCTTTGTGAGGTATTTCTGTGGCCTATCCAGTTGTTGTAGATGTCTTGTGAGGTACATACCAAAAGGGGCACTGTACTCTATAATGGGTCTAAAGAGTGACAAGTAGAGAGGAACAATGACCTCTTTTTTCCTGGATGAGAAACCTTTTGTGATGAGGTGTGCCACGTAGAAGGATTTCCTGACTACTGTGGTGATGTGATTATCAAAGAAGAGACTACTGTCCACCTGTGTCCCAAGGTCTCTTATCATACTTTTGGTGTTAAGTAGACTACCACCTATGTGGTAGCTCATGGGTACAGAATATTTACCAAAGGGGATGACAATGCACTTTTTGGCATTGAGCTTGAGGCCATGGCTTTGACACCAGGCATCTGTCTCAGTGAGCCCCTTTTGTAGGATGTCCACATTTTTAGGAGTTTTGGTTATGGCTCCTAGTTTGCAATCATTTGTGAACTTTGTTAGCCAAAGACCTTCTGTGTTAGCCTGTACTTCAGAAAAGTAGATACCAAACAGGAGATGATCCAGGACTAAACCCTGTGGTACTCCACTTGTCACTGGTCTGAAGTCGGATTTGGAGTCTGCTACTTTCACAGTGTGGGGTCTGTCAGTGAGGCAGTTGGCAATCCATCTTGTGACATAGGGATTTATACCTAGTTTAGTGAGTTTATCTATAATTCCAGAGTGGGAGATGGTGTCAAAACCCTTGGTGAAATCTAGATAGGCTGTGCGAACCACCTTACCCTCATCTACGGCTTTGGTGACTGCTTCAAAGAAGTCTATCAGGTTTAGGAGACATGATCTGCCTTTTACAAACCCCAAACTGGGTGGGGTCCAGAGTTTGGAGATTACCAATGTCTTTGTTTATAAGTTCCATGATGATACATTCCATGGCCTTGCAGACCAGGCTCGTTAGGCTAATAGGGCGGTAGTTCCCGGGGTCCATGGTGGCTCCCCCTTTGTGGAGTGGGATAACCATCGCTGTGCACCATTCAGTAGGCAAAAAGCCTGAGGTGAGGCTATGGTTGAACATGGTGCTTAAGTGGGATGCCAGTTCATTCTGTAGTTCATGTAAAATGCAGCCTGGGATATTGTCAGGTCCCATGGATGCTCTGTTCTTGGCTTTGGAGAGTGTGTTTTTTACCTGTGCAGCCGTGATTACAGGAACTTTGCATTCCTCCATTATAGATATAGGCCCTTTATGGGGTGAGAGAGGGGTAAAGTTAGCATTGAACCCATCTGCCAGGATGTTGGCAACATCAGTTGGTTCTGTATATTCAGTGCCATTGTGCTGTAATTCAGAGCACACATAATATCTAATGCACCACTGTCTCACTGGTCAAACATAAATTCAAACATATTCGTCATAGCTAATTACATTGTGAGTCACATTAATGTCCCCTCATCAGGCTAGATAAGGTAAAGGTCATGGTCCGCTGTCTGTGAGGTGCCAGAATATGGCATATAACACATACAATCAAATCTGTAAACAACAGGTTCTGTTATGGCTACATCATAGTTCTGGTTGTTGTGTAAGACTTGAGATGTACCTCTGTAGACTGTGTGATGACAAACATGACTGATCTCTCACACTATGTGTCTCAGGCAGGTATGCCCTTGGCCATCAGCTGCATTTTACCTTCAGCTAGGATGATGCCTCGATGCAAACCAAAGATGTTTACCTTCAATAATAGGCTTAATGTCTGGTGTCATTCTATGGGGATCCACTATCTGTAAGCTTGGGATGGCATGCTCAACAAACCTCGATGCTTTGCCACAGATCATCTTCATCTGTCACCTCTGGGGTTTTGGATAATGGCCAAGACTATTGCCACCCCTATAGTGCCCTTTTTAGGTGGTGTCTCAAGGACAAAATTTCCAATGTATAAACCCCATGTACAAACAACCTCAAGGTTATGCTGCTTAACACTAGGAGTGTCAGCTGGAAAATGCACTATCTGGAATCTGTCCTCATCTTGGAATACACAGACCTTTGTGCACCACAGCCATACCAGGCTACACCTCCTTCCACTTGTGCAGACCTCAAACTAAAGGTGAGCAAACTAATGTTGGTGTTGTATAAATATTCATTAAGGAATCATACACATGCACATTGGTTACACAGCATGATTCCATGGATACATTTCAGGTGCTATTGACTGTTTGTGGGGTACCTATTCAAGTCATTGCTAGCTACAGCAGCCCTTCCATGATTCAGGACACCCACTGTACTTATTTGGTTCTACATGAGTCTGTCAAGATACATCTGAACACTATGGTTTGGGGCGACTTTTCTTACACACCAACCAGGTAGATTAGTCATGCTCAAAATCACTTGCCCAAAGGGTACTAGACTTCATTATATCCAATGCCCTGGATCAGCTGGTTGACAAGGTCACAAGGGGAGCTAACATAGTTGATTGGGTACTTACCAAGATGGGCTACCACTGTATCATCCCCACAGTGAGGTCCACCCTGGTGAGATCTGACCACAAATCAGTCATATTCAAAGTAGATATCACACCAGATACCCCCCACCCCCTTGCAGCAAATGCAGTAAAGACATTCACCAATCCAGATTATAACTCTCTATGGGATGATATAAATACTTTCAGTGCACCTCCTCCCTCAGATGTAACTGTCAACTATGCTAAGATCTACACCAATGTTTTATACAAACACCTCTATGACTGCATTGACATGGCTGTACCTGACATGAGCACAAAAAGCTCCTCATGGTGCAGCAAACCTGCCTGGTGAACAACTGCCAATAACAGGCTTTACAAAAATAAAAGACATTGCCGTCTAAGGGTAAGAGTGAGGAAGCCACCCTAAACTGGAAATACTCCTTCTCAGCTTAAAATAGCAAATATGTGTTGTTGTGAAGTTCTCCAAAACAAAGTATTGGTCCAAATTAGTCTCCTTGACAAAGGACAATCACAAGGCATTCTATAGTTACATCTGCAACCTAAAAGAACAGGCCCACATTTCTGCCGAACTCATGGTTAATGATACCTCATATACAGAGCCTGTTAACATAGCTAACCTGTTGGCCAACAGATTCTATGAAACCATCACTCCCCTGTCCCCACCACATGTACCCCATGACATCCCTATCATCTGTTTCCTACCTTGTATCTGTAAAGAGCAGGTCAAAAATGTCCTCTCTATTGACAAAAATACAGCAGCTATGGGACATGATAACATCACAGGCTGAGTCCTACATGGGCTCCAACATGGAGTACTAACACTATTGGGAACTCTTTGTAATCATAGTCTAACCACCAGCTTTGTCTCAGCTGAATGGAAACAGCCACCATTATCTACTTGCACAGAGGTGGTGCAATATCCCTATTATCCTAACTAGTCATATCTGCAAGAACATGGGGAAAATCATCACGGACCTTATCAACAAAGATATAGGTAATCTGACCATACACAGTTTGGATTTGTCAAAGGAGATCATGTCTGTTAAACCAGGTGGATGTCTTTGAGACAGTCACCTAGGACCTGGATGAGGGGAAATCTGTGCATACAACCTACCTGGACTTAGCCAAAGCATTTAACACTATCCCCCACTCAGCCGTCATTGACAAATGCACCCAACTAGGCATCAACTCTTATATTAGAGGGGTCATTCACTGGCTCAGTGATAGGGGTTATATAGGCAGAAAAGGGGAAACCGCCTCCAATAGTCGAGATCTAACCAGTGGTGTTGCACAGAGTTTAGTCATGGTTTCTCTACTGCTTAGAATCTGTAGATCAATATGTGTATATATACCTTTAAGAAGCTATCTAAGAGCTTGCACTAGAGTATAAATACTGAGCACGTTCGACCCTGATTGCCATTTTGTAGTTAGCTGTTGAGATGTAAGCATGTATATGCAAGATCAGTTTGTTAGCAAGTTTGCTCATATTTAATGATGCTGCTATCCATCCTGATGTGTTTGTATGTATTAAAGCATCAGAACAAAACCCTATGCCTTCTTGTTACATGCATTAGAGGCAATCGAGTAACATGGTATCAGAAGCGGCTTGTCTAAAGGATGTGGTACCAAAAGCGACATATCTAAAAGGGCATGAAGTATAAAACAGCTTGGCAAAAATGATAAGGCACTTATCTAGATGCTGGTGGAATATACAGCAGTAGACCATCCCAAAAATATGCATACTTTGTAAAACAGGTCAGAAATGAATTTCAGCTATTAAAACTTGCTCAGCACTATTTCTTTTACACAAAATATGAAATGAGGCATACAGAACACTCTAAATAACATTCGGATAAACAAATAAGTATAATATTAATAAAAATATTTGAATTTCTATGGAAAATGTTTGAAATAAAGTCCAGATTGTATAAAATGAATAAAGTAAGGGGAAACAACCACATTTTTGCAAAGCATATGTATTTTTCTTATTAAACAAAGATGTCCAAGTTATCAGAAGTGTATAAAGTACTTGCATATGTGTGCAGTGTTGCAGTAAAGTTGTTTTGCAAAGTACAGCCATTAAAGAGCATCCCCCAGATTCATGAAGCTCGGCGCAAGGCCGGTGTAAGGCCTGCGCCAGCTGTGCAATGTATAAATGGTGTAGTAGTGCCATATGCATATTAATGAAGGTGCGCCGCTAGCACATCCACGTGCATAGGACACGTGCGCGAGTGCATGGGGCGTTACTAAGCTGCGCCCGGAGGCGTGTCAATGTTGGCTGGCGATGAGCAACCTAAACTGCTGAATATCATAGCCTGCCTGCAATAGTAATCGCACCTATCAGTGTCCGTGGATAACAAAACGTATGAAAAGCATGCAAGACAGTTCCCGGCCACACAAAATGGAGAACCAAACAGAAATGCACGCAACACAATATGAGTTTCCGTCCATGGAACAAATGATATTTAAAATCGTGTGTCCGTAATGTACTGCACTGTCAGAAGTTATACCCAGTGGAAGTGAAGCGCATCATGTCAGCGCGCCACCAATACACACGTCTAGCCCCAGGGGCATGGTCACCAGCAATCCCACAGTGGTAGTGATAGTACACAGCTGGGCAGTTGTGGCTATATAACAACCGTAAAGAAACCTGACAGTCCAAATTGTATACCAAACACACACAAACATATGTATATTAAAATGTGCTATACACATGAACGTAACCGTCACATACACATAGGATGCCATATGCAGAACCGGGATATCCAAAAGCAGAACCCATGCATGCAAATGCAATACACAACAACCCCTGTATAGCACATAACCCGCACCCATGTCCGAATGTCCACCAAATCCAGCTACCAGCCTTGCGCATCCGTACACCTACACATAGCGAGTATTCCCCATATGTAGTAGGAAGTATCGTCCTAGGCAGTGTTAAGATTGCAAATATGTATCCCACATTTGTAAACATCCCATCACAGGTACGTAAATCCAAATGCCCGCGCATTAATGTTCCGGCAAAATGTGTGTACATCCCGCGTGGGATACGTAACCTGTTGAAACCTCAGAGTTGTTTACATGCCACGGTGTCCATTACTGTACACATCTGGACAAAACATGTATGTGTAGTCATGGTACTGTTCAGTTTCCACACAGACATGCAAAACATACTACACAGGATGGAACAGCTGTCCACCATACAGGTCACCCCACTAGGGTTGCCACCTGTTCAGATGGCCAAGGTGGGACATCCCTTGTAGAAATGTGAGAATCTGCAGGATAAAACATACCCCTGGCCAGTGCAAAGGACAGAATTACACGTGTATGCCAAGATAAAAGCTTATTCCATAGCACTTGAATAGCTTATGCTAACCCAAATAATAGTTATGTGTACCAGACACAAAATACCTGTATCATGCGACTAGTAAACAAAATAAGAAATATATTATTGTCTTAAAATCACAGGACAGTTGCCATGTCTTAGGTGTCGTCGCAGGACACAACTGTCCAAAGTGGGACCTCCCCTCGCAAAGAGGAACAAGTGGTAACCCTACTCCCCACTGAATTATCGACAGTATATATTCAACTCAATCACATACCGACACCACCTCCCAACCTATTACAGCAACAAAACCTGGACAAAGCCTAAAAGGATGGGTGGACAAATAGGGACAGATGTAATTACTGCTCTCACAAACTTCGAAAGGTCACTGAAAAATAGTATGTACATAAGCATGAAATGTTGTGAAGGATGTGGGGTAGACCCCGGTATTACAGAGGTCCATACATTTATACTGTAACAAAGCATCACATATGTTGACTGTACTACTGCATACCTGTAGTTAATTCATAGTGAAGTCATGTGCAAAATAATAACCCTCGTAAGAATGAATACAGGAAATAGTCAAATATGAATGGGAACACCACTCACCGTGGATTATGTATTGTAACCACCGCCACCCATATTATGTATTGCCAACATCATAAGCTGCTGACAGGTGCACAAACACCTGTGTCTGTAAACACAGATAAAATGTTTAAAATGGACAAACCCTGTCCATGGGCTTTGTCTGACATTTGAACTCAGTGAGGGCAGTTCGGTTCACCAGGCAGACAAGCTTAAACCCAGATCACCACATGAACACCCTGACAATTAAAGACCTGTATGTGTCAGGACTATATGTCTTTGGGTTCTGAATATCCCTGCAGTGATTAAATATGCAGCTTGGGTCCAGAGCAGTAGGGAATAGGGAATGTGTAACATGTACTACCACATTTTTCCCAGCAGGAGAATGGATGCCTGTGACGTAAGTGAAGCGGTGAGGCATATGTTAATGTAGCTATGTACTATGGGTATGCATATAAATGAGTCAGAACACCAAGGGTATAGTGGTTACAGCATCCGGCCAATGTGAATGCAGTCCCGGTTCAACTACGACTACAGCACATATAATGTTAAAGTGTAATGAATGCGTCTGTGCTGTACAGACATTTAAATATGTAAAGGTGAACGTGTGTTTCGCATATGTCCGTTAACCGGATTAGAGATATTTTACTGGTACTGTCACAAGTAATAAAGCCCATGTAAGCACAAAGACTTAGTAAACATATGTAACCCACAATAAGGATATGCATGTGCACCTGCGCGTAACCCACAATAAGGAAATGCAAGTGCACCTGTGCGTGTGTACTCTGCTCACAGCATAGCAAATGAATGCTGGTTTCTACACGAAATGTCTATATATGGATATATACATTTGTGTATAGATATATATATCCACAGACTTAAACTAAATAAATATATGAAATAAAGAATGTACAGATACATATATATATATATATATATATATATATATATATATATATATATATATATACATATATAGATATATAAATATATAGATATATAAATATATATATACATATATATATATATATATATATATATATATATATACATATATATACATATATATATATATATATATATACATACATACACTCAAACACATACAACATTTGATATATACCTAACAAACATATAAAGAAATGACATGTACATAAATAGGTTATACCATAACTAGTATGGATACACATAACAGACATGCAATTAAGGTAAATACACTGTTGCTTCCAAAACTACTGCCCGGAAAGTATCAGTGTGCCAGATCTGTAAGTTCTACTCTTTAAACATGGATATAGGTGTCCTTTGCAGGACTCCAAAAATAGTGAATTTATAAATGCACAGCCCTGTAATGATTGCCGCAAAGAAGTGCCATCCACAACTACAATATAGCTGTACATGCAACAGAAGCTTGTGCAAGTGTAATAACACATGGGTTGACAGAATGTAAGACATATGTACCGACATGCGGAGAGTGGATAGTGCTTAGAAGTGTCGTCATAATTTATCGCTCACATTAAATATGTGTTATGACTACTGTGGAGGGGTGTCAGGTCTGGGAATCATGGGTATGCAATAATGGGCCTAGGTGCCTAGGTGTTGGTTGGCACAGATTTATGAGGTCCGCCCCATGGGAGAGATTAATATACCTATGTGGGTATAGCAGACGCCTCTAACTTCCTAAAATGAAGAACCCATCTACCGGATATCGTGTAAACTATTTGGGGGAAGACGTAGGGAGTTATATTAGTGTCATGTAAGCGATTATCATGGATGTACATGCGTACGAATAAGATGGTAACCATACCTCTCAATCAGAATAAGACATCTGGACAAAGGCATTTTAAAATAAGTACAAATAGGGAATATCTCAAATATTCATCTTACAAAGTCAGAACGTGGATAGAATAATGGATCAGTCAATAGTATGAATGTTTTGAGGGTTATTAATTGTAAATAACAAATGTCTGTCATTATTGTCTAACCCCACAGTCCAAAATGACTTCCCACTAAATTACCAGTAAGGCATTGCACAATACTATTAAAAAAGGAACAAAATCAGACACCTAAGTTAGGGACATTTACCCAAAATTTTACAGTTGAGAGGTATGAAGGTAACCCTGACCTAAATATATGTACAGATCTAGTGTGATTAGGTGGACAGGTGTGAAGAAAGACGTGATGACAAATGACAAAACATGCATAAGTCAAAAGCATGTACCTCGACAAATCTGGATGAATACTAATGCCCTGTGATAGTCAATGTGGAAGGTTAATAGAAACAACATAAATGTGTCCCTCAGGGTGCTATGCAGTGTCCCTGAGACAGTGTTCAGTCTCCCACACACGCATGTGAGTCCTGCCATTGACGGAAAGCGCAAATACTGGCGAACACATAAGGTAGATGATAGCAGAATATGTTTTGATCAGCACCTGTTGGTGTTTGTGAGGAACACAACACTCTGGGCGGGTGTGTCCCACAAAAGGAATGTAATGGCATCTGGCCTGTGATTTCTCCATATATTGTGTGTAGTGGTGTAATAAAATGACATATCTTGTATCAGAAACAGATACATGTTATAGGAAACAGTATCATTGACTATACCACTACAAGACAAATCTGAAGGTATGAAAAGTGCTGAAGTCTGTTTAGTATTGACCGCAGGTATGTGTGGACATGTCAAATGTCACAGCTGTACATATAGTCCCTATAGGGCCGTCACCTCTACAAATGATGAAAGTGGGAGGTGCTCTGTATAAATGACAGACATAGCAGGTCAAAACATACCTACAGCCATGCCTACCCCACAAATAGACATATTAGTACACATCAAAGCTTAGGCCAAGATTCAGGAAGCTTTGGTAGGTGTACAAGTAGAGTAAGACTAGAGCAAGGCAAGATGTCCACCGAGCTATTCAGCAATATCCTGTAGGGGTGTGTAACACAGCCCCTCAAACGAACGTTGCACGGACAATGTTAGGATATGCAAATTACCCCATTTGTAGGTGAAAGCTATGCAAATGATGTAAAATATGCGATACATGAAACAGTAAGCTGTCCGTGCAAGAGTAGAGGTATGTGCAGAAATGTACACGGATGTTAACCGAGTAACGTTCTGCAAGTAGCTAAATGGAGCAATGTCATCTGCAAATAAAGGATGGTTTAGTTGAAGAAGCATGCCAATGGCCAAATATAACACCAGTGGCATGTATTCCTATTGGAAATTAATAAAACTCTAGTTGTCCTCCCCCGATCTCTGAGTACGCGCTGTGCATACAAAAAAAGACAAATATGTAAAATATACATACAAATTGTAATGTCAGTTAAAAGTTATTGTGTCATGCAGGGGAATGGCAAGCTGAAGACAACATGGCTACTGAGTAGTGGTTGCTATGTGTGGAAGCGCACACTCAGAGATGTAACCAAGCATTAGTAGGCAAACCTATGCAATTGAGGCTGAGGATAGTGAAGCACAATTTGTCATGCCATATGGGCCAAGCCCCTACAGTGTAAGAGTAGGTGAAGGGGACTATCAGCGTAGAAGATAGGTGAAATCATGAGTGTGTATGTATAAAACACTGTAATCTTATTGGAGCAGTGTGTCACATGTCTGCTGTCAGTGACTCATCAGTGGAAGAGGCATGTTATGATTTATCCAGGGTAAAGTCAGTAAACTGACGGTGTACACCATGGATATCACTGAAGTTCCTTGCAAACCTGGTGAAGTTTGTTTGCGCCCGTGCAAGCCTGTAAGCCCGAGTAAGCATGTGTGCATGTGTGTCAACCTGTGTGCGCGACTTGAAGAACGAGTAAGCTACTGTAAGATTGTTGAAGCCCGTGTAATGTTGTGTAAACCAGTGTAAGTGTTTGTACGCATGTATAAGCCTGTGTGCGCACGTGGAAGCGGGTATGCACTTCACTGTGCTCCTATGTGCGGCGCCGCTTACTGTGGACACAAACAGTGGAAAGGAAGGTAAACAAATAGCAGTAAGTTAACCAAGGAGAACTACCACAGCTAGCAGGTGGAAACAATCAGGCTGAGTATTTTACACAGCCAGTACAGTAGGCCAGCACAGCACAGCACGTACAACTCTACAAACAGTAGTCCACCATGTTATTCTCAGACACACTGCAACACTGTAGTATAGTAAGAGAAGTGCAAACTGTAAAAGCTTAACTGAGACAAGATAATGTTAGGGGCTGCCATTGCTATTATACGTCAACATATGCAACATGTGGAGGGTTGTGCCAATGTGAATGCCGCTCAGCATCACACAGTGAGTAGACGGAGATGAGTGTGCAGACACAGGATAAACTACCAGGGGCTACATGAGCTGGAGATAGTAGAGCACTATAGAATGGACAGAGACCTCCTGCAGAAGATTGTGGATCTGTGCAGGCCATGTCTCACACACAGACCCAACAGAGGGAATCCTATCCCAGTGGAAACCAAGGTATGTGTTGCCCTAAGGATACCAGCAACAGGTACCTTCCAGAGATCAACTGGTGATATGACGTGGATTTTACAAACATCAGCATCCAGGGTACTGCACCAGGTCATGAATGCCATGTTAGCACATGTCAGTGATGATGTATATATCCCCAATTCCTGTAAGGTATTGGGCAGCAATATGTGTCCTTTCCACACAATAGTGGAATACCCTAAGTACTGTGTGCAATACACTGCAAGCACATATGCATCAAAGCACCAGCCAGTGAGTGTGGCAGGGCCTACATCATCCACAAGGGCTTCCCCTCCATGAAGTGGAGGTTTGTGTGTGAAGGCCAGCCTGTAATAATGAATGTGTGTGCTGGATGCCCTGGAAGCTGCAATGCATCCGATATGTGGCATCTGACGCAGCTGTATAAAACATTTGGCAATGGGGACAACCATCATGGTCACCTAGTGGAGGATGCTGGATGTGCAGTTCAACTGTGGCTGATGACACACATCAGAAATGCACACGCACACACATGAACAGGAATGCCATAATGAGGCACGCGCACATACAGAAACCTTACTCTAGCATGTGTATGTGTTGCCAAGTCACAGTTCTGGTGCCTGGAGACATCTGGTGGAGCATCACCACACTTGTCAACTACATGTATCACAACTGTCTGTGGCCTAGGTCATCTGTGACACACACACACACACACACGACAGGTTATATACATAGTATGAGTGACTGTTCATGTATGTGTAATACTGCAGAACAGTTCAAACACAGCAAAGTATGTCAATAATGGACATTCATCATAGTTGTACAACCATCTTGGAGGATATGCATGCATAACTCTCATTGCATATGTGATACAGTGATGTACTTCACAATACCATTGTAAATGCAAATATCAAATGACAAATGACATAGCACATATCTATATGTACACATTGTTACCCATTATACATATTGGGGTGTAATACCTATGTGCTACTGTTGGTAAAGTATGTGTAGTAAATGTGGATAACTGACTCTGATTAGCCTTATAGGTGTACAGCATGGATTGGATAACACGCATCTGTCTGTATGATACCTTTGTGTAGACTAACTGTGTCATGTGCAGAATGCATTCTAGGCCATAGTATGAATTCCCAGATGTGGAAAGGAATATCCCTATTGTCTTTGCTAGTAACTAACATGGCTACATGTCAAACAGTAATGGTCCCAGCAATATGTGGCGGTCAATACCAGTGCGAACTGGTATAGTATAGTACATGTAGGATCCACATGCTACTGTGTGTCCTACATGTGTGGGACTGTTGTGAAGATATCATATAACAATTGGTAATTCAGACTGTTGAGGTCGTGTCAACTACCATAATGCAAAACTATGACAGCTAGTAACAGTATCACCCACAGCACCATGTAAAACCATAGCAATCACACGTGTAGACAAGTACAACAATATGTGTAGTATAATGCATACTGGCCACCAATAGAAAGTATGACGTGTTAGTGTGAAATACAGGGCATGTCACCATTCCAATGTGTCCACTATACATGTAGATGCAGACAGTGCACGCTCACCATGTTCACATATAGATACATGTGAATCTGTACTACACACATCTCACACGTACTGCACACTGTGTAACACATGCTGCCAATACTACACATGTCAGTCAAATGGCACATGGATGGATAATGCATCTTCAGAATTAACAGTGATGTGCACTATACTACATTGATGATTATAGCTGGAATTTATCATGCCTGCTTACATACACCTAGAAGGTAATCACACTTTGTGTTAACAACATTGTAACATTATTACAGTGCTATGAAGCCACGCTGTGCATCAGCACCATGTTAGTCTGTACCTGCATCAATGTTACACATTACAAGAGGTGGCACAGGTGTCATCATATGCACAGGGTATGTAGTTTCATTTCCAGAGCCTGTCAGTGAACCAGCCAATCAACATGTATGCATTTGTGTGTGTGTGAGGTACAACAGGTTCTGCATGGCCCAATGTTGATGCAATGTGTGTGTGTGTGTTATGTGTTATCCCTAGCTGTTTGTTTTATGTGTGTCTCTGCATGTACACTGTTTCAGCATGTGTCAGCCATATACTGGAGGTTCTGAGACAGTCACAGACTGTACCTGCCAGGCTGTACAGATCACCATTCTTGGCCATGGACACCCCTCCATGCATTCAACCATAGTCCAGTCCTGCACCTGGTAATGTATACACATACATACATGGGATCTGTATCACAACCTGTGGATAAACGGGTGTCAGTAATGTTAACCTGATTTTCATAGTATTGCCATGTAATACATAGGTATATGAGCCATAGTCATCCTCCAACGTAATAACCACTGCTGACTGCTGCTGAGATGTGCACATGACCATTTAAAGGTGCTGTACTATCATTGTTTTCAATGTCCCTGGTAATACCCAGCAACAAAATAACTGGTCACTACACAACTATAACCCAGGATCAATACAGCACACAGTATGTGCACTATCACAGAGCCATAGCACATTCAGATACATCCAAGGTGAACATGTACAGACAATGCAGCACATTCAGTAGTGCTAATATCCACATACATATTACAAAGATATATATATATATATATATATATATATATATATATATATATATATATACATATCTAGATACACACACACACACACACACACACACACACACACACACACACACACACACTTGGAAGGGCTGGGAGTTGAACATACACCTACCTACTCAAACACACTACAGCAATAAGCATTTACAGAACGCGCTACCGAGATTACTGAACACAACACTCCCAGAGGCATACTTCTAGGTGGGTGACATCATCCGCAAAGGCAAAGACGCCGATAGGGAATGTATGTGTTGTGAGGCATCTAAAAGCATTACTGTGTCCCCAGGCAGCTGGAAACACACACACACACACACACACACACACACACACACACACACACACACACACACTTGGAAAGGCCGAGAGTTGAACATACACCTACCTACTCTAACACACTACAGCATTACACATTTACAGAATGCGCTACTGAGATTACTGAACACAGCACTCCCAGAGGCATACTTCTAGGTGGGTGACATCATCCGCAAAGGCAAAGACGCCGATAGGGAATGTATGTGTTGTGAGGCATCTAAAAGCATTACTGTGTCCCCAGGCAGCTGGAAACACACACACACACACACACACACACACACACACACACACACACACACACACACACACACACACACACGTGGAAGGGCCGGGAGTTGAACATACACCTACCTTCTTTAACACACTACAGTATTACCCATTTACAGAACGCGCTACCGAGATTACTGAACACAATACTCCGAGAGGCATACTTCAAGGTTGGTGACATCTTCCGCAAAGGCAAAGAAGCCGATAGGGAATGTATGTGTTGTGAGGCATCTAAAAGCATTACTGTGTCCCCAGGCAGCTGGAAACACACACACACACACACACACACACACACACACACACACACTTGGAAGGGCCCGGAGTCGAACATACACCTACCTACTCAAACACACTACAGCAGTACACATTTACAGAACACGCTACCGAGATTACTGAACACAGCACTCCCAGAGGCATACTTCTAGGTGGGTGACATCATCTGCAAAGGCAAAGACGCCGATAGGGAATATATGTGTTGTGAGACATCTAAAAGCATTACTGTGTCCCCAGGCAGCTGGAAACACACACACACACTTGAAAGGGCCAGAAGTTGAACATACACCTACCTACTCTAACACTCTACAGCATTACGCATTTACAGAATGCGCTACTGAGATTACTGAACACAGCACTCCCAGAGGCATACTTCTAGGTGGGTGACATCATCCGCAAACGCAAAGACGCCGATAGGGAATGTATGTGTTGTGAGGCAACTAAAAGCATTACTGTGCCCCAGGCAGCTGGAAACACACTCACACACACACACTTGGAAGGGCCGGGAGTTGAACATACACCTACCTACTCTAACACACTACAGCATTACGCATTTACAGAACGCGCTACCGAGATTACTGAACACAGCACTCCCAGAGGCATACTTCTAGGTGGGTGACATCATCCGCAAAGGCAAAGATGCCAATAGGGAATGTTTAGAGAGTGAGCCATCTGAAAGCATATTACCGTCCCAAGGTAGACGTACACAAACATGACAGTGCTGTCATCGGGCCAACTAAATATCTACAGAGCACAACAACACTAAATAGATACGGGATGCGCCACAGACAGTACACCCTTCGTGTTCAATGTAGGCATCCATCGTGACATTGATATTGGACATCTGGTGCCTGGATGACCACCATGGCTATACAGGATGTCAATGGCCATGCCCACACGCTTAGTATCACATGTCTGTTTGGAATGTACTGTGTGTCCATCTACACAATGGCGTACTGGGCATGCTCACATACTTAGCTGTTGCAAAGGGCCATCTTGCATGCACATGGAGTCTAATCGCGGAAGGGCGCAGTGTGGAATGTACTGTGTGTCCATCTACACAATGGCGTACTGGGCATGCTCACACACTTAGCAGTTGCAAAGGGCCATCTTGCATGCACACGGAGTCTAATCGCCGAAGGGCGCAGTGTGTAATGTACTGCGTGTCCATCTACACAACAGCATACTGGGCATGCTCACACACTTAGCTGTTGCAAAGGGCCATCTTGCATGCACATGGAGTCTAATCGCGGAAGGGCGCAGTGTGGAATGTACTGTGTGTCCATCTACACAACAGCGTACTGGGCATGCTCACACACTTAGCTGTTGCAAAGGGCCATCTTGCATGCACACGGAGTCTAATCGCGGAAGGGCGCAGTGTGGAATGTACTGTGTGTCCATCTACACAACGGCGTACTGGGCATGCTCACACACTTTTGTTGCAAAGGGCCATCTTGCATGCACACGGAGTCTAATCACAGAAGGGTGCAGTGTGGAATGTACTGTGTGTCCATCTACACAACGGCGTACTGGGCATGCTCACACACTTAGCAGTTGCAAAGGGCAATCTTGCATGCAGATGGAGTGTACACACAGAAGGGCACAGTAAGGTATAACTGCCCTCACGCACAGGGCGGTCACACATGCAGTGACCTGTACACACACAGCTGCCATCACAGCTGTCACAGGTGCAGGTCACACACATACACACTGCAGTGTACACTGTAGCTGTCAAGTCAGCACCATGTCATTGTTGCAGCACTACACAGCCTTACGGTCCCACAACACCATGTGACACATGACCACTGGGCTGTACAGCGGTGCACACCAGCTGTGCAGAGTACACACGTACCAACAGGGATCCAACAGGTGTTATGCATTGCAATGATACCAGTATACATGAACAGGTCGGCTCAAGACATACCATGGCCCTTACACAGCTGTGACACCTGACTGTTGCTGTACACTAATGAACACACGTCTGGGTATGTCGTACATGTGATTGTGTGGATGTGTGCATGGACTGCACACACAACACATACATACATGGCCTTTGATGTACCTCGTGCATAACACTGGCCTAATCAATGCTACACACGCAAATTGAAGGTGGGCCCATGTCTGATGAATGCTCACACTACAGGGGGTAGCAGTGTTGACCGGGACACATACCCTTGTACTGGTCGCCTGTGACACCCGTGATATCATACCGCAGTCCATGTGTTATGTATGTCAACACACATGTCCAACAATAGCAATGCATACAAACATGGCAACAGGAGACACATGTGACATCTGTACTGTGCATGCAGCAATCATGCATGTGCAGTGGCCGATGTCCGTAACATAGTTGCACCTACCTACGACATGCAGACACAATGCAGACCCATCATTGACATCTGTATATGGTGACATACAAATAGCACGTATGGAGGGATGTGTGTACATAACGTGGTGAACCACCTGTCTAGATGTATGTGTGCAGGGGGTGGCTCACAGTTGTGTCACACACCATCCTATCATGCCATCTGCTAACTGTACGCTATGTCGCTGTTACGTGACGGTGCTGACATAATGCATACACAGCGGTCAGGTGTTAACAACTATATGTCATATGGCACCTGTAACACCTACAACCTCCCGTGTGCATATAGCAGCACATTTGTCAGATATAGCGTTGGTACACATAATGCAATCAATACCGCTGCATGTCCATCAAACGTGTCATCATATGGCAGGTGCATCATTCCCAGCACTGCCATGTGTGTCCGAATGTGTGACCAGGGATGCCATGTATTGCGGGGAATATGTCCCAGTTGCTACACATCCCTGTACACCATTGCAGAGATCTGTACATACGTCAGTGTGGGAAGCAGGACGTTCGCCGGTGAGGTGCATCACACATGTCGGCTGTCCGTATACACATGTGTGGTCAGCACAGTGTGTGTGTGTGTCTGTATGTATGTCTGGTGCTTGGTGTGAGTGTGTATGCTAATATACGGTGGGAAATTATCACTGGCCCCACGTGTTGACTAACCCGTAATGGTGATGCATTGCACAACCCTGTTGATGCCATAGGTCCCAGCCATACTGGCTACCTGTGCATGTCCCTTCTCTGTGACACGTCGTGTGGGTACATAGTACTGTGAGGGTGATGACCACACAGGCAAGGGTCCCCAGCTGCACACTATGGGGTGTGAGTTATAGTAGTGTACACCCCGTGAATGCGGCCATGTTCACGTACTGTTACAGGGTCCTACTGCTGCACAGTGTGGCCTCCAGCTACCAAGTGACACATCACATCATCATTGGCCAGGCCGCTGTGTACAACCCCTGCACCATGTCACCATACCTGTAATGTGCCCTGCTATGTATGTCACGTCTCTGCCAGTGTAGCCTGTGGCACCGACCACATGCTTCAGATGCAGTATATGTGTAGACATCTGTGTCATGTTGGTGTGTCCAACAGTCAGGATGAGGGTACATGTAGCATGCTGATATTGCCAGACATGCCTGTGTGTACTACACAGTTACAGGTGGGGGACTGCAAACACTGCTACCTCTAGGCACATGCAAGTACACCATAGGAGGGAACCAGGGTATCACAACCAACATGGTGCTACAGATGTAGCCGAGACACATACTGTGAACACATCACAATGCATGCTGCACCTGCACTACATGGTATGACTGGTGCATGTCAACAGTACACAACCTATGTCACATACACAACTCAGTATTCACACACAACCACTGCAACATACACATCCCTCACTATGCATACACAGGTATTACATACCCCTCTCACTATGCTCTTCACCCTGTGCATCAGTATATTTGTGCATAACCCTGCACCGATGGTGTGGATGACAAGGATGCGGCACAGGCTTCATCATATGCACAGGGTGATATGTTTGCCAGGGGCATAGGCTGCACCAATGGATAGCATCATGTGTGTGTGCAAGGGCCGGTGAGTTGACTGGACATATCTGTGCAGAATGCATATGGATGTTGTGGAGCCCTACAGTTGTGTTTGCTGTGTGCGTGTATGTGTGTACACAGTTCTGCCATTTGTGATGCCTACATGGGGTATAATTGACAGCTCCAGATTGTACAGTGCAGGTTGTACAGCTCACTGTGTCCGTCCACGGCCACGTGACCTGTGCCTGCCTGGGGTTACACGGGCACTACCAGTTGGAGGTACAGAGTGGCTACTGTCCGACAACACATGTCCGCTGGAACCGTGTCCCCGCTGAGACCATCCAGGGCCACGTACATGTGGCCTGCTGTGTCCTGGTGTTGACAGCGCAGCACCAGCTGCACTGCTACTGCTACCGGCACTATGGGAGCAGGCATGTGAGGTGGCATGCTCACGTCAACCTACACTAGGTGGTGTTGCTGGCCTACGTCCATGTGGCCTACGCCTCTTTCCTACCAGGTGTTCCAGCACAGACAGCTCCTGCTCGCGGATTGCCATGCCTCGGTCAAGGATTCCAACCATTTCACATAGTCACCTATCCAGAACATTAGCAATCTGCTGTTGAGCATTTGCCAATGCCTGGATGTTGTCATTTAGAGTATGGATAGCAGCCCTCTGCAGCCTCTGCCCTTCTCTGTTCTGCCGTTCAGCATGTGCCTGTGCCACCATTACAGTCTGGAACATGCATCTGGTGATACCAGCTGCTGCGCTCTGTCCTGCAGGTGCATGTCTGCCAGAGGTCCTCCTACGAGCAGCACCGGCCACATGCCTGTGTGGCACATCTGCAGTCATTACACTGACACCATGGTGTGTAGACACACCTTCTGTAGCCACTACATGTTCCTGTTCCACGCCAACAGATGCTGACTGTCCTTCCTCTATGGCCAGAGGTGATGCGGTATGTGTTGGCAGCAAAACTGTGTGCGGGGAAGAGGGGGACATAGCTGGGATGGTAACCATTGGCACAGATTCAGCCCCTGACAACCCTGCCTGTACCTCATGCATATGTTCATCACCGCTAGTATCTGTGGGGACACTAACATCAGATGGACCGCAGGAGGGTAACACACCCACATCACCTGTGAATGCAAAGAAATACTGTAAAGTACAATAGACACAGACACACACACACACACACACACACACACACACACACACACACACACACACACACACACACACACACACAGACACACACAGACACACACATAGACACACAGACACACCATGCATGTGATTTTTCAGATGGCATGCAGCATGCCTGCGATACAGCAGAGGGCATGCAGCTCAGACATTAATAGTGTTAGTAAGCATACCTCCCTGGGGTGCACACAGCAGCAAGCAGGTGTCATATCAGTAGCCATGCAGTTCACACAATCATGGTAGTATGCATGCATCCCTGTGATACACCATGTGGCCCAGAAGAGGATAACAGTACACATGGCTGACGTGACCTCGACATGTAATCTGCTGACATGTGCATTAACATGCATACATGTTTGACACAGTGGTGTCCTGACACATGTACAGCATCATAATGGGCTTCACATTGCAGTGTTGTGTGTATGCCCTACAGATAGAATGCATATTTAGCAAATGTGCATGAGCATGGGAGGGTAGTGTGAGCCGTCTACGTTGCTATACAGTGTGAAGTACAGACACTGTGCCATTGCATGGCAACGTGAGGCATGTATGTTGCTGTAGAATGCATAATATGTACACATTGCATAGCCATAACTGCAACACAGCCGTGATGTTTGACAGATCGTATATGGTAGACTTCAGTGACACCTCCAGTAGCTCTGCACAGGCTTTTAGGTTGTCCAGTGTACCACATCAACTGTATAATCAGTCAACTAAGGCTATAATTGGACCATGTGTGGACAATGTGCAACAGGGTGTATACACATCCCAAGTACTGTGTGGCTACATGTCTCTGGCCATCCCCCATGGCCATGTGTGTACATGTGTTGGCCAATTGTGAGTGATGGGCATATTCTCCACATGTCTGTGTGGTCCCATATGACATACACCCATACATGTCAGATATGTCACAATCCACAGGGCTATGCAGACAATGGGTTGTATGTTTGGTATGTGGGGTATAGGTCATGTAATAGTGTGACAATATTGCAGACAGAACACTACATGTCTGGGACATGTCAGGTGGCACATCACAATGTGTGAACCCAATGCAGGGGCATATGACACAATGGTGACACTTGTGGGCTGCCCATATCACATCTCACTGTGTGGTACTGTGTGCATATCACACATGTTGTTCTAATGCATACTACATATGCCTCTATTGTAGAACACCTCCACCATTGTATGCACAGTTGACCACACATGTTGCAATGACAAGAACTGTGGTTTCAAGTCTGTGTATCATTACGTTTGTATATATTGCACATGGGTGGCATGTGTGAATGCATGGTGGTGCGACCTGCATATCGTGACTGGAACAAACATCAGGTGTGCAAGTGTTAACTGGCTACATGGCAAATAGATCTACACTGTAACATGCCTCATACTGATGACAGTCTCACCTGCAACGGACCCATGTCTGTGCACGCCAGAGGTACCTGTATAGGGGTGACACACCAGTATGAACATTATCCATGACTGTATGACAGCCACAGGTTGCACTGTGCATGTGCACACATTCACCTGTGTAATAGCATATAGTATGCACATGTGTGCATACACAACATAGCATACTGTAGTATGCAGCATGTGTGTCCACATACCTGGCATATGTTGTTACTTTACATAATGTACAGTGACACATGCAACTACATGGGATATAATAGCCATATGTGCATTACTGACTTACCAGGCAACTCCAGGCTCATTGGTTGGGAGATACCCACCTCCACAATGGCAGCTAGTGTTTCTGGATGCTGTTCCCTGGGTGTCCCCAGACTGGCCAGTAGCTCCTTGGTGTGTGTGAGTGGGGGCTGGGTTGGTGGCCTACCACCTGTTCCACCTTGTTCCCTGGTGATTGCAGTGGCACGCTGTTTTGCATGTCATATCAGGTCCATGCAGTGTCTGCGCACCTGCAGGTAGGTGCAGTTATGGCCACCCACATCGTTCACCCTCCTGCGTAGATCCTGCCACAGGTCATCCCACTGCTGGGCATGCTGTGGCACATGGCTGAACAACAAGTCATAGTTGTCATGGAGCTGTGGGATGAGGACATCATCCTCCTGGCAGGTGTATGAGGGAGGTGTGTACGGGGCATTATCTGTAAAACATAATGATGGTGACAGGTCAGTTTCAGAGATGTACAGAGATACTGCTGCACATACATTTCTATGACATCTACTGCATCTGCACAGTTATCTTTGCAAAGCATCATGACACTGACACGACTGACCTGTTTGTGTCACACATGTCACACCCATTATGCATTGGATATCATCACCATATATGTGTGTCACCTCATTACAGTGTTCATACTCCATGTAAATGCTGTCCTGCTGTGGGCATGTCTATTTGCCTGCACTTGTGTTCTTAACTATCTGCACATGCCTCGATGTGTCCACGGTACTACTGTTGACCTGGACGCTGTGTATATGTCACATATCAACACAGACACAGCCGGAATGGACTTGAGCAGTGACAATGCACACATACGCATGGACACCTGTACATGCATGTGTTTTGCCATATACATCTACACAGCACTGTACAACTGTTCAACATCCTGACATGGATCACCTATATTACACAAGTGATAGACATGGGACAATGGATAGTCAGACGACATTCGCAGGGATGGTCATCAACCATAGCATGTGCGGGCATGGTTTCCACGCTGTTACAGATGGCCAATGTGCCACTGCAAGCTGCATCAGTGCCACATTACTGATCCAGTCAGTTGATATTACATCTACCATGCGGCCATCACACCATGTATGAATGGGATGACATCTGCAGCTTTGATGGACAGGGTTGCATGGTATGGTGGGAGTATGTCACATATATGGCACAGGGATCCATCCAGCCTGTGGCGATCCTAGTAATAGGAAGGTGGCTGTCCATGACATATGTCATATAGATCAGGATATGGATATGTAGCATGTCCATCATCATGGTGTAGCAAATGTCCTTCTGCAAGGTAGACAACATGCTGCATAGTGGAGGTGTGGATTGTGAAAGCTGGTATTGCACATCCATGCATAGCCATTACCCCTTACAGGTGGTATGTGATCCAATATCGGTCACCACAGTACTGTATATGCCTGGCCAGTGATCTCCGTGCTCATGGATGGCACCCTGACATGACATGGGTACCTCAGATGACTACCTAAGGGGCCAGGAGACGTCACCATGTTGGGAGGTGCACTGCACAGCACCATCCCTTACACAGTGTCCATAATGTTGACCACAGCCTAGGTAGTAGTTTATGGGTACAGGGATGTTCACCTAGTGGTGACACTGCTGGTATCATCCATCAGACTGTGCAGAGATGTCACACACCTCACACACACAGCCCATTCTGTATGCTGTTCACAACACTGATGCAGCTAAACTGATAGGTCATGGCCATTCACAGCCTTACATACACGGATGCCTAACATTTGTCTGTGTGGTATGGGCTACAATGAGGGTGGGGTACAACACATTAACCCTGTTCTACTGTATCTGGCACTGATGTGCTGTGCACATGTCACTCTTGCACCTTTTGTAGTTGTGAGTCTGTCAACAGGCCACTGGTGGAACACTCCTGTGACATGCAAAGGTATTTGTAATCAAATATCCATGCTATCTTGTACATCTGTACTGCTAACAACTACAGTGTTAATGGTTCATGGACATGCACACCATACTCAGCAGGGTTATAGTGCGGTGCCACCCTAAATGACTGTCATCACCACTTGTGGGTTGATATTATCCAACACCCTATCTGTATTGTATGGTCATGCTAGGCACTTGTTCAGAACATCTGAGCATGTCATGAGCTACTGAGTACTATAGCGCCCATTCCACACCATTTCCGACAGGTACACTGGCTGTCCTTCACTTCCCAGCTTGCTTAAGGTACAACAGCTGTTGTACACACGTAATGCACATATCCTGTGGGACATGATTGTATATACAGGCATGTCCAACTGTCACGTACCACTGCTACTGCCTGTCTATATGAGGGATATGTCGTACATGTGGCAATAGAGCAATTGTCTCATGTACACATTCAATGCTCACCTCCCAACATATGGCACTACAGCCTGTGGGGAATGCACGTCTGCAGCCGTGCTGGGCCCATAGCTCTCAGGTGTACCTCATTACGGGGAACGTACCTCATTTGGGGTTCTAAAAGGTGCATGTTCCTCAAGGTTCCACATTGGAAGGGTCTGTCACACATTCATTGTTGTACATAGTTTACCTGCTAGCCATGGTTTAATAAATGAGAATCATATTAATTCATTGGAATATCTGTTTTTTACATAAGACAAGCCTATTTTAGCCGTCATATGCCCTTCCTAGTTGACGCTGTTAGTAAGCCAGTTGTAAGTGTTCCACGTTTCGCCCATTTGTCACACTGTATGAGGGCTAATGTTCCTCATTTTGGGGACAGGAGGCTGATAGCTATGGCTGGGGTTAATGCTGTCGCCAACCCTGACTGCACCTGACAGTCATTTGGGGATGTGTAACATTCGCAACACACCCCACCCATCACATAGTCTCACATGATCTACACCACTGGCCACACCTACGAGGACAACCTGTGCAGTACGTCTCCATACTCACTGTAGGCACCAGAGGTAGCCCCCATCATGGAAGATAACATCACCAGCTTATAGCCCACAGACTCATGTGTGCCCATCATATACAGCCAATAGTGTGTTATAACATTCAAAACACACCAGTCATAGCTGACTCTGTAGGGTGTCACACTGCAGTTCCACACAGCAGGCTACACAAGGCGTTAGTCGCTTACATCTTTCTGTTGGGTAACTGCTTCTGCAAGATTACCTATGCTCCCATGCCACACCTCACCAGTTACGATATGTCGGTCATTCGCCATGTTAGTGTGACTGCCCTGTGATGCCACTTCACAGACTACGTGTACAAGGACATGCAATAGCTCACCAGTCTTATAGCCCTGAGGGTGTGGGCCTAGCCCTGGGGAGCATTTTGCATTCGTCCGAACACGATACCACTGTACAATGACCGACTGTGTCACTTCAACAGTTGCCTATGCTCCTATTGTCATTCCACAGGCATGTGGTATCTGTCCGCTATGACTGTCCTGGTCAAACACAATGCTGTGGCACAGATGACTTGCACCTGTCGGCCCTGGGAGTACAGCTCACATGTAAAGCTCTTATTGCTTCTATACTGCCTGTCCTGCACCGTTTCCAATAACTGTCACCGGCAGGGCGGTAACTGGCATGCGCGACATGGGGTCATGTGACACATTGCTTGCATCTTCCTCTGTGATGCACGCAGGCAAGGCACACCTTATAATGCACCACTCCAACATCTCTGCAGTGACTGGGACCTGCCTCTAGGCTCTGCAGAGCACACCTGCAATGACAGGTTATAGACGGAACATACCTTTCAGGCACATACCTGGACCAGCACACCCACAGCTGAGGGGTTCCCATATCCCACTATATTTTGCACGCATCCTGGCAAGTTGCTTAGCACAATGCATCAGAGGTGCTCCACGTGCAACTAACTGTGTCCGGGACTGCTATACACATTGTAACAAGTGACAGAGTCAACATCATACCCCACGGGTAACATACCTTCTATGGTGGTATAGTGGACAGTGGGCCTCAGCTACTACTGATGTGTGACTGACACTACCCCACACTTCACTGGAATAGCCACTCATGTACCAACACATCCATGAGTCATACCCTCCGCTCTGCTGGATCAACACATACACACCACCTCCAAGACCTACATTACCCTTGGCATGAACACTACCACCATGTGACTGGTGTTACACACCTGGGGTTATCCCCTCATTGGTGGATTCTGAACATATGCTAATCTACCTTGTTAGCCACATCCCGGCAACACACCCATCACAGCATACACAGTACATGTGTACTACAACACCTACTACAGACGTCTGCTGACAGCGGTTGTTAACATCATGACACCCATGCAGATGGACAATGCACATACAAATGATGACACATACCCCAGTGCACTTAATTAGCATGTACACAACTGCATGAATCATGCTGTTCCACACAGAGCCATGATGGTACACACCAGATAACAGACGCCACTCTGGTTGTCAAGTTCCATGGACATACGATGTACAACAACAGGTGTAGGCTGTTGCACAGTGGTGTACATTCCCATGTGTGGGGTGGCTCACTGGTCAGCCATGGTGGGGCCACAGGGTCCCTCATCACATACTCCAAGACTAGCTACATAAACATGACTGCCACACATTCTGGGGTGTACCACCAGGCATTATGGTGGTATGTCAGTATTCGATGGCAACACCCACATCTGCTGTCACATACAACAGTCACTCAGGAACACTGCAGACCCAGGTATTGTTGGCAACATGCTGGAGGATGGATTCAATGCTGACAGTACACCCTCTCACTCACTACAGGGCCGCAATCCATACATGAACATTGTGGTGTCCCTGTGGTCACACCTACACAGTACTGTCCTACACTCTATATGTCTTGGGACACTGGTCCCATGTCACCTTCCAACGTCCCAGGCTGTGATGTCCACCAACCTCTGAATTACATGTCTCCCCACTAGGCCACCATATTCAGTAATAGCCTTGTTTCAGACATTGTAGACCCTGAATGGCACACAGCAGCATTTATCACACTACATACAGGTGGCACCGCATTGCACGAGTGGGACTATAGTCCTACACACCTGACTGGACTGTTCTGCATGGCTATGGGGCACATCATCAAGGACGTCATTCTCAGATACATTGTTGGTCTCCCGTCCTCTGCTGCCACCCAGGTTGGGCTTGTTAAGGCCAAAGCATGGCCCCTACACATGGTGGACTCCTTTCATACAGTTACCAGGGCAGTTGCTGATGGTACGGGAGTCCACACATCCTACATTGTTCTCTCATTGCCTTTCAGCACCATTCTCCATTCTCGTATTGACAACATACACATCCACCTGCACATTGTACCCTGTGTCTCGGGATGTTATGCTATGTGGCTCATGGACAGGACACACAGTGAGGCCGGCATACCATAGTACCTACTACATGTCAGGTACTTTGGCATACCACGGTCCTCAGTCATAGGGCCCCTCATGTTCAGTATATTCTTCCCTGTGGAACAGGCTGGCACAGGGGACTTTCACTGCCTAGCTTTAGAACCCCTACATACCAAGCGCCATGATTGCTCCACCAGCTGATACTGGCTCCAACCATATGGGTGTCGACTGTGACAGATACATAATATGACTATCATGGCATCAAGCTGCATGACACAAGGTGCATGCACATCACCTTTGCATTACACCATTCACCCACTGACTATCACATGGATGGTAGTCCCCTACATACATATCACATTGTACATGTTTGCAGTACACACATATGTCGCACCCACTCCTGTGGTTACCATATTGCCACTGTGGCGTGGATATCCTCCTACGTAGCCACACCTATCTGTACTGGGTGTGTAACTGGTACATAGGCACCCATTGTACCTCTGAACTCAAGACATCTACACACATTCAAGGGTACACCACCCCATTTAGGGTGTACCTTACACAACAGCTACAGCTTTACATGCCACAACATTAACACACCATGATGTTACTGAGCTCCGACAGTTTAAATATGCGGCTGCACTACGGACACCACATCTGTACACATTTGCATACTACATACTCAGGGTGACCTCTGCTGATCAGACAGGGCCCATGTCCACAACATTATTGATGGATATACTCCTCATACACAACATAAGCAGAGGCCACTGTGAGCAACATGCTCATGGATATGTGCACACACGCCACAATGAGTGGGATGTGGTTCTGGGTTACATTCCCAAACCGGACACTCACCATGCTGTGGAACATAAGTCCTATGTACATCACGCAGGGACACTCAGTAGCACTGTTCATGTGATACCTCCCTTGGTGGTTGGGAGACACATATAGGCCTGGGATCACTGCAGTGGCTGTACTGTGCAGTGGTGCAGGTGACACCTGGCTCTGCTCTTCACAGGACACTACCCTGGAGAGGTGCCACTAGTGTGAACACTGTAGTTGTGCTTACACATGGACTTGCCAGACTGCATAGTACACCACTATGCACATGTGCAGCTATTACATGTCCTTTGTGCATGGTTACTTGGTAGCCCTTCCATTTAGATTAGCTATCATGCTATTACTATGTCCCATACCTACAGGCTATATGTATCCTGTTATTGTACATACCAATAGATGTTACCTGTGGTATGCATGATATGCCTGTTATGCTGTGTAGAATATCTGTCATATCTACCTATAATACTATACATTACACATATTTCACATTGTATCCCATAATGCAAAGCATACTTGCTCAGCAGGACCACCTTACATATGTCATTAATGTTATATGCCTATACACATGTGTGCTGTGACAGTATATCAATATATACTATCCCCTGCTATGGCACGTCCTTGTTGGACATACCCTACCACTGACGGCGGGTTGTATGGCATTGTTCTGTTTAATAGCCTCATGTAGCATCCCTTGTGGTGTCTGTGCTGTGTACCTTGTGTCCCACTGCTGGATGCACAGATTCTACAAGCATTAGTATGCTCAGCAAGACATCACTACATAAATACCTTTCCCCACTTTATGCATTGCGGACACGTTTAATTAATGCAAACCAGGCTATACATACAGTAAAACTAATTAATACAGATCATGCTATACATAACCTTACATATCGGGCGTTCTACATACCTTGTTGTCATTACGGCATTTTGTTTCTATCTCTCTCACAGTGTTTCAACTGTTATTCGGTATGAGCATACGGTTTGAATGTCTAGCAAGTCATCCTTATATACGTCGATACCTGAAACATGTGGATTCTTCCCGCCAATTGGTGTTCCTGAGTGACTAATTACTTGCATATCAGCTGTGCAGCTACTCCATTCGCCAATTACGCGGCGACAGTGGGGTATAATTAGATTCTCCACTTGGGCTTTGCCTATTTGCCCTACCTTCGGGGAGACGGACTGTATTGTGTTTTGTTATGTGTAACTGCAACTGCTATGCATGGAGACAAGTATAGTTTGGATTCATGTCCCCCATGGATTGTGTGTGACAGGTAGAGTATTTGGTTCAACATGTGGGTGTACCTGTCATCCCGACGTCTGATAACGGAGTATTGCAATCAAAACCTGTAACACGGTTGTTTGTTCCATTATACAACGCCTGTAATTTTGCATGTCACCTTTAATTGTGTCTCTCACATGGTATGTTGAGGGTTCTGCAGATGTAATTGACTGACTGGATGTTTGTGCTGCTATTACAGTTTGTATTGCTTTAGTTTTTAGTGTGTGGGATGTCGGTGGTTGTACGTAACATATACGGTTTGTGGGCCTTGCATTTCTACATAATCCATATATATGTGTGTGGGCTCCATCCCTAATTAGAGAGCTAACAGTTAGTAGACTTATGTTATGGGATTGTACGTTGGGCCGTTGTTAATTGGTTTCTATATCATCTGCAGATGAGCTTGCTACTTGTATACCTCCATAATTGCAGCGATATATCAGGGGATATGTGTAGGTGACAGCTATCCCTTGTATTTCTGTCCCAGATATTTGCAGTCATTGTGGTTGTGTTGTTAAAAGAGACTGTTTGCCATGGGTTTCCACCTTATCATATGGTCATTGTTGGACACTTGCGGGACACAAAGCGGTGTTTACAGGCCAACACGTAGCCATGGTCAGTACACAGGTAGCACATACTTTTATCCACACTACATACCTATTGTTGTGTGACTTTGGATACTTATCATATTGCATGTAACATTTAAGTTTCTTACATACAGGCATAACTATTAAATACGACTGTTACATTATATATGGGACATATTTATGCCCTACCATCTCGGACATTTGCCCTTTGTACTGTCTTATGTCTGCACACACCTGCCCAGGGTGGGGATGTCCCTCCTACTGTGGTACAGGTAGTAACCGTATGCCTACGGCTAGCTATACCCACACCTACCATACTGGTCTGCCTCTGACTTGGCACCAACATACACATGTTGCGGACACACAGACACATTACAGTCACACAGAAACGCACACGGCACCCTCAACGCACACTTACACAGACTACGGCACTCACAGACACAGTTGAACACAGTACCTATGTGGACCGCGACACTGTGAGCGGTGACTAACTGTCCCTTCATATCATCATACTATTACTCGCAAATGTACTGTTCCGGTACTGTGTTATATCGGTCTTTCAGCCTCGTGGTTACTCATGTCGGTATGTTACACATTCCATGGTTGGCAGTATCCTATTTATTTCTACCTCCAAGATGTTATGAATGTCGTTGAACTATCTATTATATTTGTAAATATCACTGAATCCATCTATATCACCATATATCCCTCTATTGCCCTTTCTATCTGTATTATATATATGCATATGTGTACATATATATATATATATATATATATATATATATATATATATATATATCTGGCGGGGAAAGTGACAGGCACACAGCACCACCATATGCTGTAAGACTCATGTACTGTTCAGGTGTTGGCATTCCGTGTTCCACTGGCTGTTGTGTTTACAATGTTTGAGGGCTGCCTATGTAGGAGTCACACATTGGGCCACCTATACATTACAATTTACAGGTGGTCATGTTTGTGTGCCATCCATTTTACTGTGTGTGCAGGTGGAGAGATGTCAGTCCGTAGGGGCCTACACGGTCAGTGTATGTGCTATATGTTCCCTCTTTGCCAAGGTGTAAGCATATTGGGCACACCTCCGTCTGCCTACTGGGGCTGCCACAGTGTGTTCATGGTCTGAATCCCTCTGTGTCTGTACTGGCCTAGGCAATTGCGGTGGGCTATGAGGGCCTTCACCATTTTGTCCCTGCTGCATCTGCTTCCGCAGGATCATATTATGTAGCATGGCACATACTATGATGATGTGGGCACACGTGCCTGGAGAGTACTGCAAGGCTCCACCAGATGTATCCAAGCACCAGAACCGTGATTTCAGCATCCCGAACACATGCTCTATGATGATTCTGGTTTGTGTGTGTGCCTCATTATGGCATTCTTGCATGGGTGTGTGTGCATTTCTGATGGGGGTCATCATCCACGGCTCCAGTGCATAGCCAGCATCCCCCACGAGATGGCCATGTGGGATGTCCCCCCTGACAAATACATGATACAGCTGTTAGGCATGCCAGATATGGGAGTCATGGTAGCTTCCAGGGCTGCCAGCAGAAACATCCATGATAATGCCCTGGGCATTGCACACGACCTAGCAGTTGATGGAGTGGAATCCCTTGCGGTTAATGTAGCGCATACCCTGCTTACCGGGTGGTGACTTGATTTGTATGTGCGTGCAGTCTATCTCACCCAGTACTTCCGGGTATTGTGCCACATGGTGGAAGTGACGCATATTGCTGGCCAACTCCTCCTTAGTTCTGGGGAAGTATATCTGCTCATTGGCATGTGGTAACATGGCATCCAGGAACTGGTGTAGTACCATGGATGCTGATGCCTGTGAGATACCCATTATATCTCCAGTTGGCCATTGAAAGGTACCTGTGGCCAGTATTCGCAGGCTTACACATACCTTCGTGTCCACTGGTATGGGTTCCCATCTGTTGTTTCTGGTTCTCAGGCATGGCCGGCACAGCTCCACTATTTGCTGTAAGATGTCCCTGTCCACCCTGTAACGCTCTACTATCTCCAGGTCATGTAGCCCCTGGTAGGTTACCCTTGGTCTGAACACTCTCCTTCTCCTCCGAGGCCTGCGGTGGCTGTCAGCATCATCCTCCACAACACCGTCAGTCTCTAACACATGCTGATGAATCACAGCTATGGCAGCTCCCGACATGTACATTTTAAAAGTCCCCCGTGTGTTTACACCTATGGTGCGGTGTTTGGGAATACACAGGTGTGTGTTGGGTGCTTTCACACTTTATACTATTGTGCTGTGAACACAGATGATGTCATAGGGTGGGTATGTACGTTCGTAGCTACAGGTTATGTTATGTGTTTTACTGCCGGAACTACTATTGTGGTGCCTTTGGTGTTAAATTACATTTGCCTGCCATGGATTACCTCTTGACTTTCCCTTTACATTTCTGCGTGTTGCACCTACCATTTTCTGGCGTGCATCCTGCAGCCTACTTTCATTTGTACTTTCCTGGACCTGGCATATCTTGTGTTATGTGTGCTACTGCCGGTCTGCTGTCAGTTTGCTTTGCTCTGCTGTGTCAGGTCTCCTATTTTTGCAATCCAATACCTCCCCTCCTTTCTTTGTATTCACATGCCTCCCCTATCCTGTTTTGCAGGTTTCTGCAAGCAGACTTGTCAGCTGCCGTCGATTGGCCTTCATGGGTTGATTGGTGTTGATTGCTCATTAGTACTCCAATTACCCTACTTCCACATTTCCTTCTTTTCTTCCCCAGACCTTCCTGTTTATGCTATTGTTTGCGGCGCGTGCGTCCGATTACTGGGTTTCGGGCACGTTTTCATCCTCATACACATGCGCTTTTGGCCACCATGTGTGCCCTCAGCTAAACGATTCCTCCCCACCCCTATCCTACAGCTTTGCTTAGCAACGGACAGGCCAGATTTGCAATGCTCCAATGTGCTTAGTGCTACAGTGGCACACTCCTCTGTTGATGTCATGTATCTCCTCTGAGCCACTCCTCGGTGTTATACCGCTGCGCCGTATGGTACAACCTTCCTCCGGCAGGACATTTGCGATTCAGTACTATCTGCTTCATTTGCATGGCATTGACTACTAATTCATACTTACCGCACCAAACACTATCGCAAGCCCTTAGCAACCCTTGCACCTTGGTTGTGGTGTTCCATGCCTACCATTGTGTGTTATGCTGTAAACCTGATTTCTATTATGTTGCGATTTTATGAGATTTTTATGTTATTTCTTTATGTTACAGCTTATGCACACATGCCCTGCGGTTCTGCTGTGCGTTACTGTGGACATGACATTAAATGTTGTTATTTATGTGTTGTGCATCTTTTCTTATGCCATTGGCTGTGTATTTCGCCATTGGCATATGTTAACGTTGTGATACCTGGGTCTGGCCCTCTTCCATAGCTCCGATGTTCTGTTTGGGAAAATGTAAACTGTGTTTTTTGGTTTACATTTACATTTCTGTGGGCTTACGCTACGCCTGCACCACTTCATGAATCGCTATATGCCTTCATTTGCATGGTGCAACACTGCACATGGGGTGATTTGCATACCTACGCCGGTGGGCTGCGCAGATCTTGCGTACGCCGGTAGTGCACGTGGAATTGGATCATACCTGAATCGCTCGGCGGCCATATTTGGCATTATAACGCCTACGCTATGTGTGCGCCTGGCACAAGCTTCATGAATCCTGGGGCAGATTTCACTAAGTACGATATTTTAAAGAGTTTATTGTGCATTTGAATGTTGTTACAAGCTCAAAGAACAGTTTGTTCATACGTAATTACAAGGTCCATATTTCCAGTGTATTTGTGCATACTTTGTGGGCATGTCAGACAGATTTCGAAAACACAGTGCACTTGTGTTTGACAATAATATCACAGAGAACTGGAGAGTGTTTGAGCAAGAGTATGACATTTTCATACAGACTGCATTTTCTGATAAAGATGACCGTACAAAGGCATTTATTCTACTTCATTTAGCTGCGTCAGACGCTGTAGAAAGGAAACGTTCATTTGTGCATGCACCTGCTATTTATACTGAAAATGGGGAAATCCATCATATTGCTATACCGGCTGAGTCAAGGAAGGACCCAGAGTGCTTAAACCATAAATGTAGAGAAATGTGTAACCACCAGACAAATGTTACAATGGAAAGACACTTATTTTATGCAAGGAATCAAAAGCCTGGTGAATCTTTTGCAGCATATATAACTGACCTGAGAAATAAAACTAAAATGTGCAGATTTGGTGACTTAAGGAATGAGTTGATAAAGGACAGACTTGTTTGTAGTATAAAAGATGACACTGTGAGAAAGATTTTGCTTTGTGCCAGTGATTTAACTTTGAATAAGACCATTGAGATTTGTCAGCTATACAAGCTCACAGAAAAGCACACAAATATGCTTACAAATGAGAGCAGATCTAGAAGCTACAGTGATAAAGTTCCTGTTGATAGTATGCAGCATGTGGTTAAAAGAAACAGGCCCAAGCACATGGCAGCTGTAACCCCTGCAGCACCTACTGGTAAACCCCAGAACTTTCTAGCAAATTCCAGTCTTTGCATAGTCTCAGAGACGCACAAGAGTGATTCAGCAAACTCAAAGCATGGGCCCCAAACAGGTTTCATTGCCAGCTGTTGTAACTGTGGTGGAAGTCATGAATCTAAAAGGGAGAAATGTTTAGCTTTTGGTCAGCAATGCCAGAAATGTAATAAATGCAATAATTTCAAAAGGTTCTGTAAATCAAAAGACCTACATTCTTTTATTAAAAGGGTACATTTTAAGAAGTGAGTTGATCTTAGACTGTGACAAGCCTACTCTTTATGTTGATGGTGTATCAGTGCTTCATGAAGCAGACAATGCAGTAGATTTAAGGGCCAAGAATGAAGTTCTTTGTACTGTTCAGATAAATGGCAAACCCACAGAGCTCAGAGATGACACAGGTTCTAAGTGCAATGTTATATCTGCAGAAACATTTGCTAGAGTATGTAAAGGTGAAAGGCTTGATTTGACAAGGTGTGCAAAACTTATTGCTTATGGAGGTGAAGAAATTCAAACCAAAGGCTCAGTAGTTCATAGGTTCATAGGTTCATAGGTTCATACTAGGCTATCTGCCCTAGGGCATTTATAAGTCTAGGCAGAGTATGTTTGGCTTTCACCACCCATTTTAAATTAATTTTGCTATGCCCTTTTTCAAGATTAGTATACTGTGCCTCTGTCTAACAGTGACACAGAAGTGATACCTGGGGTAAACCTATGATCTCCCATCCACTCATCAAGATTCCTCTTGAAGAGAGTCAATGAGGGACTCTGCCTAACCTGGACTGGGATTTTATTCCAGAGTGAAGGGAGCCTCTGGGTTATGAATCTGTCCCTCCAGCATGTCCTATTTATTTCAGTGCTGAGGTTCAAGTCTCTCGAGCGCGTGGCTCGATGGGATTTGGATTTTCTGAGGTGCAGCATGTCCATTAATTCTGGGTTGGACATGGCTTTATACATCAGGCACAGATCGCCTCTGAGCAGGCGGTATGCCATTGAGTAGAGCTGGAGTTTCTTTAACCGGGCAGCATATGGCATCTGTTTGAGCCCTTTGATCCTCTTGGTGAGGTACTTTTGGGGTCTTTCCAGTTGCTGCAGGTGTCTGGTAAGGTACATCCCAAAAGGGGCATTGTACTCAATTATGGGCCTGATGAGGGATGAGTAAAGAGGCACGATGACCTCCCTGATCTAGATGTGAATCCCTTCATGATTAGGTGGGCTATATAAAATGTTTTTCTAACCACTTTGGCCATGTGGTTGTCAAATGAGAGATTGCTATCAACTTAGGTCCCCAGGTCCCTAATTACTTCTTCTGTACTTAATGGATTACCACCTATGTGGTAATTTGTGGGCACTTTGTTTTGCCAAAGGGGATGACTATACACTTTTTGGCGTTTAGCTTGAGGCCATGGCTCTGGCACCAGTTGTCTGTTTCTATGAGGCCCTTTTGGAGGATGCTTGTGTCGGCTGGAGAGTCGATTATGGTGCCCAGTTTGCAGTCATCTGTGAACTTGGTCAGCCACAGTCCTTCCGTGTTGGCCTGTACCTCCGAGAAATATATACCGAACAAGAGAGGTCCCAGGACTGAGCTTTGTGGGACGCCACTTGTAACTGGTTTGGAGTCTGACATGGCTCAAGCAATTCTAACAATGTGGGTTCTGTCCTTGAGCCAGTTTGCAACCCATCTAGTGAAATAGGGGTTTATATTTAAGCTGGTGAGCTTATCTATAATGCCCGAGTGGGGTATTGTATCGAAGGCTTTTGCGAGGTCCAGGTAGGCTGTGTGGACCACCTTCCCCTCGTCAATGGCCTTGGTGACTGTTTCAAAGAAATTGATCAGGTTTAAGAGGCAGGATCTGCCCTTAACAAAGCTGAACTGGGTAGGATCCAGTGTCTGTAGGTCCACAATATCTTTATTTATGAGGTCCATGATGATCCTTTCCATAGCTTTGCAGACCAAGCTAGTCGGGCTTATGGGGCGATAGTTTCCAGGATCCATTGAGGTACCACCTTTGTGGAGAGGGACCACTGTTGCTGTATGCCACTCTTTGGGTACATATCCTGTAGTAAGGCTGAGACTGAACAGTAGTTTTATGTTTGGGTTTAGCTCTTCTTGGAGTTCATGTAGGACGCAGCCTGGGACACCGTCTGGTCCCATTGATGCTGTGTTTTTTGCTTTGGAGAGGGCGGCTCTTACCTGAGCATCTGAGATGTCAGGGGGGCAGCACTCTGCTGGGATAGATATTTGCCCTTTTGGTGGGGAGGGGTGGGAGAAGTTTGTGCTGAACCTGTTAGCTAGCATGCTGGCAATGTCTGTGGGTTCAGTGTATTTTTTGTCATTTTGGACTAATTCTGAGCATATCTGGGAATTCCCACCCAGGTTACTAACGTAACTAAAGAAAGCCTTGTGATTATCCTTAGTGGCCTGTGCAATTTTTCTCTCTAAGCTGGCCTTAGACGATTTTATGAGTGCCCGTAGTTTTTTGCTAATACTGATCAGAGATGCCTTCCCTTTTTAGGATTTTGCTCTATCATGTAGTAGCTTCCTCCTTCTATTGTATAGTTTTTTAATGACTGGGGTCCACCAGACAGGACGTCTGCCTTTGAAGAATTGGGTCTTGGTTTTATTTGGGATTGCATGATCCATGCATTCCTGAAGGTGTTCATAGAATGCGTTTATAAAGGATTCTGCGGTCTGGGCCGTATTTTCCACAGGCCCGGGGGCTTTGAAGGATTCCACCTCGGTTTTGAGGAGTGTGAAATTTGCTTTAGAGAAGTTTTTCACTGTGGTTTTCTGGGCAGATGGTGGGGTCGGGGTGTGAATATACAGTGAGATTAGTTTATGGTCTGATCTTACCAGTGAAGGATACACTTCTGGTCTGGAGCATAAAGTCCCCATGTTGGTGATGATCAGGTCCAGTATGTTTTCCCTTCTTGTGGGAGTGGTAACACGTTGTTCCATAGCATTTGAGTTTATAAATTCTAGGAACCTTTGGGCTAGGGTGTTGGAGCTAGAGTAATTCTCCCTGTCTATGTTTGGGTAGTTGAAGTCGCCCAATATAATGGTGTTTGGAGAGACCTTCATATTTTCCAGTGTTCTCAGGAAGGCCGAGTGGGGTTCCTGGGTTTGGGAGGGTGGTCTGTATCAGGCTATAAACTGGAAGGTAGTTTTACCCACTGTTAGTTGCGCATGGATAGTCTCTGATGCTTCATACTGTGCCACCAACCTGGAGGTGTGGGTATCTTTGACGAATATTGATACTCCCCCTCCTTTTGTGGTTCAGTCCAAGTTTTGGGGCCAAAAAGCATGGTATGAGGTATAACCTGGTAGTGCTGGGGTGCTCTCAGGAGCCTTGAACCAGGTTTCTGTTACTGCACAGATATCGATGTTCTCCATGCTAAGGAGAGTTTCGAGTGCGTGCATCTTGAGGTTTAGACTTCCGGCATTGAGTAGCATTACTCTTAGTTTGTTATCCCTTGTGATACCTATGGAGGTGGGTTTGTCTTTTGAGCCTTGCCTAAAAAAGGCACTATGGGGGTAGCAAGAGCCTTTGCCAATATCCGAAAGCCCAGGGGTGACAGGTGCAAGTCATCCCTAGCGAAGCATCGTGGCTTGTCGAGCATGTCATCCCAGACTGACATGCATTGGATCCCCTTTGAATGACATCAATACTTAAGCCAATTGTTGAAATTGATCATCTTGTCCTCATACTGTGGCATCATTCTTGGTGAGGGTAAGATGCTACTCAAGGTCAGGGTCATACCGGCCTGGGCTACATGCTCAGAGAGCTCCTCTATGTCTCTTTTCATGTAGTCCAGGGAGGTACGTCTCAGGTCATTCGCACCAGAATGGACAATGACTGAGTCATATTTGTACTTGCCTTTGAGTGACCTGAGTGCTTGTGTTATGTGGCGTATCCTAGCGTCCTACAGGCAGCTCACCGTGACCTTCTCCTTGTTTAGCCAGGTGAGCGGAACGTCAGTGTGCCTGACGATAGAGTCACCTATTACAAGTGTATCAGGTGTGTTGTTTAGCCTTAAGTGCTGTGACTGTTCGGCACACTGGCTTTGTGAGCTATGTGTTCCATGTGTTTTGTTTTGGGGTAGTGGTTGCTTGGGTGTCTGCTTTGGATGTTTCTGCTGCTTAGGCAGATTTTTATTTAGAGCCTTCGAGTATGTTTTTGTGTGTTTATGTGTTTGGTTTGCTGTTGTGGTAGGTCTATGTGAGACTGGAATTGTAGTGAGTGTGGTTTCCTTCTCCTCCTGACTGGTTATGCCAGTACTGAGTTGAGAGAGCTTAGCCTCCAGTTTGGCTATATGGCTGCATCTCTCACATGTGTTGGAATTTGTTGGGAGGAGGAGAGGGTTGTCTGTGTACATGAGGCAGTTGTAACATTGCCTCAAGATTCCCAGATTCACCAGCTAGACCGGAGAGGAGATTGACAACTGACCTTTGGACATGCTAGAATAGTATTGGGAACTCCTTTATAATTGAAAAAAAGGGCCAATGGGGAACAAGGTACTCAAGGGGAGTTTGTGAGGGTGTCGTGCTTTTAATTGTTTTAGTGCTGACTTATATAATTGCTTTAGTGAGCAAGTGCCAGGTAACTTAAATGCAATGTGTTACAGGTAACTTAAATGCAAAAATGACAAACAGTAACTTTCTTTCAAGTGAAACAAGGAAATAAGTACAGTAAGCAATGCAGATATAACTAGGGATCCACAGAAGTGCTGAAACGCCGCGTTTTAGGTGGAATTAGCTTTTCAGGGAAATAACAAGCATACAAACAAAGCTAGATTCAGCAGGCCTGGATCTAGTCTATGCTACAGCAAACAAGGTGTACCAATTACAGTAAGAAGCAGTTCAAATATGCAGGCACTATAAACCTTTAACCAGAAATTCCCAGCTCAGAAGGGCAGAGTCCAGCCTCTCCTCCCACAAGTGCTTTCATGTTACTTCCAGCAGAGTGAAAGATGCTATAACGTATTATTTTATGTGCTCAAGAGGCATGTTCAGTAAGTATTAGGGTTCAGAGACTGTTTGAAAATGGGACTGCTTTCATTTAATAAGGAAGTCCATCATGTTAGCGTAAAAGACCACTACTCCAATTTTGCCCAAGACATTCTTTCTACATATGCTGATCTTTTCGAAGACAAACTAGGCAAACTTCCAATTGTGTACTCCATGAAGTTAGACCCAGAGGTTAGTCCACTTATCTGGTCAGCATTTAAAGTTCCAATAGCCATGCAGGATGGAGGCAAAGCCAAATTAGATAGAATGGTGTGACAGGGTGTAATTTGTCCAGTAGAAGCTCCAACTGAATGGGTATCTTCCATGCTGATAGCTCATAAGAAAAGCTCAGATGACATGAACAAGGCACTAAAAAGACATCAGGGGAAATTCAATAAAGCCTACACCAACTGATTTTCCATGTAGGCATAGTGGTATGGCCCTAACATGGAAACCAGCAGCCCTGTGCAATCCAGTAAACAGATCTGGGGGTGTGCTCATGCGTGCAGACACGGAAGTGTCCGTGGCATGTAAATCACTTCATAAGCAGGTGAAATCCATGCAAATTAGGGTGTTTTGCAATCCAAGAAGCAGCTAGGTATCCATGCAGAACCTGTATTGGTGTCAGACATGTACACAGAAAATAGTGTACAGAAATGTAAAAAATGAATAGGGGCTGTAAAAGTCCAATTAAAAAAGTCAGAAATGTCATGGTGGCACCAATATGTGCACAACTATGTCCTGTAAGTCCAGAAACTAATGCAAAATAATATAAAAGAATATAAATAAAACCAACACAAACCAAACGAAACTTCAAAAAAGACAAATCCCAGGTGTCTGTCCATAAACCACAAGACATCAGTCAACTTTTTAGCACTTTCATTCACACATTTATTACGTGAACTTCATCAGAAAAACTAACACTCTTGCCCATACTTCCTTTTAAACTAAAATCACAGGAAATGACAACAATGATGAAAAATTAAATAATTAATTTCCCATATAAAATGTCTTAAATATATATGTTCTTAACATTCAAAATTCCTCATATTAAATTCAAATACTTAAATATATAAAAATATATTAAGGTGTATCTACTTACATAATGCATTCACTTATTTAATAAAAAACATTTTAAATTAATAGACTCATTTAATCCTGGTAACTTATCAGCCCCTAGGTTTAGCTGCCATAATGTTTCCTTACATTCCAAAATATTGTTTAAATCCCCTCCAAACATTACCTCATTAACCTTTTCTACCACAGAGAATTCAAACTTCTTAAAATCTAAACAGGATGCAGCATGTTTTGCCAAAGAATTTGTTTTATCTTTATTTTTAATGGTCAAATTGTGCTCGTATATTCTACGTTTTAAAGCCCTTTTGGTTTTACCTATATAATAATGAGTACATGACACACAACAAGCTATGTAGACTACAAATTCAGCATTACAATTGAAATACTCTTTAGCCCATATAGTGTAGTTTAAATGCTTTAAAGTCACAAAGGAGCTGTTACTAATATATCTACACTGTTTACAGTTTTTACAAGCATATGTACCCTTTTTGTTACTAACTGTTCTACTATTAGTGATAATCCTCCTATTTTCAGATTCTAATAAAAACTTCACATTCAACACCTTTTTTGTATGTAAATTTAGGTGTATTGCCTATTGCACCGATCAGTTTTTTGTTACCCAATAGAACTTTCCAATTGTTTTCTATAATACCCTTTACAAACCACATCTCATTAACTATAGGTAACGGAAATGCAGTGTGATAGTTCTCATTGGCATTCTGAGTGGAAACCTTAAGCACAGAACTTACACAGATATCTTTTGACAGGAGGATAGGTTTGGCTACACCTTGTCTCAACTTAATAACCTCCTGTTCTATCCTTTGTATCCGATCTACATTGTATCCTCTATGAAGAAATAATGATCTCAAAAACAAAATTTCTTTTAAAAATGTATCATCATCTGTAGTCAATCTACTTAAATATATTATTTGACCTTTGACAACTCCCTTTTTCATATGTTGTGGATGCAGGCTATCCTTGTGTAAATATTGGTATGCAAACACTTCTTTCCTATGCACTTTGCTGATAAATGTATTGTTTTCCCTATTTATATTCAAATCTACATCTAAGTATGAAATACACTCTCCAAATCTGCTTATTTTAAATTCTAGAAAATTTGTAGTGTTATTCAAATCTTCCACCATGTTAGCAAACTCCTCATAAGTACCTGTCCACAAGAAAAATAGGTTGTCAATAACTCTGTAGTAAGTTTGTACTTTACAATAATTTTCATATTTTAAAAGAAATTTCAACTCCCAATTTGCCATTACTAGGATTGCAAAGGCTGGGGCTACTGTTGCCCCCATGGCTACACCTGAAATTTGTTGGTAAATATTTTTGTCAAACCTGAAAATTTTTTTTTCTAAAATTAGTTCCATTAAACTACAAATGGTGTTTATTTTAGTATTACCCAGTTCTGTATTTTCAGTCAAATATTCTCTAAGATATTCTAGTCCTTCTTCTTGATTAATAGAAGTATATAAGGACCTAACATCTAGGGTACCAAAACTAGTGGATTCTAATGTTACATCTAAACTACGTAACTGCTCCAATAAGTGCCAAGAGTCCCTTAGATAGAATTTAGATTTCTGGACTACTGGATTTAAAACATAATCCAACCAAACAGATATGTTTTCAGTTTTAGAGTGTTTAGCTGAAATAATGGGTCTAAAAGGACTATTTATCTGATTTAACTGTATTTTCGGAAAACAAAAAAAGTTGCCAATTTAGGATGTTTGATCAAAAGATAATCATAACTGTCATAGTCTAACTCACCTTGGCTAAACATATCAAATAATGCTACATCTATTCTTTGTAAACTTTGTTTCACATCCCTTACTTGAACTTTTCTATAAGTTGTGGTATCTTCCAACATTTCTAACAAAGAACTATTATATTGTTTGGTGTTCATTACCTCAATCTTACCACCCTTATCTGCCTTCATTGTTCTAAGGTCAGAATTTTTACACAAAGCATCCAAAGCCATCTTTTCTTTGTCACTCAAATTGTCTGGGTGCCCTTTTAAACAAATGTTCCTAAAATCACTTTCACATAAATTCTGGAACACCTGAAGTGTGTTGAGTAATGGAGGATTAAATGTACTTGGCTTTCTAGGTTTAGTATCCAATATTCTATTATTTGATGCTTCCATAACATCTTGCATGATGTAACTCAAATTTAATTTTCTTAAATACAACCTAAAGTCAATCAAAAATCTCCCTATATTCATACTGTTTGTAGGTATAAAGGTAAAACCTTTTTACAAAACATTTTCAACATCACTAGATAATGCAACAGCAGACAAATTAATAATGTTAATTGAAAAATCTTCTGCCTCATTTATTGTACCCATATTGTTTACCACTTCAATTTCTTGTGGTTGTTGTAATTTTTCCCTTTCCCTTTGCCCTCCCCCTTGTATTGGGATGTATTGTACCATCTGCGAGTCTGTTTGGTTTGTACATTGTCCATGGAAAAAGGGCCTTGATTATGTCCCTGTTTAGGTTGAGAAGCAACCTGTGCATAGCTGGTTCGGTTTTCATTTTCTTGTTCTCCCCAAACAGACTCACCATAATCTAAAAATGTACTTTATTTATCACTTTCTTTAATAGGACCACAATTTTCACCACTAGATTTCTTATCTGCCAAAGCAAATTTCTCTTTCATATTCAAACTAGTACCAGATGTTTGTCCAAAAGAATTAACATTATTTGGATTGTCACTAAGTCTCTGCACCTCAGAAACGCTGTTTTGGACACTATACCCTTGCTTCATTTGGTACACCAAAATGTCTCTTTAATTTAGATTGTTTTCTAGAGACTATTGTAGCCTGATGTCTGTCGGCCTTCACCTCTACACCATTGTACAATACTACATAGTCTCTAAAACAGTTATAACTTTTAATTTTTTCATCTAAATTCTTTATGGTATCCTTAACTGTGACTATTTCTTTTTGGTAATGCACTATTAGTAAGCGCATCATACTAATGCCAGTGTTGTTGTAAAGTTCTATTAACTGTTCACAAAGTTCATCCCCGGGTGTTGCACAGTTAGGAAACTTCGCTGTGCATAAACCTTGTGGCACTAGTTTCGTACTAATGCATTCTTCAAAATATAATATCTCCAATTCTAAAGTCACATACTTGAATACCATTTTCTTTAACTCGTATATTGTCTTTCTACAATTTGCACTGTCTATGTACTGGTCACTGTTATTTGACTTACTTGCTTTGGCTTCAGTGACTTGAATGGCTGAAAACGGGTTCTCTTTGGACTTACAAACATAATCACAAACGTTTTCTTTAACGGGAATCCGTTCACTTGTTGCCATGTTTTCTCCTTCGGTGTTACCATTAGCTGAAATATCGCCAACTACTACATTTCCTGCATTTTCTCATAGTGACGTGGAAGTGTTTTCAATTCTAGTTCCGACCCCTTTACGTTGGTGATCAGGCGGAACATAGTTGAACACACTTTGTTTGACAATCTCCACAATTGTTGAGATTAGTTCTTCCTGGTGATATAGTCTTGAGGGAATGTTGGTACTTTCTGTACTCCCAGGGACTTGATAAACAGACAAATTGAGCAAACTCTCTTGACTAGATCCCTCAGCGGCCATGGATGCCACCCGAAAAATAAGTGATATGAATAAAACCAACACAAACCAAACGAAACTTCAAAAAAGACAAATCCCAGGTGTCTGTCCGTAAACCACAAGAAATCAGTCAACTTTTTAGCGCTTTCATTCACACATTTATTACGTGAACTGCATCAGAAAAACTAACACTCTTGCCCATACTTCCTTTTAAACTAAAATCACAGGAAATTACATCAATGATGAAAAATTAAATAATTAATTTCCCATACAAAATTTCTTAAATATATATCTTCTTAACCTTCAAAATTTCTCATATTAAATTCAAATACTTAAATATATAAAAAAATATTAAGGTGTATCTACTTACATAATGCATTCACTTATTTAATAAAAAACATTTTAAATTAATAGACTCATTTAATCCTGGTAACTTATCAGCCCCTAGGCTTAGCTGCCATAATGTTTCCTTTCATTCCAAAATATTGTTTAAATCCCCTCCAAACATTACCTCATTAACCTTTTCTACCACAGAGAATTCAAACTTCTTAAAATCTAAACAGGATGCAGCATGTTTTGCCAAAGAATTTGTTGTAGCTTTATTTTTAATGGCCACATTGTGCTCGTATATTCTACGTTTTAAAGCCCTTTTGGTTTTACCTATATAATAATGAGTGCATGACACACAACAAGCTATGTAGACTACAAATTCAGTATTACAATTGAAATATATATATATATACATATATATAAATATATATATATATATATATATATATATATATATATATATATATATATATCTGAATACCCATATTACATTCACACGGCACACAGCAATGTGCAAACATGCCATTAAGCAAAAAAAAAATTATTAATATGTTTAAAAACTGAAAATAAGACATATGTGAGAATAATGCATTATAGTGCCCTGCATGCAGTATGTACAATTGTAAATGTCAGTGGTTGCTAAGGAGGAAGGCCCTGAAATTGTGAAGTATCCAGGTTATTTGCAAGGATCTGTATGCAAATGAGCTGGGGCTACTGAATAGCAAAAATGAGCCACTGTGTCTGCAGATAGAACTCAGGGATGTGTCTAGTGCTTCTAAGCTTTGTTTAGCTGTGGGGCATGTGTTATAGCTGGTTTAAGCTTTGCTGAGCATGCCTATGGATGAGCATGTGTCTAGTTTGCTGAGCAGTGTTTATACTTCAGTGCAGGTTTGCACGCCATAGTGCTTAGCAAGGAAGGCATTTTAAAAAAAAAAAAGAAAAGGAAATAGCCTGGGAAAGCCAACCATGTCTAAATGACTGATAAGCCCTATTCCACAAAAACACTGGGCCATTTAAGCCCTTCACTGATATACTAGCCAGGTGGAATGCATCGTAGTCAGCCAATCACATAGGCTGCAACTGCATCACACAACTACAAAGCATGCATACACACTACAATCTGATTTCTCACCCATATGCTGCACCATTGGAGTACAGACTTGGGAATTTTAACTGACAGAATGCTAGGGGCTGCTGCTGATCTGCTACATTTGTATGGGCTAGAGGCTGATGTCAGTGCTGATGCTGGTGCTTACAATAGTCCTAGACTGAGAAGGAGAAGAGTGTTCAGGCCCAGGGTAACCTTCCAGCTGCTGCATGAGCTGGAGATTGTAAAGTACTACAGGGTGGAAGGAGCATACTACATGAACTCACCAAGCTTTGCCACTCTGAACGCAGATCCAGAGCCAACAGAGGGGAACCCATCCCAGTGGAAACAAAGGTATTTGTAGCGTTTAGAATACTAGCTGCAGGTACTTTTTAAAGACCAACTGGGGACATGATGGGGGTCTCAAAGGTATCTGCATCCAAGGTACTCCACTAGTTCCTGGCTGCCATGCAAACACATGCCAGTGAGCACATTTATTTATGCCTCACCCCTGAGGAGAGAACTAGCAGTATGCATCTCTTCCATCATGTAGCACACTACCCTAAGGTACTGGGTGCCATAGACTGCACTCATGTATACATCAGAGCACCACCCAGTGAGGAGATGAGAGTCTATGTCACCCACAAGGGGTATCACTCCATCATCTGCCAGGTCATATGCAATGCCCAGGGCATTATCATGAGTGTGTGTGCTGGCAGCCCTGGAAATTATAACAACACCATTGTCTGACACACATCACAGCTGTACCAGATGTTTGACCATAGGAGAAATCACATGCGGCCAACTAGTGGGGGATGCAGGCTATGTACTGGAACTGTGGATGATGACACCCATCAGAAATGCACATACACCTACCGAAGAATGCCATAATGAGGCACACACTACTAAAACTCAAAACTAAAACAAAAACAAAAAAAACTAAAAAAACTAAAATTAAAACTAATTAAATTAAATTATTAAATAATTAAATAAAATAATTAAATAATGACATTAAAACTAAACTAGGAGCATCATAGAGCTTGTGTTTGGGATGCTTAATTCATGGTTCCACTACCTTGATATATCTGGTGGAGCCCTGCAGTACTCTCCAGCCACATGAGCACATATGTTCACAGTATGTGCCATGCTACACAATATAATCCTTCCAAAACAACTGCAACAAGATCATCACAGGGAAGTGGCACACAGCCCCCACCAGCGCCAAGGTCCCCACAGCCACAGGGGGACTTGGAAGAGGAATCCCCTGAGCCTGTCCCTGTACGGAGATGTAGGCATGCTCAGTATGCCCTGACCTTGGCAAACAAACAACACATAGCACATGCACTGACAACCTAGGGTCCTAGGGACTGACCCCCTCCATTTTGGACTCACATAGATAGTAAAAAGGATCCCAGCCACATCACATAACTTGTACCTTTCCATGTATTGGCTGTGTACTGCATGCATCAGGCAGAGTCAGCCCTGAAGCACTGTTATCTCAACTGTTGCAGTCACAAGGTAAGTCACTCTTTTTTACAACAAATGTATAGAGTACTAGATTGTGGAAGCATATGTATGGACCTGCTACATGTATACAAGGGATAGTGTGGACTACTGGGCAACTTGCAGAGAACTAACAGCTATGTGGGACAACAAGTACTGTCTGTTCAATACCGCCTGTCCCATAATATGCAGTAGGCCACAAGGCAGCAATACCCACTGCACTATGCAAGGGAATGCCAAACAGTGGACCCATAGGAAAGAAAGATGACTGTCAATGCTAAAGTCCCCTACCCCCAACACAGTCATGTTTCCATACAATTATATAGTAACAATATGTTAGCAAGTTCATAACAGCAGAACATAGTCCCATGGCTGTCCCAAACAACCTGGCAACATGCCATGTTTCCTCAATATGAAACAATCAAAGTTATGTCTGTCTACTGTTGATAGTGTCAGGAATTAAACTTTAACTTATTTTGGCTGGTGTGGCTTAGTGGGCTAAGTGCATTAGCATGGTTGATGGTGCTCATGTTTCAAAGCTGGCTGCACCTCCTATGGTAGGGGTCCCACAGACTGAAAAAAATATGTCACTATTTGTTGCTGCAAGAAAGCTAGACAATGCTAGAGAGAATGGAGGGACAGGGGGGGCACAGCTATGGACATTTCACATGCACTGAATAACCTAGAAGGTGGCTAGTGTAACAGCAGTTTGTAACAAGTCAGAGTAGCACCAGGATGTACAGGCCATCATGTAACTTTGTCATTACCTACAACAAGTCATTGGGCACCATGTAGTTGTATATTACCAAGATATCACAACTGTCTGAGAAGCAGAACAGACATAATAGGGAATTATGCCGGACATCCTGTGAAATATGTACAGTCAGAGGTGAGATGTCTGTAACTCTGTGTGAGGTGTAAAAGCAGATACCCCAGTCACAGCATAGCTACAACTATTTAGAGCAGGAAATAAGGGCAAAGCCATGAACTGGAGTGGTACAAAGGCCCACATATAAGGAGAATTATCAACTAATGGCCACAGAAATGTAGATAGTGCAGAGAATAACAGGTCATCTAGTAGCATGGGTTCCCTGCTCTGGATGGAGTCAGTAAAACAACTGTCTGTCATCAGTTCATAACATCAATCTATAATGATTTGGCACTGATGTACCAGAAAAATCACAGTGCTATGTGAAACGTACCAGACATATGATGCAAAACCTTGTGCAGTTGATTACAATCTGTACACACCTTAGGTATGACTCAGCTATTATATGCAGAACACAGCCATGGAATCCCTTGGACGTAATATCAGGGAGATGCTGGACTGTTGAATCTGGTGCAGCAGCCAATTGGCTGCAGCACACAAAATCCTGGACTTGAGTACAGGTAGGTCTGGCCTAGAGTCAAGGTCTATATTAGAACACCGAACATTCAAAATTTCGAGTGTTCTAATATCAAACCTTATGAATCGAAAATTTAAAACATTAAATATTCAGAACAGTGATTTTTTTCCTAGGGAAAAATTTTGCTGTTCCAAAACAAATACACACAACACAAGCACACCAAACAAACAGCAATCCACACACATACACCTAAGCTCTTACACCTAACCCTACATTAAACTATACATACACCACTAACTATAAACTTACCTTAACCCAAACTCTAACCCGAAGGTCCGTCACTATCGCACAGTCACCTCACCTGCGCCCTAACCCTGACTCACCTAACCCGCCCTAACCCTCACATCCATGCAATCGCACACTTACCTGAACTCGACCCGTAACTTTCCACCACAGCACTGAAAGTACCAAAGCAACTGAAACAGACAACCAAATTATTTCCCTAGGAAAAAATTCGGTTTTCTGTTTCTTCGATATTTTTAGTGTTTGCTGAAAATGGGTTGATATTAGAACACTTAAAATTTTGAATGTTCAGTGTTCTAATATAGACCGTAGAGTCACCTTGTAAGTGCTGATGCTCAGACTGGGCATGCTCCTACACATAGCTAATTGTGGCCCATGTCTGATGGCTTATATGCCTAAAGAACTGAGATGTGAATATATCGCTGTGCATACAGACAGGTATGTATATGTATCTGTCTCTCCATATCCCCCTCAGACATGATTACCCTTATCTATCAGTATGTGGCACACACACACACACACACACACACACACACACACACATATATATATATATATATATATATATATATATATATATATATATATAGATAGATAGACAGAGCCACATAAAGGTATAGAGTGATGTAGTGATGCAGCCATTTGTGGACCAAATGTAATCAGTGGTGCATGCAAGTAGTACTGTGAGCTGTAGTGTATACTAGTAGATAAGCAGAGGTTCTAATCTCACATCACGCCCCCTTGTGTGTGTGCATATGTAGATATTTCCTATACAGCAGTAGAGACATCCCTATCATGCCTATGTCTGGCAATGGTCAATCATTTTATGGCCCTCTGACTAGTGTCCTCCATAACACTGACCTCCCTGTCAACAGCTGCTTATGTCACCCACCTTAACAGGAGTGGCAACACTGTCAGAACACATATCCTCCATGTTCAGATGTGAGTAACATACTAATAACAGTATTGCTGTTCACAAACAGTGCATGTGCCTGATATTCAGAATTGGTAGTACGACATACTTAGATGTCCTCACCACTCTCTCAGGGGTGGAAGGTTTCAAATATCCCACCTAATGTATTGCATATGCACAGCTGTTGCTGGTAAAGAAATGGGCAGCTATGGACCTTCTCCACACCCATTGTGTACATCCCAAGCTATTTTCCCTACTGTCTTACACTCTTTGAGCACCGTTTATCACCACATTCCTATCTACCCATTTACTTTTCTGTCAAGACATGTGTGCGGGGGTTAGCGGGAGTGAGCACTTGTAAACAGTAGTAAGCGGGTTTGCACCAGTGTGTGCATGTGTGCGCCTAGCTTAGCATTGCTAAGATATGATAAGCTCCGCCAAGCTTAGCTTACTATTGCTAACATAAAATGAGCTAAGCTAAGCTTAGCTTAGTATTGCTAAAATACAAGAAGCTGAGCTAAGCGTAGCTAAGCATCGCTAAGCGTTGCGCAAACCCACTTAAACTGCTTCAAAGTGCCTTTGTCACTCTGTATGACAAGGCCCTTGTATTGCTCAGCAGCAAAATAAAATACCCTTGTCAGTCTCAAACACCACACCTTGGATTCACCAGTCTGCATGATGTACCACTAAGCCACAGCATATATACAATAACATGGTGCTGAAAGAAATATAACATGCATTGCAAGGAGTGCATGTAAAGGGAAAATAGGAAAGCCATAGGAATACATTGCAATGAAGAAATATGACATGCATTACAAGGACTGGATGTAAAGGGAAAATAGGAAAGCCATAGGACTACATTGCAATAACTACTGTTGTATGCCAGTTAATTCCCTAATTCCAAAAGAAAGTACATACTCCCATGTATCCAGTGTTAACATTAGGAGGTGTGAGTAAACTTACACACTGAGAAGAGTGTACTTGAAGAAGCAACAGTCAGGTTTTAGTACAACATGCATTTCACTGGCTACAACCCAGCTTCAGATATGAGACATATACCAACCTTCTGACTGACACAACAGTGTCCAAAGCAAACAAGCATGGTCCCCACCTTGCAAAACTGAAAGGCCTATGCCTACCTAACCTATCATTTTACAGCAGTGTCCTGAAATCACAGTGAGAACTGCAATTACCACACAGCAGGCTGCATGCAATTACTAAATGGTGGGCACCAATTGGTGCAGAGGCCATCAGATGCACATGTGCAGATACCTACAAAAGCAGCTTGTAGTTGCTGTCCACACATGCAATAATATCATTGCAGCAATTGGAGAGAGAGAGAGAGCAAGCGAGAGAGACAGACAGACAGGCAAACAGTTGGGGAGACGAAACCAAAAAAAAAAAAAACAGAGGCGGTTGGAGACTCCGACCAACCAAAACAAAAATTAAAACAAACAGAGGCAGTGGAGGACACTGACCTAAATAAATAAAAAATAAAACAACATCAACAGGTACAACAGACTGAGGTGAGACATACAAAGGTAAGGTATGTAACACAGATGTATTTGATGGCATGCGAATGATGTGTCTGAAGGGTACTCTACATTCTGTGAACGCTCCTTATGTGGTAGCAGCCCGTATCTATATGTATATGCAGATGTGCATAGGGCAAGGGACATACTGCAACTGTTAGTGAAGGCTGGACATATATATGTATTTGAAGGTTGCTATGTGCACATATCTATGTAGGTTGTAGTGTGAGGCATTGAAAACAGCAAGCAGTGCAGGTATATGTCATGTGGTGGCTAAATGCTGTGGGACTGAGTTACAGCCAGTGAGGTCTGCTACGGCTATACGGCCTGAGGATAGCGAAATGCATTCTGCACAACACTATGCAATAATATTACATAATCGTATGTCTCACAACTGTTCCATAACTGATATTCCCACCATGAAAGGTGGCCAGTATATCTATATATATTTATATATATATATATATATATATATATATATATATATATATATATACATATATATATATATATATATATATATATATATATATATATATATCTGTGTATATACATATATATATATCTGTGTGTATATACATATATAGATATGTATTGATATATAGATATGTAGATATATAGATATATATATAGATATATACATATATATATATATATATATATATATATATATATATAGATATATACAGATATATAGATATATACAGATATATATATATATATATATATATATATATATATATATATATGGATATCTATGGATATATATAGATATGTGTATATATATATATATATATATATATATATATATATATATATATATATATATATATATAGATATGTATATTTAGAGTGATATATAAATGTATATGTATATAAATATTTATATATATATATATATATATATATATATATATATATATATATATATATGTAGTGAGAGAGGGAGACACAGGGTCAGACGTATTGCAACAGGTGCCTGGTGACCAAGGCATGGACTGAAGAGCAGTGTTGATACTGCAGTGACATACCCCATTCCAAAACACTTTACCCACAAACTACCAGATAGGTGGTTGCCTGACTAACACTGAAGGTGTCAGAAGGGAACATGGGACACAGGTGGACAGTATCCTCCACTTTGATGTTCACAGTGCCACACTAGTCTTGTAATCTGTCTACGTGGTACGTGTAATCACAAAAGATGTGTCATGTACGGAAATATAGGTCGGTGTTCCCCTGTACTCATCACAATGCCCCATGTGGTATGTACCTCACATGACAACTACAGTAAGTGGAAAGTCCAGAGACATACCTCACAAAGGGTAATACTGCCCTGATACACATACCCTGTGCAGACTGACTCACATAACCACAGCTACAGTACATTGTATACCGGCCACCCAGAGGTTACCTCTGCCAAACATACAGAGGCATGCCACACCCATAGCAGTCAGACAACCACCATGTCATCACCTCACAATCCCACCAGGCTACATGGCCTAGGTCCCTAGTGCACACAACATCACTAAACAGCACATGCTGGAGGGATAGGCTCCTATTGGCAAATATGCCATACTCTGGAGTAAACCACCCAGCATGAACAAACAAGGCTCCTCAGTAGCAGATGTCAGACATACCCCTGATGATTGTCTGGGGGATAGGTAACACGCCCTGGGAATCACCTCTGTGTATCCAGCTGACAGGAGGAAGTGAAATCTAATTACATGTGTGTCACAGGCCAGGGTAGCATATGGCTAGGCTGCTGTAGGCCCCAGGGACAATAGCGTATTACCTACTTATGACACAATGCACACAGACATTTACACAGTGCAATACCAGCTATGTGAGGTTGAATGAGTGTGACAGTGAATGTGTGCAAGGTCTGTGATGGTGTGATAGCTAGGAGTGAGGTTATTTCCGTCATGGTCGTTTGTGTCCTAAGTGTGAGGCCAGAGAAAGATGTGTCAGTTATTGGAATTCAGACATAGTAGGATGGTATATGTTGTGACGTAGGTCCTTGTGTATGACTGTGGTGTCCCATCATAGGCTGACGCAATATATGTGTGCTCAGTAAGTGGTACTGCTGGTGACTCCATCCGACATTAGAACTGTTGTACCACCTGAATCTGTAGGCGTAAACAGCACAGTATGGTGCATGTTCACATTCCCTGGTAACACTGTCTTGTGTGTTTCCTGCAGTCTGCACAGATTACATTCCTCAGGCATAGGTATCTGTAAGAAGGGGCACACAGTACTGTAAGGTACATAGCAAATGCTCATCTGTGTTAGCATACATTTGTGTATGGTATGAAAGTCTGATGTGTGTGTAATGATGCCTGTACCATGTCTGCAATCACATGTGTGATGCAGGGTTTGCGTGTGTACCTAGTAACATGTATACTCTGTTACAGCAGTATGCCAGCTATATTAACAACTGTGCACATATGTTAGGTAGGGGTATGGCATCAACGACTATGGTCGGTTACTGGTTATACTGTAACTGTACTTCACATTCATTGCAATGGATGACAGATAGCTGCATGCATCAGCTTGATATGTACCCCCCTGGCAAGGCTGTGCATTGGATCCCAAACAGTGAGCCGAGTACTGGTGTATACTGGTGTGTCATATGGAGTGTGGCAGGCACTGTCAGCCAGTTGTGGGCTGAGCACTGATATGTGGTATTGAATGTGTGTATCCTCTGACAGATGAACATATGCTATATATGGCAGTTAACTGATATCTGTACTGTATAATGTTAAGTGTGCCACATGACTTGCTCACACATATCGATAACTTGTCTTCCAGGCTAATGGCTCATCACAGGAACCCCTGCTACACAGCAGCAGAGGAACAGGAAATCCACCACAGCCTGGTACAGCACTATACCCTGCTGTTTTTAAGGGCCAGCCAGCACCAGCAGGAGCGTACTGCACTGTGGCAAGAACTTGTTCGTCGGGTAAATGACATAGGCATGCATAACCGGACATATGAGCAGGTACGCCATCACTGCAGATATTTAATCAGACATGTCCGGTGGCGTGCGTCTGATATCCACAGACAACAGCTTGCCTCAGCTGGTGGGGTGGCCATACACGCCCCCTCACCAGAGTGGAGGAACTGCTGCTAAGTGTGGTGGCCCCTGGCCTACAGCAACAACAACATCACACATGTGTCATCATGGAGGCTGGAGCCATCCAGCATAGTGACATAAAACATGCAGGTAACATGCCCTAGCTGTAGACTACTGTTACCTGTATCATTAAATTATGCATGTGTGAGATGTGTACTGTGTTTAGCAGTTGTGCTGCCTATTGTTTGCAATACTGATAATTTGAATAGTATCTGTACACCTATGCCTGTTGTTCCACTGTAGTTTAGCACACTCACAGTAGCAATGCCACAGGTGTGGCCACTAACAAACTTTGTCATATTCTTGCAGGTCCCTCTGGTGTGACAGCAGGGCAGACATTACATGCTGGTGAGTGTGTTAACACTTTAAACTTGGTACTGAACTGTGCATGTCATAGGTGAGGTGTAGGCCATGTGCACATAACACACCTGCGCAAAATGCATGCTGTGCATGTTTGCTGTGAGAAGTGAAACATCTCAGTAATGCCAGTATCTGTCTCATTCACATGCAATGCACAGAGCATCAGACACAAATGTGGCAACACTGTACTGCACATTGGATAAGCATAGTTGACACACATGTACACAACATAACACGTTTGTCATACGCAGTACACCTCAACATGCTACACATAGTGTAACCGGACACCTGCTGGCAGGTCAAACTTCAGTATCCCACATGTCATCCACACACCACACATACCATACCTGAAGGGTAGGGGCCTAGCATGGGGCTGTGCAACAGTCCTCAACACATAGCACAGTCATGTTAGGCAATGCTCTCTATTGGACACCTCACACACCCTGGTGCAATGTGGCTGTGTAATTGTGAACTTAGCCACAGCACTGCGGTTCAGGTACAGCTTTCTAGGCGGTTGTCTAGCACACTTTAGTGGCCATCAGTGACCACATGATGAATGATGATGATGGCTAATGGTACTACACGCCATACTGTTACAATGGCCATGTCCAGGATTGGTATCCCATCACATATACATGCACCACCCATCCCGTGTGTGTACATAGCATGCATGTGCTACACCTGTGTCCACAATTATCTGCTACAGACACAGACACTGCAATCAGACATGGAAATCCATGTGACACACAGATAACACATGCAACCATGGTATGTATACCTGTGTGTGATGGTGCACAGGACATTGCAGAGCTTATAATACTTGCACAGAAATGTCGTGTCATTGTACACATTGTGTTCCAGGGTGTAGGCAATCACTGAACATTTACACACATGCACCACAGCCATGTACACTGTCATCAACTATGGCTGTCTACACTCACACTGCATGGACTTGAGCAACAATTATTCTGCATGCTGACACGTGTATGTGACAGTTTGCCTTATGATACTGTCACCCACCTTCATCCAGTATTGAGTATGATTTGGATTTCTGTTGTGTGTGTGTATCTGCTGTAGTGAGGAGTGTGCATGTGTTCCTGTGTTCCTGTGTTCCCGTGTGCATGTGTTCCTGTGTGCATGTGTGCATGTGTTCCTGTGTGCATGTGTGCATGTGTGCATGTGTGCATGTGTATGTGTGCATGTGTTCCTGTGTGTATGTGTGCATGTGTGCATGTGTTCATGTGTTCATGTGTTCATGTATTCATGTGTTCATGTATTCATGTGTTCATGTGTGCATGTGAGCATGTGTGTATGTGCAGACCATAACGTGTGTTTCCTGTCTTCCTCTCACAGGTGCTGATGTAGGGCTTGGCGAAAGCAGCAGGTGACCTGAAGCCACTGCCACAGATAATGGTGATGATGAAACATGTAATTTGGCACAGGGAGATTTGATAGGGTCTGTCGTTGGTCCACCAATCAATAGTACACAGCATTCAACCCCATCTATGCGCACACTCGTACTGCCATTACATCCCTTACCACCAATGGCCATAGGGGAGGGACAGCATATAGTTGGCATTGACCTGAGAATGTGGTACCCATGGCACATGCATTCCCTCACAGCAGCCATAGCCGTAGACCTGCAACGGTACCACATAGGCGGAGGTCCAGGGGTTCTCAGGGGAGCATCACTGGATGTATTGCCCCTGGCAGGCATGCCCTCACAGATCTTACGATGACCACTATGTTCCGGGCTGTAATGTAGGCTCAGGCACATATGGAACGGTACACCAGGCAGGGACTTAGGGTGCAGAGGGCACATAACACCGCTATCAATGACAACATCCGTGACCTTGCCAGTGCCATCTGGACATACACTGAGGTCATTGATATACGTTGGAGGGAGACAATAGATGCCCTCCACAACATGTCTTCCTCAAGCCAGGACCTGCGGGACGGTTGCAACGTTGATGCGGATGCATGCCAGCAACAGCAGCAGCTGGCAGTGGTTGCTGATGGCCCGCAGCTCACAGCCGTTCCCGTAGTGGCCTGTTCATTGTCTGTCCCAGTAGACCACATGCACATGGTTCTGGCCAGTCCCAGCAGGGACATGGGTCCAGTCATCATACCTCTGTCTCTGATGACACTACCCAGTCTGGGTTAGTACCCGATACCGTCCATAGCACCCCTGCCAGGCACAGGTACTGTGTCCATGGCCGGAGACAGTGATCTGTACAGCCAAGTAGGTACAGTCTGTGGCTGTCCCACAAACCACCATATATGGCAGCCACATGGTGGAGCTGTGTACATGCAGACACACACACATTAAGCAAACAACTAGGGCTCACACATGCACACACACATTACATCAACATTGGCCCATGCTGCACTGTTGTCACACACACACACACACACACACACACACACACACACACACACACACACACACACACACACACACACACACATACACACGTCAATTGGATGGGTCAATGTTAGGCTCTGGCAAACAACAAAACGCCCTGTGCATATGATGATACCTGTGCCGCCTCCTGTCTTCTGCATTATCAATGGAGGTACAGGCTAACATGGTGCTGATGCACAGGGTGACACTATAGCAGTGTAGCAATAATAGCAAGTTGTCAACAAGGAAGTCTAACTACATCCTTGTAGGTATATCTGAGCAGACATTATGCATCAAAGCTCTGTTTGTCAATGTAGCATTGTTTACACCACTGTTAGGTCTGAGTATGTATTATCCACCCATGTGCCACTTGGCTGATGTGTGTTGTGTTGCCAACATGTGTTAGCGAGTGGACAGTATGTGTGTGATGTGTGCAGTACAGATTAGCAAGTATACATCTGTGAACATGATGGGTGCGCACTGTCTGGATGTACGTGCATAGTGGACACATGTGACATGTGGCATACCCTGTCGTGCACATTATTAACATCCCATTGCATCTTTCAATGGCCAGTATGCATTCTACTACAGTTATGTACTAACATGGGTAGACGTGTGTATTACATGGGTTGACACTATGTTGCGGGTGATACCGTTAATATAAGTCAATGATTTGCAGTCTGGTAGTATACACAACCTCAACAGCATGATTATAAGCAATCATTGGATAATGTCCTGACAATTGACACACAGTAGTGGGGAACCCAGTATCAAATGGATCCTTCCGGTGCTACACTATAACACTAACCAGCGGTTATGACCACCACCCATTACTGTGACTACACCTGTGTGTCATATAGCCCCCTTAGGTACATGCAGACACACTAGGGATGTGTCCATCCAAATCTGGGAATGCATGGAATGGCCTACAATGCATTCCCTGGATAGGACGCATATCCTACATAAGGGTATCATACAGACAGATACCTGTTGTGTGACACATGCTGTATAGCAGTAAGCCGACTATGGCATAGTCATCCTCATATACTATACATAGTATCCCATCAGTACCACACCAGTGGTAGCCCTCAACATGTATGTCAGGTACCATTGTCTACATACAGACCCATGTTATGTCATGTGTCCCTTCGTATCCACATATCCATAGGTATTGTGGAGTCCCAAGGTGTATCACCAACATTAGAGGCCTGAATGCATATCCACAAGGCAGTCGTACACCTATAAATACTGTCCATTCTTGGCAGACTTTGTTGTGTATGAACATCTCTGACATATACCCCAGCCATATACACTCACTCACACTACTCTTCAGTAACTGTCATGGGTGTGTGTGCCACAGATGACCTTGGTCACAGAACACGACAGTGGATGGCCATGTCACATACATACATGTGTGACCTACGATCTGAGTAGCAGTGGCACAACCTGTCAATGGAAACAAATGTATTCATGTAGTATGCAGGCTTCACACCTATGTACTGATTGAGGGGACATGTACACATATATATTTGTCACGCAGATACCTGATGTCTGCAATGTGCTTACTGCTGTCATCATACCATGTCATACCATAGTAAAAGCAAAACCCACACTGAGTTGACCAACAGTGACACACACACAGTCAGCGTTTGCAGGATTCAAACCCCTACCTACCTATGTTATGATACTAAGGAAAGATGCATTAGCATGGTGCGCTATTTGTTTTACTGGTTGGATTCCCTTCTCCTGCTGTATTTCTAGGATTGCGACATCATCAGTCTTTCCAAAGAGAAATGTACTTCTTCTAGTGTGTTTTCCCAGTCTCCAAAAAGAGCACTCCTTTCAAAGACAATTGCAAGCATACACACCCCCCCCACACAGTCAGCGTTTGCAGGATTTAAACCCCTACCTATCTACCTATGTTATGATACTAGAGAAAGACGCATTAGCACATCGCGCTATTTGTTTTACTGGCTGGTTTCCTTCTCCTGCTTTATTTCTAGGATGGTGACATCATCAGTCTTTCCAAAGAGGAATGTACATCTTCTAGTGTGTTTTCCCAGTCTCCAAAAAGAGCACTCTTCACAATTGCACACATACACACACCCCCACACACACACAGTCAGTGTTTGCAGGATTCAACTCCCTACCTAACTATGTTATGATACCAAAGAAAGAGGCACTAACATGGTGCGCTATTTGCTTTACTAGCTGGTTTCCCTTCTCTCGCTGTATTTAAAGGATGGTGACATAATCAGACTGGACATGGTGATGTGTGTACACTTTGTTTTATGCCATTCCAGGAATGGTCCATGTGGGTAAGCCGGTGTCAACAGCTTGAACATGACCTCAGTATCCTTACCTTGTGTGATCTATCTGTGGACACATTGACATTCCATCATATGTCAACACATATTTATGCACAGCTTCTTGGTTTTGTGGATACTACATGTGTCTGGGATGTTGATAAAGGGCTATTCAAAGTCTATGTGACACATGTGTAGATGTGTTCATTGATGTATGTCCTGGGTGGCTGCCTTGCAAACAGTCTAGCATGTTTGGGAACCATGATCCACACATGAACATACCACAGTTGGTAGGGTTGTGTGTATGTCAGCTTCCAATAGCTCTGTTTATGACTGCAACCATGATGGACTCCATGACCTTGCAGATCAGACCTCATAGGCGTACTGGACTTGACTTCCCATGGTGTGTTGTGCACCAACACTTGTGAGGAGTACCATATGTAGCTGTGACACATTCAACGGTTCCACATCCTGTGTAGGGGGTGCGGCTCAGCTAACTGTTCAGGTGCATGATCTGTTCGTTCTGTAGTTTGTGCATGACACATATTGGGAATCAATGTATTCCACCTGCTGCCATGCTTTTGGCAGTGGGAGTAGCTGCTCATCCATTCTACATGTGATATCTCCTGGTATGATGATGTGGACTATTGTCAGTGGGGTATGGGTATGTACATATGGGCCTGTCTGTCATGATGTCGGCATTGACACTCAGGTACAGTTGGCCCTGACTCAGGACATATATGTGTGTACATTGATATTTATGACATAGCTGAAGGAGGTGCCATGATTCAGTCTGGACTCCTTCTCAGCTCCTCTTTACAACAGACTAACGAACATGAGCACTAATCCCTGTTATACTCTTTTACACGCTTAACACCCTACTGATCCTTTGTGATCAGGCTGCAGAGTATGTCATGATAATATCCTGGCATGTCCAGGGGTCGGTTTTGTGTGTACTCTTCAGTCCAGCTGGTGGATATTGTGATATTGACACAATGTCACATCTGCCTCATGTACACAGACAACCCTCTCCTCCTCCCGACAAACGCAGATATATGTGTGAGATGCACCTATATAGACATACAGGGAGCTGAAGTCTCTTGACCCATGACTGGCACAGTGTATCAGGTGGTGAAGGTAACCACACACACCACATATCAGTCTCACATATCCTCTAGCAACAGCACTCAAACCAAATTAGCACACATTGACATAATCGCATGCTGTAAATGTACTCTATGTAAGCAGCAGAGGCCTCCAAAGCAGACACACACACACACACCTGATACCCCACTACAATACCCACATATCACTAAGTTCACAATGTCTGTGTGCCACACAGTCACTGCCCTTTGAGCTAAACAACAAACCTAATACACTTGTAATAGGTGACACTTATGATCAGACACACTGACGTACCACTCACCAGCTCTGACAAGGGAATAGTCACTTTGGGCTGTCTGTTGGGTGCCAGGATCTGCCACATAACACAGGCAGTCAGGTCACTCCAAAGCAAGTACAAGACTGGCACCATCATTGTCCATGCTGGTGTGTGTCACCTCAGACATTACTTTCTGGACCACATGACATGATACATGGAGGTACACTCTGATCATGTAGCCCAGGCCAGTATGACCCTGACCTAGTCTAGCATCTTACACCCACCAATTATGATGTCACATTATACGGACACACATATCACATTTAACAGTTGGCTAACAAAATTGTTTCATTCATAGGGGATACAGTGTCTGTCAGAGTATGGTGACATGCTCAATATGCCACGTAGCTTCATTATGGACAGCTTGAACCTGTCACTCTTGGACTTTGGTATGCTGGCTAAGGCTCTTGCTACCACCAGAGTGCCTTTTTTTACGCAGGGCTCAGAAGACAAATCCACCTCCATAGACATTACAGGTTAAATGAAACTAAGGGTAATGCTGCTCAACAACAGTTGTGTTAACCTCATATTGTGGCCACTCAGGACTCTCTTCAGTATGGAGGAGAGCAATATCTGTGCACTGACAGACACATGGTTCAGGCTCGCATATGCACACCAGCACTACCAGGTTATGTTCCATACCATGCTGTCTGACAACAAGACTTGGTACAGACAACACAACTAGGGGAGTATCCATATACATCACAGATACACACACCTCCAGGTTAGTAGCACTGCACAAAGCATCACAGACCATACATAGACAACTACCATTGTGCAATACTGCCTTTCAGTTTGTTGCCTGCTACAGAACACACTCCCAAACTCAGGAACCACACTCGGCTTTTGTGGGAACTATGGAGAATATGCAGGTCTCCACAGATACCATTATATTGTGTGACTTCATATACACACATATTGACTGGGGATACTACTCAAGCTCTGACAACCTCACCCAACAGTCACTACAATTTTTGGACTCATGCTTTGGCACAACCATTCAGCAAAGCCACAAGGGGGAATACATATTGGACCTGCTCATCACCAACATGGGGACTCTATGTTCCACACCAACGATATACCCCTCATTGTTAAGGTCAGAACATACATGTATCTCACAGGACATACATATACCCTCCACACACCCATCCTGCGTAATCTTGGTGAACTTCTCATGAGCCAACATCTCACTTCACCGAAGCAAGGTGGTATCCTTAGAGATCCTGAGACAGTGGCATATACGGCTCACAGTACTGCATCCTTTACATACACATTCTATGGACATCTAGTGGACTGCATGGATTGTGCTCTCCCAAATAACAACAAGACCCACTACTACAATGGCAGGGGACCTGTCTGGTAGACCCCAACCATTAATAAGCTGTACAATGTCAAGAGGATGCTACTACATGATAGAGCACAATCCCAGACAGGGAAGGCATCTGTGATGTGTACTAGCAGACAGCTACAATCACTCATGGACTTTTCTAAGGGCTGCTTCTACCAGACGATTGCACCTGACATGTAGGACCATCACACGGCCTTCTTCAATTATGTCAGGAACCTGGGTGGACACTCACTGGTATGCTGTGAGTTACTGCATATTGACTAAACCTACTCTGAACCCACTGGCATTGCCTACATCCTGGCAAACAGGTTCAGTGCAGATGTCTCCCACCCATCCCCCCTAAGGAGCAACTATCCATCCCAACAGAGTATAACCTCCCTGACATCACACAGTAACAGGTGAGTGCTGCCCTCCCCACAGCATACATCACAGTATCAATGTGAATAGATGGTGTCCCAGCCTGCATCATACACGAGCATCATGACAAATGCAGCCCTCACATTACATCACTGTTCAATATCGGAGATACCACAAGATATGTACCCAAGGAATGGCATACTGTGACAGTGGTCCTGCTCCACAGAGATGGTGCCACAACGTACCACACGCAATATTGCCCTATAAGCCTATGTGGCCTGTTCTGCAAAGCTATGGAGCATATTGTCATAGGACTCCTACACATACTCATTGGGAGCCTACAGACATTGTGTCCTACTCATTTCAGCATTGTTGTGGCCAGATCTTGCCTCTTGAACCTGTAGGTATTCTTTAAATGGATAACAGGTCCATCGACATAGGGACGGCTATCCACACTGCCTACCTGAACCTTGCAAAACCATTCAACACAAAAACCCACTGGGCAATTATGCATAGGCTCACCAGCGTCAATTTGGGCACATATCTCACACAATGGATTGATACCTAGATCAGGGATAGCACACACATGGGGAGGATTGCAGGTGCCATGTCTGACTATACACCAGTTGCACATGGCATCACACATACAGCTTGGTCCTGGGATCTCTCTTGTTCAGTATATATTTGTCTTACGTACAGGCTATCACAGGGGGAATATGGCTGATCGTGTTTGCACTTGACCACAAACTGGGTGCCATTATCACCTCTCCAGCTGCCACATGCATACTCAATCAGGGTCTGACAAAGATGGATGACTGGTGCCTGAGCCATGGTCTACAGCTAAATGCCATTAGTTGCATAGTCATCCCCTTTGGGAGTAACAACATGCCCACACATTAACACATAGGTAGCACTCCATTACATACAGTAGGAGTTGTTAGGGGGTTGGGGACAACACTTGTTCATACTGTTGCCTTTAACATTCACATTGCCAAAGTGGTTGGACACACCTGCTATGTGTGCCACCTTATCCCATATGGTTTCACATCTAGATCGAGTGAGGTCATTGTGCCCCTATACTCATCACATCCATGCTTGGTTACAATGTCATATTTCGGGTGTACCTTACCTGACACCTGCAGCAACTGTACTGGCCATGGACGGTCCTCACCAAGCAGATCTAGGGACTCACACAGATGCACTGTATAGTTCAGATGCAGTAACTCCAGCTCTACTCAGGTGCTTACCACCTACTCAGATATGATGTGTGCCCGTTGTTTACAGCTATACCCAAACCAGTATTACTGGACATGCTCCACCTCAGGATATCCAACTCCCTTGGAGCTACACACTGCAGGGACATATACCTCAGCACAGATGTTAATAGGACATTGTGGAGGGACAGATTCTTATCCCAGAGGCTCCACTTACTACAGAATGTAATCCCAGTTTCACATAGGCAGAGACACCCACTGACCACCTACTGGAGACATCTTGATGACTGTATAGGTGATTGTATATTTACCCCTGGGATATCCTCTGTGTCCCTGCTAGACAGAGGCACACTAGGATAAATGCACATGGGCTATCATGTGTGACCTACTATTCACACACACAGTGTAGTAATGTGACAGGGTTGTGAATGCCAAACACACTCTGGCTAGGTTTGTACATGCCCTAGGGCAGATAGCCTAGTATCGACCTCTGAACCTATGCTTATGTTCATAATGCACAATGTTTATTGCTGATACTGTTTGCAGGTCTTTATCATCTTTGCTTTACCAGTTTCCATGAAGACTTCAGTATCTGCAGAACATATTTGATTATGTCAGGGTTCCACTATATTATAGATGTGTCTGCTGTCATATAACTGTGTGCACAGGGTGGATTGCTGTATAGTGACAGTTTCCTGTGTTAACACATGCAACTGCCAGATATGCGTGGCCCACTGCTGTACTCAAACACAGCCTAAGTGTGTGAGCATGCCCAGTTCTGACATTACATGTTTTGTTGCATGAAATATGTCTCATTTATACAAGTGTGTGAGCATGCCCAGTGTGAACCTTCAGTATGTTGCTATCTGAGGTCCACTACATTTGCTAATGTGTGCGAACATGACCAATATTAACATTTATACTGTGTGTGTTGGAAGTCAGGTTCTGCTCTCACTGCAGGACTCACCTTTGTGTCATAACTCAACAAGGATTATGCTGTGCCTGCAGTGCTTCCATGGAATACTTTGCATAGACTTATCAACATTCCGTCATACAGATGGACCATCGCAATACTGTCATGGTTTAGTGGTTCAGTACTTTGGCTATAGTGCACAGTATTCTGGGTTCGAGGCCCATCACTGCTTTATATTTTCATACTGAGCAGACCAGACTGCTTAAGAGCCTGTTAAGTAAATATGAGCATGTTGGCTTTTGTTCAGCTATGCCCTACTTAGACCAGGCTTGTCCGACATTGCTCAATATTCACCAACATTGCTGGACGTTGCCCAATATTACTGAACATTGACCAGAGTTGTGCTAGTTGGTGTGTGCGATTTTGTTTGCATATACTACATGGTGGTAATTGCTGTTTAGCACTGCTTTATATTGCTTAACACATGACATTCATGCCTTAGGTGGTGCTGCAGTGCTGCCTATCTCAGATGCACATACTACACTCCCTGCACATGTCTGGAAGCAGGTAGTGTCAATTTAGGCATCCCTTTTACTTTATGTGCGAGTTGGAGAGGGGTATCATTTCCAGAGTTCCTACTGAGCCAGTATATGTGCTATGTGTTGCCTCTTTGCCAATGCCAAAGCATACTGGGCATGCCTCATTCTGCCTATTGGGGCAGGCTCAGGTTGTTCCTCCTCCGAGTCATGCTCTGCCTGTGATGGCCTTGGAAATGGTGGGTTGCTATTTGGCCCAGGCCTATGCTGGTCCTGCTGCAGCTGTTTTCGCAGGATCATATTATGTAGCATAGCACATACCATGACAATTTGGGTACATGTAGTTGGTGAGTATTGCAAGGCTCAACCAGATGTGTCCAGGCACAGGAACTGTGACTTGAGCAGCCCAAACACACACTCTATTACATTACGTGTTTGTGCGTGTACCTCATTATGGCATTCCTGTTCAGGTGTGTGTGCATTTCTGATGGGTGTCATCAGCCACGGCTCCAGTGCATAGCCAGCATCCCCAACTAGGTGACCATGTGGGATGTCCCCATTGGCAAATGTCTGGTACAGCTGCGTCAGATGCCAAATATGGGAATCATGGTAGCTTCCAGGGCAGCCTGCACACACATTCAGTATTATGCCCTGGGCATCACACATGACCTGGCAGTTGATGGAGGGGAAGCCCTTGTGGTTGAAGTAGACCCTACCCTGCTCACCGGCTGGTGCTTTGATGCGTATGTACATGCAGTCTATTGCACCCACTACCTCAGGGTATTCCACTATTTGCTGGAAGAGACGCATATTGCTGGCCAATACCTCACAGGAATTGGGGAAATATACATGATCACCGACATGTGCTGACATGGCATCCAGTAACTGGTGTAGTACCTTGGATGCTGATGCCTGTGATATCCCCATGATATCACCAGTTGGTCTCTGGAAGGTACCTGTTGCTAATATTCTTAGGCCAACACATACCTTGGTTTCCACTGGGATGGGTTCCCCTCTGTTGGTTCTGTGTGTGAGGTATGGCCTGCACAGCTCAACAATTTGCTGCAGGAGGTCTCTGTCCACTCTATAGCGCTCCACTATCTCCAGCTCATGTAGCCCCTGGTAGGTTACCCTGGGCCTGTACACTCTTCTCCGTCTCTTCACTGTGGGTTGTCTGGCAGCATTTCCATTGTCACCACCCTCAGCATGTTGCATATGTCGCCTTATAACAGCAATAGCAGCCCCTAACATTTCTTTGTCTCATTAAAGGTTTTTCAATTTTCACTTCTATTAGCTTATTCCAGTGTATGTTGTGAGAAACATAATGGGCTGTTGTTTGCAGAGTTTTAAGTGCTAGGCTGGGCTGGGTTAGTGTACTGCCTGTGTAATTGCCTGATTCTGATGGTTTTCACCTGCTAGCTCTGCTAGCACTCCCTGGTAGCTTCCTACTGTTTGTTGTGCTTCCTTTTTCCTTTCTGTTTCCTCAGGGGTGGAGTGCCGCGCACACAAGCACAAACACGCTCACAGCAGCTAACATGCGCGCACACATGCTTACACGGACTACAAGTTACTTATTCGGGTTAAAACGCGTGCACACCAGCGCAAACGCGCTTACAACTCTTTACACAGCCTTATACATGCTTACTCCGGCTTAAACACGCACACTCATGCTTACACACGCGCACTCTGTCTTACTCGCATTTACACAAATGCACACGCATGCATACATGCTCAGCAAGAAACTTTGGTGTTATCCACAGTATACACCTTCCATTTCTTGGCTTTCTCTAGCCTACCTGTTGACACACCTCTTTCCATGATGTCTAACCGACAGCGGACACATGCCACTCTGCTCCAATGAGCTACACTTCTTTTGAACATACCCCCCTCGTGATGTCACCTATCTTCTACTCTGTTACTCCCCATATCCTACTCCTACACTCCACTGACTGTGCTCATTTGCTATGTAAACTAGCGATTCACTATCCTAACACTCATTTACATAGGATTGCCTACTAATGCTTGGCTACATGTCTTAGACTGAGCTTCCCCCCTTAGCAACCTCTCCTCGGTGGCCATGTTGTCTTCAGCCTGCCATTCCCTTGCATTGTACATTAACAATTTCAATAAAATCCACATTTGTGGGTTATAATTTTTAGTATTCTGGTTTTTAGAGTGCAGCCCGTTTGCGCGGCGCTGCACTACAGTTAGACATCAGAAATCAGCGTAAAAAAATCTTATTTTAATTTTGCATCAGGGAACATTTCCAATGGCCATATATTTGGCCATTGGCATGCTTCCTGCACTGGATGCAACCTTTATTTGGAGCTGTCATGGCTCTGTTTTGCTATTTGCAGAACGGTACTCAGTTGTCAACTGAGTACATTTCTGCAAATAACACTGCTTTTACTCGGACAGGTTTGGGTTTCCTGAATCGTAAATCTACCTCATTTGCATGCCTTTCCCCTGCAATTGAGGTGATTTGCATGTCCCAGCCCTGTCCGTGTAAGAGCCGTTTTAGGAGCTCTCTTACACACCCCTACAGGCTGTTCCTGGATCGCTCGTCGGACATGATGGCTGCATGGAGTCTTACTCTACTCTTAGACTCTGTGCAAGCCATCGTGAATCCGGCCTTTTGTTTTGTTAATAAGCCTTTTGTGCCTCTTGCTTGTTTAATAATCCAGTTTGTGCCCTTGTAATGTTTCATTTTATCTTTTTTTTATAAAATAAATCATTCATGCAAGTTTTCTTTACCTTTGGTTCATTTCTGGCCCATTTTCATGCTTGTTTCTCTTAGTTTACCTTCATTGTTAACTCTGTGCCTTGTAGCTCTGAAAAGCAGCCTCTGAAATCCTGGTTCTGACACCATGTCACTCGTCTAGTCAGGATAAAATAGACAAGTCTTTGTGGGTTCTGTTCAAACAGCTTTATTATGTACAAACACATCAGGATTTAGGCTTAATAACTTTAACTTAGATAAACTTATAAACAAACTAGCTATTACACTCATACATGCTCACTCTCTGGCTACACTCACAAAATGACACTGAAGCTAGCACGTGCTGGCTATTAATATGCATGTGCTGACATTGAAAAGCTTCTTAAAAGTACAACCTACACACACTATTCTACACAGAGACAACATGAAAAGAAGATGCTGAGTCTTTGCCAGGGCTATAGATGTAATGGGGAAGGGAATAACCGAACCCCAGAAACAACAAAGGTCAGTAAATTTCTTCCACAATTTACAGAGAGTGATAATATTGATAGTTTTATTTGTATGTTTGAAAGGGTATGTAAACAGTATACTGATGACCAAGGGCTCAGAGTACGAATCATGACTCTCTTACTCCATGGTAAAGCTGTAACTGCTGTTTCTAAATTGTGTGACTGTTTAAATTATAATACTGTTAAAAATTGTTTACCAGAGTGTTTTAAGTTAACATCTGAAGCTTATAGAAAAAAAGTTTAAAGAGCATAGATGCAAGGCAGATGAAAGTGTGTGTGAATATATTGCTGAGTTAAGCAGTTATTTTCTAGATGGGTGAGTGGGTGTCAGATCACCATTTTTGAAGGATTGGAAAACCATTTGGTGAGGGAACAAGCCATTACCACTTTGCTTGAGGACATGAAAATCTAGTTAGCAGATAAAGAATGTAACACAGTAGAAGAGATGGGGAAAAAAGGTGATCTATACCTAGCAAGTGTGACATCACTGCACAGGAAAGGGATACCCAGTGCTGCTCATGGGTATAAGTGAACCCATGATGGGTAGCCAAAACCACCCCAACAGAGTCTGCCAGTAGCAGGAGAAGCCACTAGCTCAAACACACAGCCAAAACCAAGCATTACATGTTTTAAATGCAACCAGTGGGGCCATGTTGCCTATAGATGTCTATGGAGGCTAGGTGGGGAACAAAAGGTGGGAGTGTCAGTAAGTGGGAATGACTGAATGCCAGCAGTAAGTTACAAAACAACTTAAAATAAAGCAAATAAACTAAAATACAACCACAAAGGCCAGTGACATCCCAAAGCAAACTTTTTATTCAACTCTTAGCACCTCAACTAACAAGCCTTCACAGAGATAAAAAAAAATCACAAAAAATCATTTAAATATACATCCCTATTAACACCTTCAATCAACGAATCACAGGACATCTAATAAAAATACATTACTAATTAACTTGTAATAATACCTTCCAATTACATTCCAAATTCAGGCCATTAGACACCATAGGCATACTTTAAAATAAATATAGTTTCCTTATATAATAACATTTCCTTTATTTCAAAACTATCAAAAACTTCTACTTTTTCTAAAATACTACCATTTAATAAACTACCATCACTATCATGACATAATTGAAAATGTGTGGCTACAGGGCTTTATACTTTTTTATTTTTAACATCTCTAAGATGTTTCTAACTCTAAAAGACCTTTACAGCGGCACCTCAAAGCATAAATAACGCATTCTTTACTACAGTTAAAAACTTTCCTAGGCATGAAATCAACATTATTAATTTTCTCAAAGGTTCTTAATACACATTCACATATGGAGCAATTTCTGCAAGGTAAAGTACCACAAATTCTAGGTTCTATCATCATTTGCATATCTGGGGGAAAAGGGTATAATGAACAACCATGTCCATAATATTACCTCCCCTCCCTGAAGATAAAACTGGTTTAATAGGTAAAAGGCTCCTTAAAATTTAATCTTTCCTTAAATAAGTCCAGTGAGTTAAAATTCTCTCAAACACCTTCTCCGTTATTACATTATATGTAGTGACAAAATACATTCTGTTCCTCTCTTCCACCAACTTAGTACTAAAACTTGTTCCTTCATTATATATCCTAACTTTATTTCTATAGTAATGTTGAACATTACCTAATACCCTATTAAGGGCTCTCTCAATAACTTGCAAGTTATAACATCTTTGTCAAAATTGATTAAATGTCTTAAATATTTCCTTTACTCTCAATTGTTCTACATTACATAACCTAGAAATACATAAAAACTCTCCATAAGGTAGCAACTCTATCAAATGGGGGGGGGGTGACAACTGCTGCCATCTAAAAAATTATTTGTATCTAAAAATTTCCTATGCACCCTAGTTTTTATACCTTCAACAAGGACACACTCTAACTCTACATCCAAGAAAATGACTTTTTTGCCAGCAAACTGTCTGCAGACAACAAGGGTACCAAAGTACCACATGAGGTTATATCCTATCTTAGTAGATGACAAACAGGCCACTGCTAAGAGAGACACAGCTTCTGACCTAACCATTGTGAAGCCTGCAATGGTTGAAGAGGACCACTACTTGCTTGAGGAGTCTACTCCAGTCAGAGCATTAGGAAGGACCCCATTCCAAATACCTTTCACTAATGTTCACCTTGACTGGGAGGGTGGAAAAGGAGGTAAGTAAGTAGGTGTGTTTGAGGATGTCCCTGCAGATATCCTGATAAGGAATTATTTTGATAATTCACTATCTTGTTTCCATGCAGTTACATGCATTCAGGCTTGGAGACAAGCATGTGGGTCTGCTAGCGTGGGGAGAGGGGGCCCAGACAGACCACACACTTGAAGTCAGGACTGGTGAGGTGGCTACTTCAGGGATGGAACTACCCTGTAACAGTGAGGCTAAAGGTGAGCAACAGAAGCTTGTGGGTACTTATGTTCCCTTGGACAGAGTGACTGCAAGGGCAGAGATGAGTAGTAGTACCCAGGCTGACAGTAAGGCACTGTTGTCAGAGAATACCAGACTTCTTGTGGAAGGGCAGCTGGGAAGGGTTACAAAGTGACAGTTGAGACAGGTTCAGCTCTTAGACCCCACATTACAAGACTCAAGGAAGGTAGCCCAAGAGATGCCTGATTCTCAAGGAAAGGGGGGATATGTATACTTGAACAAAGAGTTACTGTATAGAGAGTGGACTCCTGAGGGACCTGTGAGCAGTGCCAAAAGGAAGGGAAGGCAGGAGACAATGTGAAAGCTCCTTTGCTGCCTTTGCTTGTGATTGAGGAGCCATTTCAGAGGGTAGCTATTGATATTGTGGAACCTCTGAGTACCCCAAGTTCCACAGGGAAGAGGCATATCCTAGTGGTAGTAAATTATGCTACCAGATACCCTGAGGCAGTGACTCTGGCCTCCATTGAGGCAGAAAAGGTGGCACATGCTTTGTTAGAGACTTTCATTGGGGTAAGTTTCCCAAAAGAAATACTGACTGACAGAGGTGCCAATTTCATGTCAGACCTACTGGCTTGTCTGTGGAAGCACTGTGGGGTGAAGCACCTAAAGACAACTGCTACCATCCCCAGACTAATGGTCTTTTTCAGAGGTTAGACACTACACTAAAGACCATGCTATGAGCATTTGCAGACCAGTTTAAGAGGGAGTGGGACAAATATTTGCCCCATCTATTGTTTGCTTACAGATAGATGGCCCAGGAATCCACAGTTTTTTTTGAGTTACTGTATGTGCACAGGGTAAGGGGGACTTCTAGATTAGATTTGTAATAAGTGGGAGGGTGAGTATGAATCCCACAAGGAGTCTGTTGTGGCATATGTCCTAAACCTTATAACAAGGCTCATGGAACTCGTGGGCTTGGCCCAGAAGAACCTGGCAGAAGCCCAACAGCAGAAAAAGGTTTGGTATGACAGGAATGCTTGAGCTAGAGAGTATGTTGCAGGGCAGCAGGTTATGGTTCTCATCCCTGTCAGACACAACAAGCTGCAGGCAGCTTGGGAGGGTCCCTTCAAAGTGTGAAGGAAGGTCAGTGATGTTAACTACATGGTAGAACTGCTAGGTAGGAGGCAGGAGCACAAATTATACCATGTTAACACCATGAAGCCCTACCATGATAGGGAGGCCCTGGTGCTAAGTATTTGCAGTGGAAGGCAGGAGGAGTCTGAGGGAGATCTATGGCTATAGGAAGCCAGACAGCAAAATCCCAAATTACTATGGTGGAGACTAGCGTTGCAGGCATATGATAGGACAGTGCAGCACTATTCTGGGGTCAGCAATGCCAAGGCAGCTGGGATCTCAAAACAGGGAATGACATAATGTATTCCCAGATAAGTTCACCCCTCTCAAACAATGTTTCTCAATGGTCACTTGAAAAATTAGCTTGAGTCTTCCAAGGGAGAAGAAATGTGACAAAGGAGGTAATGTCAGCACGGTTAGCTGGAATTCTGTAAATAATTATATTTCACTTGTGAATAGTAACATGATTTATATAGAGGTGTAACAAAATGAAGACACTCCCAACACAGCTATCTGGAATTTTGCAAGCAATTATATGTCATTGGTGAATATCAAAATGATATGTGTAAAATGCTTGTGTTACAACTGTATTAGAACTATATGTTATGTGTATATCACACTTGTTTGTACAGAAGTGTGCGTTGAAAGGGTTTATAAAGTACTGAGCTTAAAGATGTATCCACAGTGTACCCTGCTGGAAGAGAACAGAAATGTACATACAATACTATAACTGTTTAAATGCATATATTCTAACAATGGAAACTGGAACACAGGAGGTTAACTTCAGAAAAATAGCTAAAATTAAATTACTTTATGGCCATGCAATAAAAATATGTTATCTTTCAGTTTCAGTACAGCAAGTGATAGAATGTCTGTACTAGAGATGTTTGCTGTATTGTCTTGGAAGTATTTTATTGTTTTATGACTTCCAGGATCTGCAATATCTGAGGGAAAGCCCCTGTGTATATATTTTCACAGGTAGATGTTAAATACTGTTAGCTTTCAGTAGTGGGGGGGTACCTGGGATAGAGTCAGATGACATGAAATGACATCATTTTGCAAGCTATCCCAGCGGTGATATTTGAAATATTAATTTAAGAATTGTCTGAGAGAGACTCAGCAGTCTGTATTCTGTTTTTGACCTGACATCAGCTAGAGGATCTATTCACCACATCTGCCTTGCTTCTCTAATTAAGTGTACTAGGCTACAATATAATTGTTTTAGATATAGTCAGGAATATAACATGCTTAGTTTAGATATTTTTCTTTATTTATTTGAGACTGTCCTGCAATGTTGTTTTAAATATTTCCTGTGATTTTGAACTCTGATGTTACTGTAAATGTATATTTAGTATTTGCTTGTTCTTTTATTATTTATTATTAAATTGATTTAAACATTTAATTGTGGCTGGTCTGTCTAGACATATTTAAGCTCTGAGAGTACTTGCATATTTATTTGGTGACACTGTGTAGGCCACTCCTAATAGCTTTTCTCTTGGTCAAATAAACATTTGTAGTGATAGTAACATTACTCAGTGAGAATGTACATCATTTGTTAAGAGCCTTAAAGTAGCTGATAAAGAGTTAGCTGGTGGCAGTGATAACTACCTTATAGCCTGGGCAAAAGGGGACATAGCTAGTAAACCTGTGCTAACCTTTTCCATGTGCGTATAAATCACACCTCAAAGAGTTTGTTGGAGACACGAAGCACTGGTTGGACAGAGATGGTGCTGGAGGTTGTGGCTTGGCCACACAGCTGACATCTCAGATCTATAGCTGTGCCAGTGGGGAGTCTTATTGGGGGTCTGGAGAAAGAGGAAAAAACAGCCCTGGGCTGACTGTGGTCTCTATGTGCTCTTAAACGAAATTGCACTTGATGTAGAGAGTTGCATCTGGAAATACTATGTGTGTAACTTGTTCATCCTCCCAGTGTATGTCCCCCACTGGCTCTAGTGGTGAAGATTAAAGCTACTTGATTACTGGGCCAGTGCTTGGCATCACAGTATGGATAGCTAGTTGTTTATTGATACGATAGTACATTTGAGAAGATTTATAATTTCAGATGATAGCTAGAAGGTTAGGTAAGTCTCAGTTTTGTTGGGGTAGTTCTTTGCTATTTAGATTAATTGGTGAGTTTTCAGGGCCTGGGTCAGGGTGGACATCATCACACTGTGTGGTTTTTGAGAGGTGATGTACTGATTTAGAGGAGACCTGTATGAATTTTATATTTTGTGTAGAGTGGTGGTAGTGAAATATTTTCTGCTTAAAGACAATGTGAGAGATTAAAAAGGCAGGGAAATGGATTGGTATAGCTACTGATTTCATAGTGTGCTGAGTAAACTGCAGTAGGAGAGGTGTATAAAGGTGAAAGTATAGCATGATAGTTTATTAGATAGGATGCTAGTAGTGTCAGAAGTCAATATAAAGCCTGGAGAAACATTTGAAATTGTGGTGGTTATACAGAAGAGGAAAAAGTTGAGTATGGTATGTAGTATGAAGTGGAGGGAAGCAAAGATCAATGGAGGTAAGTGGAGAAGATTTGTCTTAATAGTTAATTATAAATATGTAATGGTGATAAAGGAAAGAGAAGATTAGCAATGATATCTGAAGTCAGGTAGAGACAAAGGGAACAAACATAATTAAGGACACTAATAATGAAATTTAGGTTCATGTAATAGAATGAAGACTAGTGAGTCAGATGTAAATTTTGTGGCTGGGAGGAGTGAGAGCTTGTGAGTGGTTACTTGTGAAAGGGTTATATTGCTGCAGGTGGGATGAGATAGGGGCCTTGTGATAGGCTGTAGAGGAAGTGATGTCAGGGGTGGGTGGGAATGGAGGTAGGGTGAGTCATGAAGTGATTCTGAGTATAGCAAGGCAAAGTGGATGGTGATCAAACTGCAGGAAAACAGTCAGGCTTTGGAAAAGGCAAGTAAAATGTCTTAATAGACTACGACACAGCAATATCAGTGGTAGTGTTAAAAACTAATAGCAAAATGTTGGAAAATAGCAGTACGAGAGTGCTAAAGGAGATAGAAATGGGCCAGCCCAGAAAGAAAAAATAGACAGGGAGTTAGGAGTGATATATATGTAGCAGACAGGGGACATGCAGCAGCCAAAACTCAGTAGTAACTCACTGTGCCTTACAACTGAGAGACAAACAGGATTGTGTCCAGTGTACAACAGTAGAGTAAAAAATGAACGCGCTTCAATAGGAAGGGAACCTCAAATGAAAAACGTTCATAAAATAAGGTGAAAGTGGCAGTTGCACTTATTCTAAGCCAAGAGATACCAGCAACAGTGAAATTCCTTATACTGATCAAGGAAGTACCTAATTAAACAGTTACAATACAGAGAAGGTCCTTACTTAACGTACTTCTTTGTGACTTTTCAATCTCATGCCCTATGCTGCCAAAACAACTTGATGTCCTGACCCTACTTTGGAGCCTTGCCTGATGTTACCAGTGATGTTAGTCTTGTAAGGTAAGCGGGGGGGGGGAGCTTGAGTCTAGCATCACTGTACTTAGTGAAATATAGCCTATCTGGACCTCGCCAAGGCCTTTGACACCATCCCCCACTCTGGAATCATAGATAAACTTACTAAGCTGGGCATTAATCCCTACATCAATCGATGGGTTGCCAACTGGCTTACCTACAGAACCTACACTGTAAAAATAGCTAACTCCAAATCCAGCTCCAGACAAGTGGAGTACCTCAGGGTTCAGTCTTGGGACCTTTCTTGTTTGGCATCTACTTCTCTGAAGTACAGGCCAACACTAAGGGACTCTGGCTAACAAAGTTTGCAGATGACTGCAAACTGGGAATCCCCAAATTATGTGGCTACTCTACAAAAGGGCCTTACAGAAACAGATGCTTGGTGCCAGAGCCATGGGCTCAAGCTCAATGCCAAGAAAGGTATAGTTATCCCCTTTGTGAAAAAACATTTAGCTGTTGATTACCACATAGGTGGCAGTACATTAAACACCGAAAGTGTGATAAGAGACTTGGGACACAGGTGGACAGTGGTCTCACCTTCAATAACCACATTGCCACAACAGTCAGGAAATCCTTTTATGTGGCACACCTCATCACTAAGGGCTTTTCATCCAGAAAAAAGGAGGTCATTGTCCCACTGTACTCATCCCTCATTAGACCCATTTTAGAATACAATGCCCCATTTGGTATGTACCTCTCAAGACATCTGCAACAACTGGAAAGGCCGCAGAAATACCTCACTAAAAGAATCACAGGCCTAAATCAGATGCCCTATGCTGACTGCCTTAAAAAACTCCAGCTAGACTCTGTCACATATTGTCTACTCCAAGGCAATCTCTGCTTAACATATAAGGCCATGTCAAACCCAGAGCTGATGGACATGCTACACTTAAAGAAATCCCAATCCCTCAGTGCCACACGCATCAGGGATCTAAACCTTGTCATCACAATAAACAAAACATGCTGGAGGGATATGTTCCTGACCCAGAGACTCCCCAGACTCTGGAATAGACTGCCCATACATGTCAAGCAGAGCATCTCTTTGGCCCTCTTCAAAAGGAACCTTGATAATTGGATGGGAGAAAGGAAATTCACTCCGGGGATCATGTCAGTCTCCCTGCTAGTTAGGGTCCAGGGAAGTAAATAGTGTGGGAAGAAATAGCCATGGAATTGTTATGGCTAGGCTTGTATAGGCCGTAGGGCCGATAGCCTAGTACCAACCTATGAACCTATGAACCTATATCAGATATAGTTTAGAATAAATATATTACAAACATTTTTAAACAGACATTTAGTAATATACATGAAAATAAATTAAATAACATGCTTTAACAAATTCCACATACATTTACCAAATGGATTACATTCCTATGAAAAGAGGAAACTATTACATTATAGCAGATATTTATGCATTAGTAGATGTTAAACAATGAGCATTTGAAGAGGTGTATTAGTGGATCTGTTATATAGCTAGATAATAGATCATGTGGTCCGTGCTTAGAAATTCAAAGAAATTGAGGTGAGGGAGATTACTAAGTAGGGAAGGAAATGTTAGTAATGTAGTTAACAGGTGGGGTGCAAAGCAGGTTAAGAGACAAATAGTTATGGGTATCATAAAGTTTATATCAGAAGTAGAGGTAAGGGTTAGCAGCATCACAAGATAATGTATAAAGCTGGGAGTTGTTATTCCAGTACTGGTGAAGACTGATTGCGGGGCATCAGATTCTTAATGAAGAGAAATGGTTTGATGATACGACAAGCTGAATATAACATTGGCATTTATCTTGATGATGTACAGGAACATATCCATTGATCTGACAGGTGAAGTTTTATTTGTGTTTTAAATACTTTTGCATTCTAAATGGATTTCAGTAGTAGTGGGATATGGTTGGGTTGTGGTTCCATAGTTTAGCTACACAACTTGATTATAGAGAGCTGCAGTATTATATGATTTAGTAACAGTGACTAGTGATTTGTTTCTCTAGAGTGTAAAATTGTGTTGGGAAGGTAGTGCTGTATTAAGTTGTTATGGGCTTGGCTATTTTGTAGCTTATAAAGAAGTCTGTGTATTGTAATTAGCTGGGCATGAACTAGGCGACATAGTAGTTCTAACCAGTTTAATTCAATGAGGTCTAAGAAAAGGTCTGTTCTGTCATTGTAGTTTAATGAAATTTGGCTATTTTGTTATAGCATTGTTAAAGTTTGGACAGTTGTGAAAGACTGGAACAGTATAGAGAAGTGACGGCAGTAAAAAAGTAGAGGATATACATTTTCTGGCTTTGTCAGTAAGGTAGGTTTTATTGTTTATAATGTACCTAGTTTTTGATGATTTTTTTTAATTATGTGTGATACATGGTGATCAACTTTCAGTTGTAATGACACCCAGTTGTTTTGTGTGGATTACATATTCTGTCATAGTGTTGGCAAATAGTGAATAATGTTGCTTTGGTAGAGATGTGTTTCAAGGTGAAGAGCACAATTTTGCTTTTTTAAGATGTATGGTTTAGAAGTAGATGTGAATTAGTTAGCTATGTTTCAAATTATAAGAAGGGCTGTGTATATGGTCTTGGAAGAATTATATTTTGCACTATTTTCTATATTTGAGGATTAACCTCTGTTTTTCAATAAAAATGGAAGAAATTTGAAAGAGTAGTTGTATTCCTCAAAAAAATGTGGTTAACAACGACAAAATAAATATGAAATATGTAAAATATGCAAATATAAGGTTTTCTTTTTTGGTAAAAGGGAGCATCATACTTGTAATTCTTACAAAGTTATTTATTTAGCCAAGTTTAATACTTGTAGTGTGTTTTATATTCAAATGTTTTTAGAATATGATATCAGCACATAAGAGAGCATCTTCATGATGTAAAGTCAAATGAACTACTGCTGAAAATTCACTGTCCGTAGCATTGCATCCTGATCTGGGAAGGATGCTTTAAAAGTAACGTGAATGATTTGTAATGGTGTGAACATGAATCTATAGTAATCTGATAGAGATTCTTTGAAAATGTTGTGTGAGACTTAGAGTGAAATTGCCATTTTTCAAATTTCCAAGACTGCAGACTATCACTCTGCCTACAGTTCATATCACTTATATATCTATATATATATATATATATATATATATATATATATATATATATATATATATATGAGTGCCATATCACAGAGCAAGTATTTTTGTTATAAAACATTTTAGTTTATTCCCATTTAAACAGTTAGAGATGCTTTGTATATAATACTAATAAATTAATAGAGCAAAAATGGTCTAGATTTTGTCATTGCATTGTTTTAAAGGTACAGTTATTTTGAGATTTTTGTATCTTAGCTATGTGCTATTTTTTGTGTTCCTCACAAGTACTGCCGTTTTCTTTAAATAATGTATCTCAAATGCAATTGTATATATATATATATATATATATATATATATATATATATATATATATATATATAAAATGAAATAGTGTTGTACATGCATTTTGATTTCCAACTGGGGCATACTAATCTATGTAAAAACAATGAAAGCGTGATGGAGTTATTTTTTCTGCATTATGATTGGTTTTAGTTTGTCTCACATAGTTAAAAACTTCTGTTAAGAAATATATCTAAATATGAATATTCAGAAAAAGCTGAATGGAGTAAATAACCAAGAGCACTGCACCAAAAATAAAGATCCAACAGTTTTATTCCACCATAATAATAGTTTAGCGCTTTCATCAAAACTACATAAAATTGACTTCTTGAGAACTACATGACACACATAATACTGATTTAAATAGCCTGCCCTACTCAACAATTAGTTGAACAAGAAAGATGTAATTTCCTGCTAAAAAAGTATGCCATTTCCTATATCATTCCATGCTAAAAAAGTACCACTCCACTAAAATAATACAACTGAATTATTGATCCTTTGATCCTCAAAAATAGAGCATATGTTAAAAACATTACATAAAAAAACAGCTTTTAGTTTTAACGTAGAACTAATAGAAATGTTATAATTGAGCCCAGGTGGCACACATGCATTTAACCTTATTTGCCACTTAGCTCTAAAAATACAAGAAAATCATCAACAGGTCCGCCCCTTGTATCCAAGTCGACCTGCTCTAATACAAAAAACTTGAAACAGTGTGTGGGATATAATTTAATATGCTTAAATAAGGCGTTGGTCCCCCTATGTTTGTTAATATCATAACTGTGTTGATAGATCCGTTGTCTTAAAGCTTGGACAGTCTTACCCACATAGTAACAGTCACAACTTTTACAGGATGCAACATATACAACCCCCTTGGTATAACAATAGTACCTTTTATGTGTAGTGATTTTACCAACATTCCTAAGTTTAATAAATTCAGCATCAATCACAAAAGAAAATTGAGTGCGTCTTCCACATTTGAAAGTACCACCTAGTCCAGATGCCACCTTTTTTCTTTCAACTCAACCTTTGAAAGATTTACACTTTTTGTACATCACCAGGGTTTTTTCACCTAGTTTATTAATGATATTCTCATCAATACGAAACATACTCCAACAATCACAAATGACGATTTTGATGTAAAAAAAAAAAATCAGTAGTGAAAGGTAACACTAATGCCCCGCTATAGTTGTTCATTCTCTCAGCTGCTTGGGGCCTGGGTAGTCCCAGAAGGTTGTCCAATAATGTTCTATAAACCCCATTAGTTCTTTTTTGGTGGACCTCACCTATTTTGTCCTTAACAAATTGAGGGGGGTAACCTCTTTTCTGTAACATACCCAGTAGGAGGTCGCACTCTCTAAGAAAATCAATATCCTCAGATACCAGTCTGGCCAATCTAACACATTGTCCCTTCACAAGGGATTTCTTCTGGTGCAAGGGGTGCCAACTCTCAAAGTGCAAAAGAGAGTTGGAGTACATGGGTTTCCTATAAAAATGTGAGGTGAATCTCCCCTTGGAATAATCCTTCCTGATGGTCATGTCAAGGCAGTAAAAAATATGGTCCTTGGTCATGGTGAACTTCAGAAAAGTGGTGGTGTTGTTAATATAAGTAAAAAAATCTATCCAACTCATCTTCACTACCATGCCAAAATAAGACCAAATTCTCAAGGTACTGCCCATACAGTACCCACATATCCTTGAACTCGGAGTTCACAATATACAGGTCCTCTCACTGGGCAAGTACTATGTTGGCAAATGATAGTGCACAACAGGTGCCAATAGCCACCCCTTGCACTTGTTTGAATATTTGTCCCTCGAAGGAAATGAAGTTATTGTCCAGAACCATCTCCATACAGGATCTGATGGTAAGAATGGTATCATAATTCAATGAGTTCTGCTTACATAAATAATCGTAGAACCATTCAATACCTACATCATGGGGTATTCCAGAAAAGAGGCCCCTCACATCAATGGTGACCAACATAAGACATTTGTTGTACATTTCATGTTTAATCTTGGATAGGAAATCTGAGTCTTTAATAATTAGGTCCCTATCATCCAACACATGTTTAACTGAACAGTCAATGAACTTGGCCAAACTAAAAGTTTTTGATGCTTTTGTATCCACAATTGGCCAGACGGGGGGATTAAGGATACTCTTGTGGATTTTTGGGATTTCGAAAATGGTCGGAATCCTACGATGTTTTGCCTCTAGGAATCTAAAGGTCTCCAATGTGATCTGTTCATTTAATAACAGTTGCTCTAGATCTAAATCAATACATCTATAAGTTATGTTAAGCTCATTAATGGAGACCTCAGTATAGGTATCACTGTACAGCAGGTCAATCATCCTGATGTTGTAGTCCCTAGCGTCCATAATAACTAGTCCTCCCCCCTTGTCAGGCTTCATAATCCAGATGCCACTGTTCTCTAATATATCACGTAATAGCCTTTTTTTCCTTTTTAGTCAAATTGCCAGTCCCATCCTGTTCCACATAATGATTCCTGTGAGAGATTGTTTTTCTAAATTGTCTCTCACAAAAAGATTCAAACACTTCCACTAATGGGTGCATAGGTAGAATGAATGTACTTGGTCTGATAAAGGGGCTAGCATTGACCAAGAGATTAGTAATTGGGTCACCCCCTGTGAAAAGAAAAGGGCCAAGTTTAGCTTCCTAATGAAGATTTTGAACTGTAAAATAGTATTGACAATGTCAATTTTACACGTTGGCACAAAATTAAGCCCTTTCAAAAGCATTTCTGCCCATTGAACAGTTACATTGGTCTTACTGTAATTGTACACCTTAAAATAATTGCCAAAGTTGGAAATAATGTTGCAAACATTGGCATCACTCATCTCCAATGTTGCTGTTGTTGTGGTCTCCTCCCCAACCCCCACACTGATTCTGGTAGTTTGAATGTCCATAGTTCACATTGTCTTGCCTCCCCCCCCTCTGGTTCATTAACCGCTGAGATCTCCTCGGGGGGGGGGGTTCTAAAGATATGTTATGTTCAGAATTAACCCCATCATCATCATCATTAATAACATCACAATCATCCTGCCTATCAGACCACCTAGCTTGTTGCCCTTCAGGTGGATCTGGATAAGCCCTGCCTGCTTCATAATCAGTTTTATCTCTTAACAATTTCTTCTGTTTCTTGTTTTTAAACTATACGAAATCAATTTCCACATTTTAAATAAATTATTAAATTCAATCATTCTATGCTCAAAAAGCAAGTCCCTTTTAATTTCATGATCAAGTCTGTTAATGTCTGAGTATACCAGCCATTTTCTTGTTGTTGTCACTAATGAAAATATTAAGTAACTCACACCCTTGCCTGTTGAAAAACAGTTTGAGATACTTATGCAGTTGTGAGTCTTTCACCAAACCAGTCAGGTATTTCCATGTCCTTAAACCCTTAGGGATCTGCTCCCTTCTTAAACACTCATTGATGTATTCATTTTCCAACTGTAACTTTTTGTACTTACATAAAAGTGCCTTAAAGCAACTTAACTGGTCGTCCAGGCTCCCACAACTGTTGTTAATGTTGACATTTCAGCCACAAAGCCCAGTATCATTTCTAAGCCAGTGATCAACAGAAAATGATGGTGTGACATTGTCACACACACCCAGCAATGAACCTGATCCAGTAGTGTTACTGTTAACCTTGTTGGTAGCTCCATAGCCTTTGTCATTGAGACAAACATTAGAACACATAATCCTTTGTGCAGGTGTAATTAAAGAATTGTCGGGGCTTTCTGGTTGCAAATGATTAAGGCCCTGAGAGTGAACTAATCCTCGTTGATTCATAAGCGAATCAACCTTGGCAGACAGTGGGGCAAAAGAAGAAGTAAGCAATGTCACAGATTGCAATAAAGCATTAAAATCGATGTTGCCAGTACTACTAGGGTCTTTACCTCCATACATGGCAAACACAAACTAAGAAAAACAAAAATTTCCAAACCCAGAAAAAGCTGAATGGAGTGTTGAATACTCTTTTTACCATGGAGATTTTCTCCTGGATTTGCTAGAAGTGCTCGTATGCATCTTGTTCTCAATACACCTGCTGTCTACCAATTGCTCAAAAAGACAAGTAGTACTTGAAGTCCCACTAACTCAATTTCCCACAACTAATTAGCCTTCCTAAATCTTATCCTATAAACCTGTACAACTCTACCAGCACCTGTCTCTAGCCAGAAAACTCCCTCTCCCTAACCCTAAAACTCCCTTCCTGTTCAAAACCTAATGAACTCCTCATCCTGCTCTCTACCCTAAGACTCTTTTCTTGTTCCCTAAACTTGAAATCCTCTTCACCCTTGGCTTCCTTCTACCTTCTTGCTCCATAATGCTAAAATTCCTTTCCCTCCCTGTAAATCTAAAATCACACTCCCTAAACATAAAACTCCTTTCCCAACTAGATCCCCCCCCCCCATTCCCTCACAATGGCTCTCACACTTACCTTGTTCAAACTCAAGTAATATGTTCAGGTAAACTACTGCAGTTGCTTGTTTGAACTTATTCAGGTTTAAGCACAAATGGTAGTGTATCCAATCTATAAGACACTCGCACTGAGATAGTAGTCTTCAAGCACTTGGACTCAAGTGTCTGTGGTACACTGTTTTCTATGTGAGTCTCCTCTGAATATGAGAAGTGCCAAAATGGACTATTCTTTTCAATCAATAATTAAAACCTGAAATACTGTTACATGTGGTAAAGTTTCATGATATTGATGACAATTTGCTGACTTCAAAAAGTATTAGTCTTCACAGGACAGACTAAACTACATATAATTACATAAATTACTTCAGCAAGATATCTTACAGAAGGCAGTCATGTCCAAATGACTAAAAATAATTTGGCATCTTAACAGAACACTTTCATAATTAATAAAGAAGTGGTATGATTTTGAGGAAAATGCATTTTTAGAGCATTTCATTACCTTGTGCCATGAAATAAAGCACTTTTCCTTGATAAAGAGATTTCCTATAGAAATGAGAAGCCAGTCCTATTGCAAGTTATTTACTCTGGATAATATCTTGTCATACATCTAAGGTAATTTTGAGACCTTGAACTAAGCTTTTATTTAAAGTCTCATCTCCTTTCAAAAAATAACTGTCAGCATCTATTGAAAGCAAAACCATAGAAGAAATGCTAGATTTTAGTTAAGAGGATTATATTCAGCTGTATTGAAATAACCCATACTTTGTAAAACATTATGATGTATGAAAGATAGCCCAAACTATTGTTTGCAATAAACACACTGAACCATTATACAAGATGTGCATATGCTACCTTCAGATAAATAAAAGAAATTGCTATAATTTGTGCATGCAGAAAACAAATGGCTTCTTGAATCTAAAGCACGTAATTTAAAAAGAGCATGAAATGCCATAAAAGGTATTAAAATGAGAACTTGATTTTAGATAAGTCACTGGCTGATGCTACACTATGTATGCAATATAAGATGTTCTTTGCATAACTATACTAGTAGTATCAGTTATGCTGTATAATAAAATTTTTTTTCCATTTGTAGATTGATAGTTCACTAACTTTATTATTAGGTATGTGATCGTTTTGCTTTTATTATTTTTACTGAGGGGCTATTTCATAAGCTGACTAGTTACAATTCAGAAACTCTTTCTTCTGGTTGTTTTGGATACAACTCAGCAATCACCTACATGATTTTGTAATTTTGCTGGAGTGTAAAATTGCACTACAGTGCATACACTCATGTCCCATCCTGTATTGGGCATGCATAATGCAGGTTTTCAATTTGTGCAAGAGAATGTGTACTTATAAATTGCATACATTTGAGCAAATCTTTTACCTACATCAACCATCCTTACTGAAAACAAGCAGCTGGATCAGGCAAGTATCACCACTTTTAGAAAGACTAGTTAAATGCAAACATAATAAAAATAAATTAATTATGTTTATGTTGCATATTCAAGTTCTTCTGAAATTTAAATGAGAAAAACACTGAAAATATGTGGTGTAGCAGTTTCAGTACCTGGATGATGTTCAGCTTCTGCAGTGTAAAAGAAGTGAATACCTACTGCATCACATTGAGTACACCAAAGCCTGTAACAAACGACCATGACCAGAAATATGGCCTTATGATCTGCACTGTTGACACCAATTAATATGTAACAGACAGAGAGTAGTAAGTAAGGACTGCTCGTCTTAAAACCTTATGGCAAATGCATGGTGCTACCATGGGTTTTATCCAACACCTTCCACACAGAAATGAGTATTACAATAGAGCGGTCATAATTCCTAGTATCCTGAAGACTTCAGTTCCAATGTCTTCCAGTGCTATCTTATCAATGCATATGGAATCTTGGCCAGTATAATTTGCATACACACACACACACACACACACACACACTCTCACACACACACACACACACACACACACACACACACACACACACACACACACACACACACACACACACACACTCCCATATGCACAGTATTTGTTATCCAAAGATAAAGATACTTTTTGTGCAGTGCCCAGTTTTCTTACTTTACAGTAACTTACTGTAAACAGCCTAGTACATCAAGGAGACAAGTACTATCCAATCCTTAAATTATACATCTGTAATACAATTGTTTAGTAGCTATGACTAAAGCAGTCACTTTTTGAAATGTGAATACAAACAGTTAATGTCAGCAGTTATATACATGTACAGAAAAGGGGTCTACTACAAGAATTTAGCTTGTGAGACACTTTATCACTGCTACTTGCTTGAAAAGTCAAGTGCTTTAACTCCACCTATCTCAGTTTTACTTAACTATTTAATTTTCCTAACACCTAATTCTTTTAAATTCTATAGTCATACCAGAGTTTAAATAATGAATCACAAAACAGTGAGACAGTAAATGAAACAAAAAATATTTATCAACTATTTGATCTTAGCTGCTCAACAGGTGCAATCTGAACATAAAATGAGTGTCAGATTAAATTTCTGTCTCAGTTTTATTTTGAATATGTTTATATTTTCCACAATTATTTAACTCTACATGGACTATAGGACCTTTCAAGGAGAAATCAATTTACAAGCACATCTTTGTTAACCTTCATCTTCATTGTATCTTGAAACAGCCATATTTGTAGACAAGTAAGTTACATCACTGACTGGTTCAGAAAAAAATGGAAAACAATGAAATAAGTACACTTTCTTGCATATTATTAGTTCATTTATTCGGTTTTTGTTTAGCAATAGGCAGAACTATTTGACTATTTTCTGCCTTGATGCAGAAAAACTAAACACAATTACCCTGTAAGTATAACTAAGACAACATCGTCCAAGTGAGTATGTAAAACAGTTGATAAAATAATTCTACTAAAGTCATGACTAAATCATTAAATTGTATGCAACATACAGGTTTTCTGTTAGGCAATGCTTGCGTTCCTTACTTGTTGTCATCACTAAAATGCTTCATTTTTGAATTCAGTATACTCACACAGTTCCACTCATCTGGATTGTTATTCCAGTTGGACAAACACATTCAGTCTATTCCCATGAATGCATAGAACATTTAAATCCTTGGCACCCAAAGGGACCTCTGCTGCTGGCATCTACAATATGTTTTCATCCAATTTCATTGTATTCAAGGCATTACATTCCACATTAAGCATCTCACAATGTGTGCTTGCATTATGTTTGGGCCAAAAGTTTCCTATTTCAAAGAAAACTTAAACAGTTATTGTCTTCAGGATCAGTATAAGTAATGACACTTGCCCAACTTATTACAATTCGACAAGGCAACTGATTCCTACCATCTGTAAGACTTCATTACAGTCATTGTCTATTAAGTAAACAAATACTAGCTCTTATGGGACAAAGTAATAGGAGAATCTCTAAATGGTCTGCATATTATGCTCCTGTAACATGTGTACATGAATATAAATCCTTTGAGTAGTAACTATTGTATGGACACCTGGTGATACTTAACCTGTTTTACCATATGTTTCCATTACACTCAGCAAGGCATTGTGGCATTATAGCACAGAATGTGGTAGCTGGATCCAGAAGTCTAATGTGTGGTCAACTTCCAGCTGTTGCAGTCATTGCAGCCAAAGCCAGCTTGTTGAATGCTGATGCATGGTTATACACCACACATAGAACAGGTGGTATACTTTAGACATGATAAAGGAGTCATATGGTACATGGCAGCATGGTAGTATCAATATAAGCCACAGAGGTGCTGCCGTAAAAAGTGAGCAGTAACCACCTTCATATAATACTTTCAGAGTACCTATAACATACTAGCTGTCATGTGTGTGATGTTCAGCAATATATCATATTTGGATAAGTGGGTTCAGCTGTACCTGATGCAGCATATAGATGGCAACCATATTTCAGGCTGCCTTATATCAGTGAAATGTGATCATGCATGCACTTATTTCATTTATGGGTATTTATGCAACAAACGTTACAAGCAATGCACTGAAATTATTTAATTCTAAATTAATGTTTTATCTTATCTAGCTACAGGATCCCAGGCATGTTTTTTGATTGGAAAAGCCCTTTCGATTTACCTCCTAAAAGTAGTCACTGAACAAATGATTGCATGCTGGAAGCAGCCTCTTACTCCTTATTAAGATCAATGGCTCTGTCATGTTAAGAATCACGGTAATGCCAAATGGAATGCTTTAGAGATGAACAATGGAATGGATAGAAACAATAATCAGCAACAGTTCTGGCATGCATGCCCCATACGGGTGCAATATTCAAAGAAACTACAAATTAACTTCCCAAACATCCAAGGGTGGTACACAACCAAGTGCACAAAACACACTCATCATTGCAAACAATCCAGAAGGCATGGCCTTAAGTTGGACTATATCTAGAATGAATTTTACAGTGGTGTCTCTGTTTGGAGAGGCAGGTTTTGCACATGAAGACTTGTGCTTTAACATTTCATACATATACAGAAATAATATTGACAATGTGACTTTCATTGCTAGATTTTATCAACCCCTTACCTTATTTTTTTTCTTTTTCTTTCTTTATTTATTTATTTTCCTGTTTCTGTTTTGATTTGTCTTCACTTCCACTATTTAAATACATTTACTTCCCCAGAATATATTATTGGAATTCTTGCATTGGTTTTGTCATACTAAATGTATTATGCCATGTTAATATGTTTTTCTCATGCAAAACTTTATGATGTTTTGGTATTTTGCTAATTATTGATGTGTGCCAAAAAGACTTCAAATAGAAATGCTCATGACTGTCTAATTTACTTAAATTGTACTGGCATGTGTGGGAGGTACTGGACATAGGTGGATAACAAATTGTCTGAGTAACAGAAAATGTTATGTCAGAATCGAGGAATGTCTTTTTCCCCAGGGAGACATTCTATTGCCAGGTTTATTTACAATGTTAGCATCTGAGTTTCCCCTATCAGGAGTGATTGCAGTCTGCATTCCTGTAGATGAAATGAAAGTAAGCTCAGTGACCAAAAATATAGTCAAACAACTCAATATGAAAAACTATTTAGACAAGTTTTATGTTTGGTCTAAGTCTCATCAAATAGAGTTTAAAGCCAGCAAATCTAAATGTGTTCCTTTTAGCATTCAAAATCATGATTACTTATATGCACTCAATGATTTAATTTTGGACAGTGTTAGCCAAATATAACATCTATGAATCATCACAGACAATAATTTCTCTCTTGGGGCACACTCTGTGGAAGTGGTCAGAAAATGTACATAAACTTACGTTAAGGACTATATCTAGTGCAGACCAACAGGTAAAATATTAATTTATAAATCAGTCATCAGGCCAGTTATTGAATATAGGGTTTCAGTCAGTATACCCATTTATTCTCTAATTAATAAAGTGTAAATAAGTTTTAAAAGCTAATTTGCAATGTCAAATATTTAGGGTATAAGGAAAGGTTGAGAAAACTTTTCCTCTTTAGTATAAACCTTAGACTGGATAGAGGCGGACCTAATCATAATTTAAGATTAAATATAATTATTTATTAGGTGCAACTGTAAGAATTAACATCTTTGGCTGCATGAGTTTTGAAAAAAAATATTCAGTGCATTATGAAGACCAAAAGACCTAAAACTAATGTCCTTAGCAAGACATTTCACAATACAGTGGGAAACAGAATTCCCCACATGTAAAATTAATTATTAATGGCAGATCAGGAAATTAAGGACGCTGTAGGTTCACATCCTATATTTGTGTATAAAATGGGAAGGAATATTAAAGGATTTTTAGAGGGGGCTATATGACACAAGGGAACAGAAAATATAGGCAAACACACAACTAGATGTGGAGCCAGTAATCAGTGTTTTGCCATTAATGAAAGTGATGGGTTGATATTAAACAACATCAATAGCACTAGGATAAGGTCTGTGAAAGGGAATAGTTCTACTAAATTTGTGATATACCTGGCTAAATGCACAGAATGTTTTGCATATTATATAGGCAAAACGGAGCGATTTTTTAAAAAAAGAATATATGCCCACTTATATAGTACAAAGTCTAAGGACAATAAGAATGCATTATACAGGCATATAGAGAAATGTGGTAAAGAGCACAAATTCACCTTTGCTATATTAGAAAGTGTAATTTCTGACCCTAGAGGGGGCGATGTTAAGAATGTACTGGCTTGCAGAGAATTCTGGTGGCAGTTGTACACAGATGCCACCACATTTCCTGGATTAAATGAAAATATATCAATTAAACCTCTGTTAGACAGACATACTTGATTTTGTTACTAATATGTAATATGAATTTATATTGTTTTTATATGTAAGAAATTTTTATATGAAAAAAATTTTCATATGTATAATGTTTTTATTGATAGATCAGTTTTTTGCTATATTTATTTAGTGTAGTAGGTATACATACACACACTTTGATGTGCTTGACATGAAAGTATGTTGCTTTAAGAATGACTAAGAAGATTTGAAAGTTTTGGCGCCAGATTAGTTATTTAAACTGATGGCATTTGTATGCAAATTGTTCTGATGAAGCTCATATTTTTGATGAGTGAAAGCGCTTAACGTTTGTGTACATTATAACATGTTTGTGTATGTTTTAACTGTGGATTAAATATTCTCGCTGATTTTACACACAGTGGCAGTTTTGTGTGTTGGATGCACTAAGCGTTTTGGAGTGGAGTCATAGTTTCACATGTAAAATTGAGAAAAAGATACACTTGCCACTTTTAAGTGGTACTTAGATAGGTAGCAGGGAGAAATCATGTTCTATCCAATATTACAAGGTGGCAGACTCTTTGAATGTTTTATATAGATAGGCTTAATATCTGTTTAAAAACAAAAGATTGAAATATTGACATACTGACATACTGAAATATCAACTCTAAACAATGTAGTACCAAGTAGAGAAAAAGTCATTAAAACCGACATGAGAGCATTATTTATTTATTATCCTTTGATAACTGGGAAAATCTGACTTGGCAAAGCCCCTGCTCAGTGGAGGCCCCCCCCCAGGAAAAAAAACTCTGCACTGCATGTATTTTAATGAGTTAATAAGAAAAATATATTAGAAACACTCATGATTACATGACTTAAAGGGTGATTACCATCTTAAATTGACTGCATGGAATTTACAGCATACTGAGCTCAGATACATCTACTGAACATACTATGTACATATTAGTAGAACTTTCAGCATTGTTGCAAAGTGTATGTATGTTTTTATGCATGTACCACTACAATAATGGAACACAGGCAGCAGATATGGCATATGTATATTTTATCCAAAAAGTTAAACCCATTTGCGACATTACTATATTAAATGTTTAGAAATTTAATGACACTTGTTCAGTTTGACTGCATAATATGTGTAATTAGTAATTGGGTTAGAATAAGGGCAGTACTTATTTACTGATAGGTATGATTTCACTGGAGTTGTAAATTATAAATGAGACAGGATTCAGAAGTATAAGTGGTCTGGTAATGGAGCTGTTACAAGTCAGTTTAGAAACATATACAGAGTATTGAGAATTACCATTATGATTCTTAAATCTTTGCATCACTACTAGGTATTGGCTAAGTGAGTATAATTCTCTAGTGCATGTGCACCATTTTAATAACTTGCTGGTTGTAGTACATCTGTGTGAGGTTTACAGGATGTCGTGGACAGTCTTAATGTGAAAGAAGGCTTGTAGGTTAGTTAACTCCAGCCATTTAAGAGAGTGACAAGACACACAGTAATAAGTTTGGTGAATGTTGTTACTTCCAAACATTGTAATTTTATTATGATTGCTCCAGTTTTGCTAGCTCAGAGGAGTATAGGCTAGTGAAAACTGATGAGGCATACAGGAGACTAGAGAGAGGATAGGTCTAAGCTATAGCCAGGCATGCATATTCTGTAAGGAATGCTTTCACTTTAGAGAGAGAACTCCTATTTTATGGTTGTTGGGTGTACAGATCAAATCTTAATCTACTGTTTATTGTTACCTAAGTTTGCATATTGTGCTAACTCACTTCTAGCATTGTTGATTATAATACTGCTGTTACATAGTGATGCAGAGTGTAGCATTCTCGCCTAAGTGTAAGAAGTTTGCTGGTTCAATATTCAGATGGGGTGCCTTCTGTGCAGATTCTGCATCTCCTTCTTGTGTTTGACTAGAATTTCTCTGCATGCTCCAATTTCCTCCCACATTCCAAAGACATGCAGTAGGTAGATCGGACACTCAAAATTGGCAATAGGTGTGAGCTCATGCATGTAGCATGGTAGAACATCCATGGCAGGGCTAGCCAGCATTCGGAACATTTGCTCTAAATGATTGATACTGTCGATGTGACACTTGATCCCATGTGTAAAAATGGGAAAATGGGGATTATTGATGGAAACTGGATGATTAGATGAATGGAATATTTTTAAGATGAAGTAGTTCGATCAGCAGCATAGCTAGGGTGGGTGAGAAGGGCAACAGCCCTAGGTTTGAAGTGTTGGGTGGGGTGTAGTCAGCCAATCCCAATCAGTCTTTAATGTAATACCAGCTTTAAAAAGCAGGTATTAAGTTTGCAATCAAACCTAATCACTGTAGTGCTCCATGTGTGCTGTAAACTGTAGCATTTGCTTGCTACAGTGTAACAAATTAAAAAAAGATAATTTTTTAAACTAAAACCTGGGCACTGTAGCTCTCCATGCAGGCAGAGTATAACCTGTAGCAACTATTTGCTACATTTGTACCAAGCAGTTTGCTACAGTTTAAAAAGATTTTTTAGCTAAAATATGAGTGCTGAAGTGCTCTGTGCAGGCAGGTATAAGCTGTGCCAACTGTTTGCTACATTTGTATCAAACAGTTTGCCACAATTTAAAATAAACAATTCTTTTTTGTTGCTCTTAATAAAAATATGCTAAAGGATGGTTAGGGGCAGGGCACAGAAATGGGACCTGAATGGCTGGAACAGGAAGGAGTTTGAGTGTGTTTGGCATAAATCTGACCACCTAGTTGGTGTGCATGCCAGTAAAAGGAATGTCTATATTTTTCTTTTCTTTCTTTAATGGAGGTGGAGACATAGCTCTAATTGCAATAAGCCAATCAGTTACGGATTATTACAGTGAGATGCTTTTTTTTTTCCTCTTCAGTAGAAGAGCTGACGGGGTGGGGTACTGGTTCATAGCACCAGTCCAGGGACTGGACCAGCTATGCTTCTTAGTTTCATTGTTGGTATAAATACCGTGTTTGATTTTATTTGGATGTAGGAGTTACTTATATTGGTCCAGCTATTTTTCAGTTTTTGCAATAAATGTTGTAGGTCATCTTGGAGCTGTTTGATTGAAAAGCCTATACATATTGGCATTGATTTATTTACATATTGTATTAGAGTTGCTGGATGAGAGACTGTATGCATTTTATTGATAAATACATTAAATAGTAAAGGCCATAATAATGATCCTTGTGGCATACCTAATATTAATGAGTAACATAAAAAATACTAATGTTACCGTTCCCGATGAGGAATATAATTTGACTGTTGACAGAGCAAAAATAAGTCCCAATAAACAATGTAAAGATAGCGGCCAACAAATATGGCAATACTTGAATAATCACGGTCATATAAGTATAAAAAAGTGTTATTATATATGGTAAGCGCTTACACTGAATAGCTTCATCAGAACATGTAACCCACTATTGTAAAACATTTAAAATTTTAAGAGAACCAATCAAAAAATTCATTCAAAGACAACATCATATCCTGATAAATTGCTACATTATAGTAAGAAAGCCCCTAGTGGATACAATTGATAATGACTTGGAAAATCACCAAGTTAATATACATAGCAAACCATTAAATAAAAAGTCAACATTCAACTGGAATGAACGATAACTGTTCAACTAAAAATTTGTATCATATCAGGGTTAATACATATCATCAGAAGCTTATGTATCAGTTTCTTAAAAACCTAGGTCAACATTCAACTGGAATGAACAATAACTGTTCAACTAAGAATTCGTATCATATCAGGGCTAATACATATCATCAAGCTTATGTATCAATTTCTTAAAATCCTGGATAAACTAGTAAGAATAAAAAATCATGCATACATAGATTAACATAAATCATTAAAGAAAATACCTAACAAGTGTAAAAGTAAGAAAATAGCTCAATCTGAAACTGTTATAAGCACATACACAGCTACACCAAAAAGCCATAAGAACAGCTTTAGTGTATAATATGTGCACAAAAAAAAACATAACAACAGCTTTAGCATATAATATATACCCAAACATATACTATAACTAGTATGAATGAAAAATCAAGTATACATAGCTTAACATAAATCATTAAAGAACATACCTAACGGGTGTAGAAGTAAAAAAAAAAAAAAAGACTCAATCTAAAGCTGTTCTAAGTACAAACACATCTACACCAAATTTTTTTGATTGGTTCTCTTAAGTTTTTAAATGTTTTACAATAGTTGGTTACATGGTCTGATGAAGCTATTGAGTGAAAGCACTTATCCTATACAATAAAACTTTTTTTATACTTATATGATCGTGATTATTCAAGTATTGACATATTTGTTGACTGCATACCTAATATTATTTATTGTGGAGTTGACAACTCACCAACCCTGAGTACACACTGCATTGGTCATTCAGGTGACTTTTAAGCCAATTTATTGAATTTTTCCTTGAGTCTAAATAATAGCATGGGATATGAAACTTTATCACATACATAGGACAGGTAATAGGGATGCAAGTATTTCACCCTTACTGTTTCTTTCATGAATGTTTCTTCTGCACTATGGCCTAGCCTAAATCAATGCATAGTAGTGGAAAGTAACTCATTCCCTTTTAACAATTGTATGCAACATATATTTCATGTATTTTGGATAGCACATACAGAATGGCTATAGATCTGTAGTGTGTCATCTCAAGACATTTACCAAAGTAATGCAAGGTATTAACATTGAATAATGCATCTGTTCCTTCTTGGAGAAAGTAATATATAATGATACTTGGCATGCAATGGCTTCTGCAGCTATTATGAGCTATTCTACTGTTAGGTTGTCATCTGCAAGAGAAGTGGGTTTAAGTTTTTGCATGAGTTTTTTATTAATTAATGTATTATTATGGTGGTAGGAGTTCTAAGTGAGAAGGAGTAGAGTCAGTGTCTATTTGATTTAAATATATGTTATATGCATTGGATTGTTGAGGAAGTTAGCAACATTTATTTTGTAACAGCTAAATAAGCATG
>NC_056746.1:1476219130-1476334130 GCF_019279795.1 Protopterus annectens
ATCAGGATATGATGTTGTCTTTGAATTAATTTTTTGATTGGTTCTCTTAAAATTTTAAATGTTTTACAATAGTGGGTTACATGTTCTGATGAAGCTATTCAGTGTAAGCGCTTACCATATACAATAACACTTTTTTATACTTATATGACCGTGATTATTCAAGTATTGCCATATTTGTTGACTGCTATCTTTACATTGTTTATTGGGACTTATTTTTGCTCTGTCAGCAGTCAAATTACATTCTTCGTCGGGAACGGTAACATTAGTATTTTTTACATTACTCATTAATATTAGGTATGCCACAAGGATCATTATTATGGCCTTTACTATTTAATGTATTTATCAATAAAATGCATACAGTCTCTCATCCAGCAACTATACAATATGCAAATAAATCAATACCAATATGTATAGGCTTTTCAATCAAACAGCTCCAAGATGACCTACAACATTTATTGCAAAAACTGAAAAATAGCTGGACCAATATAAGTAACTCCTACATCCAAATAAAATCAAACACGGTATTTATACCAACAATGAAACTAAAAAGCATAGCTGGCCCAGTCCCTGGACTGGTGCTATGAACCAGTACCACACCCCATCAGCTCTTCTACTGAAGAGAAAAAAAAAAAGCACTTCACTGTAATAATCCGTAACTGATTGGCTTATTGCAATTAGAGCTATGTCTCCACCTCCATTAAAGAAAGAAAAGAAAAATATAGACATTCCTTCTACTGGCATGCACACCAACTAGGTGGTCAGATTTATGCCAAACACACTCAAACTCCTTCCTGTTCCAGCCATTCAGGTCCCATTTCTGTGCCCTGCCCCTTACCATCCTTTAGCATATTTTTATTAAGAGCAACAAAAATAATTGTTTATTTTAAATTGTGGCAAACTGTTTGCTACAAATGTAGCAAACAGTTGTCACAGCTTATACCTGCTTGCACAGAGCACTTCAGCACTCATATTTTAGCTAAAAAATCTTTTTAAACTGTAGCAAACTGCTTGGTACAAATGTAGCAAACAGTTGCTACAGTTTATACTCTGCCTGCTGTGTTGAAAGATTCTAAGCAATTTTTTATAAAATCTATATGTGCACACTAGTAATACTGTATTACCTACTGATTGTCTATTAGTTGGACATTGGATCTTTCTTCACTTTTATTCCTAATAGGGAGGGTTTAGAAACGGTTTGTTCATACCTTAATGAACATAGTACATTTGACAGGATTCATATTGATTTGGTCTGTTTGTTTCTTGAAGTGGTACTTGAGAATAATGTTTTCCTTTTTGATAATGACTATTTTTTGCAGACCTCTGGTATAGCTATAGGCACTCCTTGTGCAAATAGCCATGCCAAGATCTTCTTAACTCAGTGGGAGAACATGTATGTATTTGGCCATCATAACTTTTCCACCTACATTATTTTTTACTCCCGGTTTGTGAATGACATATTTATGCTGTGGACAGGCATGGTTAATGATCTTTTGGGTTTTATTGAATTTTTGCATAGTACCACATTCTTCCTTAGATTGTCTGTGAAATATTCATCCACTAATATTGAATTTTTGGATGCTGAGGTGTTTAGACACAATGATATGTCTTTTGACACAAGATTGTTTAGGAAGTGATGTTATAGGAATTCCCTTTTGCATAAGATTAGTATGCATCCCCAGCATGTTTTTGCAAATATTGTGAAAGGCCAGGGTATGCATGCTTCTAGGTTGAATGTAAGTTAGGAAGGATTTAATAAGGAGATTTTTGCTCTGATGGATCATTTTTTACACCGTGGATACAAACAGAAGGAGGTGGAACAGGGACTAGCATTAAGTACCCAAATGAGGTCCTCACATGCTAGACCATATTTTAGTGAGGGCCATGAACATAGTGGATACTGATGAGGTTGAGGTTAGGGGTATGAGAGGCCTTTCCTTTTCCCTACACTATAGCAGTGATGTCAGTATTGTTACTGACATTATTAGAAAGTACTGGCCTTATAAATTAAGAAACCAGTCATTTTTCTCTTAATTTCTTCTTCTTTGAGTCTTACGGATGACAAGACCAGAGGTACTATAGGGGAATGTCCAGCCTTTGTCTTCAAAAATAAGACAAATTTGAAAAGGATATTATGCTATCCAGATAGATTTAGGAAACCTAGATTAGTTGGTGGCACCCTAGGTACTTTTCCCTGTAATGGATGTTGTTTTTGTGCCTATATTGATAGCAGTAGTAGTTTTACTAATCCAGATACTAGTGTTAAATTTGATTTTGGAGTCAGGGCTGATTGTAACACAAAGGATATTATATATTTGTTCATTGCATGATTTGTTCATGTTTTTACATTGGGAAGAGCAATAATAGATTGAAAGAACATATTAGGGAATGCATTTATTGTATTAGGATACAATATATGTGTAATGCTCTTGCAAAACATGTTCTTGACAAACGGGCCTCCCATGAGATTAGGTTTTTGTGTTATAGATAGGGTCTACATGAATTCTAGGTTAGCTGACTTAAAGAATCGGACTGAGACCGTTGAGCTCGAATGAATCCTGAGGATGAGGTCCAATAGGGTCTCTGGACTCAATGATCATGTCTCTCTGAAACCTATTTTGAAATCATGGGGATTATGGAAGAAGTAAATATTTTATACATTTATATATTTATAGATGCGTATTTTTGTATAATCTCTTCTGCTGCAAGTCTTTGTATTCATATGTTTTTATTTTCTTTTTTGGAAATGTTATTATTTTTAATAGGATGTTATAGTGCTTAATTGCTCTTATCAATGTCTTTTGATTGCCTGTAATATCTTTTATAATGTAGGTGCTTTAATCTTGTCTTGGTCTGATGAAGCAATTGTTATTGTCAAGAAAGCACTTACCATAATAAATACTGTTTTACTGGTTCCCTGTGCTTCTAGTGCTCCTATTTTATTCATAGTTTGTTATTTCGCTTGTCTTTACGAACACTAGTTTATCCAAGTTTTGGCAGCCTTCATATTTGGAATTTATCTTGATGGGAAATATTCATTACTGTATCCAGCCTTATAATGAGCCATGCAAAGGTAACTTCACAAGATTCTGTATTTTAAAAGAGATTCATTCACTACTAATATTCAAGAATTATCACTTAAGATAGAGAAACTGGACATCATAATTGAGGAGTTTAAACAGAACTGTTCCAAACAAATGGAGCAAATCAACAAAGCTTTGCAGCTGCAGAAGACCCAGATATCAAGCATCAAAGATTCTTTAAATGACATAGAAGGAATACTGAATGAGGATGAAAACAATGCTGAGTTCCTGTTAAAGCAAAATACTCCTTTAGCTAAATTGATCATCTCAAAAACAGATTTCACAAGAATAACATCCATATATTTGGAAACCTGAAAGTACTGAAGGTAATAATATGAATATTTTTTTTTCTTCCTGACTCCCTAAAATTTTAGACTTACCAGAAGCACTCGCATTTGGAGTAGAGAGAGTACATAGATCCTTACCTACTCCTCCATCTAAAAACAACACTTTTCCAATGTCTATTATTCTTAAGTTGTTTTTCCTCTCAAGATAAAAATTTGTTCTTAAAGCTGTCTGGGCTAAATCACAATTCAGAATAGATAGATGTAATATTGTTTTAACAATGACTATTCTGCAGCAGTAATATCCAAGAGAAAACAATTTCTTCCTCTCATTAGAGAACTTAAGGGAAAAAAACACAAATAAAAATAAATCTACTGTTTCCTGCCAGATTAAAGATTTTCCTTTCAGATGAAATTAAACTGTTCGAAGATCTGGACCCTGCATTGTCATATCTAAAAACTAATAAAAATATTAGAAAAAAAAACGGAATATATGGATTGGTCCATTATGTTCTTTAAGAGACAAGCAGAGAAAATGGAAGGTAAATGAAAAGAAGAGGAAATTTAGAGAGAAATGACTGGTTTCTTAATTTATATATAAAGAAAATAACAACATGCTGAAGACTGCTTTCTCCTTATATAAATATGTCTATTCATTATCTTTGTATTTTTTTAAACAATACTGGAACAGATCTCTTTCTCAGCTATAACATAAACAGTAGTTTGAAAATCAGCAAGTAGTCTGCTAGTAGAAGAAAACCTAACCTTGTTATGTTATACTTCCTTAATTTTATAAACAACCAATACTTTCTTGATATGCTTTAGCAAAATATTATTAGGTCATTTTAGTCTCAATCCTTATTTAAAAGAAGCATATAGCTCCTATACCAAAACTTACACCATGGTGTTGCATTAACAGTTGGTTACCATTAAGTTAATGCATGCTTTGTGTCTGTGTGTCAGTTGTAGTTGCACTGAGTTTGATTACATTAGTTTACATATCTAATTCTCTAAGTTATCTTAGTCCCATAAATGGGAAATTATTTACTAAAATGGGCTTGTGATTCAAGAGGCATTTCATGTTTGAAAGCATTAACAGTGAAAACATGCTTTGCAGGGGGATAAACAAACATATTTTATGAATGTAGATGTGGCCCTGCCTGACTGTAATTCTGAGCAACATTTGAGGAGTTGTTTTACCACTACTAATAGTATAACCTGAAAGTTGTTTACCTTATTAGAGTGTGTTGACTTTGATAACGTGTAGCTGTTGTGCCTCATCAGACGAATTGCAATGTGTTTGTTTTTGGGGAGGAGGATAATTCTATTCTCTGTGGATATATTTCATGTTATAGTTCACAAATGAAGGAGATGTTATGCTTGTAATAGATTTGAAATCATATTTCCTTATAGATTTGTTACATGTGTCCCTTAGTCTTGATAATAAGATGAAACACTGTCAGAGAATGAGAGAAACATGTTGTCTGGCTACAAGATATATTCGTAAAAGGAACATCAATCCATCCTCAACCCCTTTTTCCCATTTTGCACATGGTGTCTGGGTGTCAACTTCAACAATGACAATCATCTCAAGCCAAGGTTTACACTGCAGGCTGGCTATCTCTTAGGGCCGGATTCACGATGGCTTGCATGGAGTCTATGAGTAGAGTAAGACTCCATGCAGCCATTATGTCCGACGAGCGATCCAGGAACAGCCTGTAGGGGCATGTAAGAGAGCTCCTAAAACGTTTCCTACATGGACAGGGCTGGGATATGCAAATTACCTCACTTGCAGCCGAAAGGCATGCAAATTAGGTAAATTTGCGATCCAGGAAGCACAAACCTGTCCGAGTAGGAGACGTGTTAGCTGCAGAAATGTACTCAGTTGACAACTGAGTACCATTCTGCAAATAGCACAATGGAGCCTTGTCAGCTCCAAATAAAAGTTGCATATGGTTGAGGAAGCATGCCAGTGGCCAAATATACGGCCATTGGAAGGTTTCCCAGATGCAAAATTAAAATAAAAAGATTTTTTTTTCCGGCGATTTCCGATGTTTAAGTGTAGCGCAATGCTGCGCAAATGGGGTGCGCTATAAAAATCAGAAAATTAGACAATAAAAGCCACAAACATGGAATTTATGAAAAATGTTAAATGACAATGTAAGGGAATAGCAGGCTGAAGACAACATGGCCACCAAGTAGGGGTTGCTAAGGGGAGAAGCCCAGTCTAAGACATGTAACCAAGCATTAGTAGGCAATCCTATGTAAATGAGTGTTAGGATAGTGAATCACACTTTTACATAGCGAATGAGCACAGTCAGTGGAGTGTAGGAGTAGGATATGGGGAGGAACAGAGTAGGAGATAGGTGACATCATAAGGGGGGTATGTATGAAAGTAGAGAAGCTCATTGTAGCACAGTGGCATGTGTTAGCTGTCAGTTAGACATCATGGAAAGAGGTGTGTCAACAGGTAGGCCAGGTAAAGCCAAGAAATGGAAGGTGTATACTGTAGATAACACCAAAGTTTCTTGCTGAGAGGGTATGTGCGTGTGTGGCACCTGTAAACTCGAGTAAGCTAGAGTGCGTGCGTGGAAGCGTGAGTGCGCGCGTTTAAGCTGGAGTAAACATGTATCAGGCTGTTGGACGACCTGTAAGTGGGTTTGCGCTGGTGTGCACACGGTTTAACCCGAATAAGCAAGTTTTAGTCTGTGTAAGCATGTGTGCACGCGTGTTAGCTGCTGTGAGCGTGGTTCCGCTTGTATGCAAGTCGCTCCCCAAGGAAACAGAAAGGAAAAAGGAAGCACAACAAATAGCAGGAAGCTACCAGGGAATACTAGTAGAGCTAGCAGGTGAAAACAATCAGAATCAGGCAATTACTCAAGCAGAACACTAGCCCAGCCCAGCACTTAAAACTCTGCAAACAACAGTGCAGTTTGTTTCTCTCAAGAGACACTGCAACACTGGAGTAAGCTACTAGAAGTGAAAACTGAAAAAGCTACACTCAGACAAAAAATGCTAGGGGCTGTCATTGCTGTTATAAGGCAACATATGCAACATGCTGAGGGTGGTGACAATGCAAATGCTGCCGGACAACCCATACTGAGGAGACGGAGAAGAGTGTACAGGCCCAGGGTCACCTACCAGGGGTTACATGAGCTGGAGATAGTGGAGCACTATAGAGTGGACAGAGACTTCCTGCAGCAAATTGTTGAGCTGTGCAGGCCACACCTCACAGACAGAACCAACAGCGGGGAACCCATCCCAGTGGAAACCAAGGTATGTCTTGGCCTAAGAATACTAGCAACAGGTATCTTTCAGAGACCAACTGGTGATATGATGGGGATATCACAGGCATCAGCATCCAGGGTACTGCACCAGTTCCTGGATGCCATGTCAGCACATGTCGGTGATCATGTATATTTCCCCAATACCCGTGAGGTATTGGCCAGCAATATGCGTCTCTTCCAGCAAATAGCAGAATACCCTGAGGTAGTGGGTGCAATAGACTGCACGATTATACACATCAAAGCACCAGCCGGTGAGCGGGGTAGGGCCTACATTAACTGCAAGGGCTTCCCCTTCATCAACTGCCAGGTCGTGTGTGATGCCCAGGGCATAATAATGAATGTGTGTGCTGGCTGCCCTGGAAGCTACCATGATTCCCATATCTGGCATCTGACGCAGCTGCACCAGACATTTGCCAATGGGGACATCCCACATGGTCACTTAGTGGGGGATGCTGGCTATGCACTGGAGCCGTGGCTGATGACACCCATCAGAAATGCACACACACCTGAACAGGCACGCCATAATGAGGCACACGCACAAACACGAAATGTAATTGAGCATGTGTTTGGGTTGCTCAAGTCACGGTTCCAGTGCCTGGACACATCTGGTGGAGCCTTGCAATACTCACCAACTACATGTACCCAAATTGTCATGGTATGTGCCATGCTACGTAATATGATTCTGCAAAAACAGCTGCAGCAGGACCAGCATAGGCCTGAGACAAACAGCCCCCCACCAGTGCCAAGGCCATCACAGGCAGAGTGTGACTAGGAGGAGGAACAACCTGAGCCTGCCCCAGTAGGCAGAAGGAGGCGTGCCCAGTATGCCTTGGCTTTGGCAAAGAGGCAGCGCATAGCACATACACTGGCTCAGTAGGAACCCTGGAAATTATACCTCTCTCTGACTCGCACATATAATAAAAGGGATGCCTAACTTGAAACTACCTGTTTCCAAACATGTATAGGGAGTGCAGCATGTGTGCATCTGACATAGGCAGCCCTGCAGCACCACCTGAGGCATGATTGCCATGTGTTAAGCAATGTAAGGTAGTGCTAAACAGCATTTACCACCATATAGTATATGCAAAGTTGATGACCTTGAGTATCATCCTACCCTCACCAAACATGAGACCACAATATGAAAACAAGATGATCAATTACAACAATTGGCTTAGGTATTGGTGTCAGTGAAAGGGGATACAATGCCTGTCAGCCTGGGATGACATGCTCGACAAGACATGATGCTTCACTAGGGATGGATTTCACCTATCACCTGTGGCCTTTTGGATATTGCCAAAGGGTCTTGTCACCCCCATAGTGCCTTTTTTAGGTAAGGCTTAAAACACAAACCCACCTCCATAGGTATCACAAGGGATAAGAAACTATAAGTAGTGCTACTCAATGCCTGAAGTCTAAACTGCAAGATGCATGCACTCCAAACTCTCCTCAGCATGGAGAATGTTGATATCTGTGCAGTAACAGAAACCTGGTTCAAGGCTCCCAAGAGCACCCTAGCATTAACAGGTTACACCTCATACCATGCTTTACAGCTGCAAAACATGGAACAAACTACAAAATGAGGGTGAGTATCAATATTTGTCAAAGATACCCACACCCCCAGGTTGGTGGCACAGCATGAAGCATCAGAGACTATCCATGTGCAACTAACAGTGGCTAAAACTGCCTTTCAGTTCACAGCCTGCTACAGACCACCCTCCTAAACCCAGGAACCTCACTTGGCCAACTGGAGAACACATGAAAATATGAAGGTCTCCCCAAACACCATTATATTGGGTGACTTCAACTACCCAAACATAGACTGGGAGCATTACCCTACCCCCAACACCCTAGCCCAAAGGTTCCCAGAATTTATAAACCAAAATGCTATGGAACAACTTGCTACCACTCCCACAACAGGGGAAAAATACTGGACCTGATCATCACCAACATGGGGACTCTATGCCCAAGACCAGAAGTGTATCCCTCACTGGTAAGATCAGACCAGAGAGTAATCTCACTGGATATTCACATCCCGATCCCAGCCCATGGCCAGAAAAACACAGTGAAAGTTATTCACTAAAGCAAATGTCACACTCCTCAAAACTGAGGTGGAATCCTTCACAGCCCCTGTGCCTGTGTAAAATATGGCCCAGACCTCATAACCCTTTATAAATACAGTCTATGAACACCGTCAGGAATGCATGGATCATGCAATCCCAAATAAAACCAGGATCCAATCCTCCAAAGCCAGACATCCTGTCCGGTGGACCCCAGCCATAAAAAAACATACAATACAAGGAAGAAGCTACTATATGATAGATCAAAATCCCAAAAAGGGAAGGCATCTCTGATCAGTATTATTGAAAAACTATGGCCACACATAAGATCATCTAAGGCCATCTTTGAGATAAAAATTGTACAGGACACCAAGGATAATCACAAGGCATTATTTACTTATGGTAGGAACATGTGTGGGAATCCCCAGATATGCTCAGAGGTAGTCCAAAATGACAAACAATACACCAACCCACAGACATTGCCAACATCTGAGATGACAGGTTCAGTGCAAACTTCTCCCCCCCCCCCACCAAAAGGGCAAATATCTATCCGAGCAGAGTGCTGGCCCCCTGACATCACAGATGCTCAGGTAACAGCCAGCCTCTCCAAAGCAAAACACACAGCATCAATGGGACCAGACGGTGCCCTGGGCTGTGTCCAACATGAACCCCAAGAAGAATTGAACACAAACATAAAACCACTGTTCAGTCTCAACCTTACCATAGGATATGTACCCAAAGAGCAGTGTACAGCAACAGTGATCCCTCTCCACAAAGGTGGTGCCTCAATGGATACTGAAAACTATCGTCCCAGAAGCCTGACTACCTTGGTCTGCAAAGCTATGGAAAGATCATCATGGACCTCAGAAATAAACATATTGGGGACCTACAGACACTGGATCCTACCCAGTGTGGCTTCGTCAAGGGCAGATCCTGCCTCTTAAACCTGGTTGAGTCATTAGAAACAGTCACCAAGGCCATTGACAAGGGGAAGGTGGCCCACACAGCCTACCTGGACCTCGCAAAAGCCTTCCATACAGTACCCCACTTGGTCATCATAGATAAGATCACCAGCTTCAATATAAACCCCTTTGTCACTAGATGGGTTGCAAACTAGCTCAAGGACAGAACCCACATGGTCAGAAATGCTGGAGCCATGTCAGACCTCAAACCAGCTACAAGTGGCATCCCACAAGGCTCAGTCCTGGGACCTCCCTTGTTTGGTATATCTTTCTTAGAGGTACAGCCCAACACAGAAGGACTGTTGGTGAACAAGTTTGCAGATGACTGCAAACTGGGCACCATAATCGACCCTCCAGCTGACACAAGCATCCCACAAAAGGGCCTCATAGAAACAGACAACTGGTGCCAGAGCCATGTCCTCAAGCTAAACGCAAAACAGTGTATAGTCCTCCACATTGTCAAAAACTAAGTGCCCACAAATTACCACATAGGTGGTAACCCATTGAGTATGGAAGAAGTGATAAGGGACCTGGGGACAAAGCTAATAGCAATCTCACATTCGATAACCACGTGGCCAAAGTGTTTAGAAAAACATTTCATATAGCCCACCTAATCATGAAGGTATTCACATCTACATCAGGGGAGGTCATCGTGCCTCTTAACTCATCCCTCATCAGGCCCATAATTGAGTACAATGCCCCTTGTGGGATGTACCTTATCAGACACCTGCAGTAGCTGGAAAGACCACAAAAGTACTTCACCAGGAGGATCAAAGGGCTCAAACACATGCCATTCGCTGCCTGGTTAAAGAAACTGCAGCTCCACTCAGTGGCATGCCACCTGCCCAGAGGCAATCTGTGCCTGATGTATAAAGCCATGTCCAACCTGGAATCAATGGACATGTTGCACCTCGGAAACTCAGAATCCCATCAAGCTATGCGCTCAAGAGACCTGAACCTCAGGACTGAAATAAATATGACATGCTAGAGTGACAGATTCATAACCCAGAGGCTCCCCCCACTCTTGAATAAACCCCCACTCCAGGTTAGCCAGAGTCCACCATTGACTCTCTTCAAGAGGAATCTTGATGAGTGGATGGGAGATTGTAGGTTTACACTGGGTATCACTTCTATGTCACTGTTAGACAGAGGCACAGTATACCAACCTTGAAAAATGTCATGGCAAACTCCACTTAAAATGTATGTTGAAAGCCAAACACACTCTGGCTAGGATTATAAATGCCCTAGGGCAGATAGCCTAGTATGAACCTATGAACAGACTCACACACACCAACTAGTACAACTGTGGTCAATGTGGAGTAATGTTTGGCAATGTCCACCCAAGTTGGTGAATACACAGCAATGTCGGGCAAGCCTGGTTTAAGTAGGCCATAGCCGAACAAAATGCAACATGGTCATAGTTGCCCAACTGGCCCTTAACCAGTCTGGTCTGCTCAGTATGGACATTTAAAGCAGTGATGGGACTCAAATCCATGATACTGTGCACCACAGGGAAAGTACTGAACCACTACACCATGAAAGTATTGCAGTGTTCAGCCAATAAGAGAGAATGTTGCCAAGTCTTTGCAAACTATCACATGGAAACCCTGCAGGCACAGCATAATCCCTGTTGAGTTATGACACAAAGGAGTCTGGCAGTAAGAACACAACAATACTTCCAACACACACAGTATAAATGTCAATATTGGTCATGTTCACACACAACCAATAATGTAGTGGACTCCAGATCACAACATATGGAAAGGTCACACTGGGCATGCTCACACACTTGGATAAATGAGACATATGTCAGGCAACAAACCATGGAAAGGCTGAACTGGGCATGCTCACACACTTAGGCCATGTCTGAGTATAGCAGTCAGTCACACATATCTGGCAGTTGTATGTGTTAAGCCAGGAACCTCCCACGATCCAGCAATCTGCCCTGTGCACACAGTTAAATGACAACAGACACATATATTAATGTACTGGAACCCTGTCATGATCAAACATATTACGCAGATACACAAGTTGATCATAGAAACTGGGAAAGCTACGGCAATAAAGAACTACAAACAGTAGCAGCAACAAATATTGTGCATCCCGAACATAAACATAGGTGCAGAGGTCCATACTATGCTGTCTGCCCTAGGGAATTCATAAGCCTAGGCAGAGTGTATTTGGTGTTCACCTCCCCAGTACAGTAGCCTACTGTGCCTCTGTAAAGTAGGTCACAGAAGGCACCCTTTAAGGCTAGTTTGCTGTGCCTCTGTCAAGCAGGGACACAGTGGAGATCCCAGGGGTGAAATTGCAATTTCCCATCCATGTGGCTGTATTTTGCTGGAAGAGGGTTGGCGAGGAGCTATGTCTAACTTTAATTGTGATTCAATTCCAGAGTGAGGGGAGCCTCTGGGTAATGAATCTGTCCCTGCAGCATGTCCTATTTATTTTTGTGCTGAGGTTTAAGTCCCTGGAGTGTGTAGCACTAAGGGTCTGGGTCTTGGATGTTATGAGGTGGAGCATGTCCATTACTTCTGGGTTTGAAATGGCTGTGTACGTCAGGCATAGATCACCTCTGAGTAGGCGTTAAGCAACCACGTAGAGCTGGAGATCCTTTAGTTGAGCTGCATAAGACATCTGCGTGTAGCCCATGATCCTCTTTGGGAGATACTGTTGTGTTCACTATAGTTGCCACAGGTGTTGGGTAAGGTACACCCCAAAAGGGGCATTGTAGTTAAACATGAGCCTGATGAGTGACTAGTAGAGGGCCACAATGACCTCCCATGATCTACATGCAAACACCCATGTGATAAGGAGGGCTATATAAAGGTCTTTGCAATGACTCTGTCAATGTGATTAACAAAGGAGAGGTTATGATCTATGTGGGTCTGTGGGATATTGCTATGTTATTTAATAACTTCCTCCTTCTGTTGTACAGCTTATAAATGGCTGTGGTCAACCAGACAGGTCTCCTGTTTTGGAGGAGTCATGGTTTTATTTGGGATAGCATGATCAATGCATACCTGCAGGTGCTCATACAATGTGTTTGTAAAGGATTCTGCAGATTTGGGCTGTATTATCCTCCAGCATGGGGCCTTTGAAGTATTCCACCCCAGTCTTCCCAAGTGCAAAGTCTGCTTTAGAGAAATTCTTTACAGTGATTTCCTTGGCTGGGGGTGGGGGCGGGATATGGATGTCCAGGGAAAGTTGTTTATGGTCTGATCTTAGCAATGATGGTTCTACCTTTGGTGTGGAATATAGAGTCCCCATGTTGGTGATGATCAGGTCCAAGATGTATTCCCCCTTGTGGGTGTGGTGACTGGTTGTGCCATAGCACATGGATCCACAAATTGTAGTGGCTGTAGGGTGATGTTGTTGAGGGCCTGAGTAGTATCCCCAGTCAATATTTGTGTACCTGAAGTCAACCACTATAATGGTGTGTGTGAAGACCTGCATATCCTACACTGTTCCCAGGAAAGCCAAGTGTGGTTACTGGGTATGAGGGGGTGGTGGTCTGAACTACACACCAAACCAAAAGGCAGTTTTGCACAATGGTAGTTGTATATGTATGGCCTGTCATGCTTAGTGCAGTGGTACCAACCCAGAGGTGTGTGTATCTGTGATGTATATGGATACACCCCCTACTTGTGTTGTGTGTTACAAGTCCTGTGGTCACAAAGCATGCTATAGAACATAACCTGGCAGTGCTAGTGTGCATATGTGACCCTGAACTAGGCGTCCGTTAATGTACAGATATTGTTAACCCCCATACTGAGGGATAGTTAAAGATGTACATTCTTCTTTGGAAAGACTGATGATGTCAGCACCCTATAAATACACCAGGAGAAGGAAAATCATCCAGTAATGTGAATAGCATGTTGTGCTAATATATCTCTCTCAAGTATCTTAACATAGTTAGGTAGGGGTTCGAATCCTGCAAATGCTGTGGGGGGGGGGGGCAGCGGGGGTTTGTATGTATGCAATTGTCTGTGAAAGGAATGGCCTTTTTGAAGACTGGGATAACACACTAAAAGATGTGTATTCCTCTTTGGAAAGACTGATGATGTCAGCACCCTATAAATACATCAGGAGAAAGAAAATCTTCCAGTAATGCGAATAGTGCGATGCGCTAATGCGTCTCTCTCAAGTATCATAACATAGTTAGGTAGGGGGTTGAATCCTGTAAATGCCATGTGTGCATTTGTCACACAGTTTGTTAATGTGTTGTGTGTTCTGCTTTTATTATTGTATGACATATTATTATAACAGTAATTTCAATGCACACATCAGGTATGTGTGTGCCACATACAGATATGTACCTGTCACCTTTAATAGTTCCTATGTGTGAAGGCTGCCCCATATGAATACAGTTGTTACCATTGCCAGCATGTGCTGCAGCTTACCAGACGTTAGGCCATACATGTATGTTGGTGACAATGCAGGCTACTGCAGTGATCTGTGTCCTAGGCCAACTATGTGACACACACCCAGGAAAGCTTTGATAGATTAATGTGGGTGAGGGTTCATGTCTGGAGTATATGTCAGACATGTTAAAACACAGCAAAGTCTGTGAGTGATGGGCACCCAGTGTAGGTGTATGGCAACTTTTACCGATATGCATACAGACACCTTCTTGCTTAGGTGATACACCGAGGGACAGCAGAATACCTTTGGAAATGTGAATATTACAGGAAAGACAAGATAACACTTGTCCACATGTACACACCATTACCCGTTCTACATGATGGATGCTACCACCTACATGGTACTGTTTGTGGACAGCCACAGACTGTACCTGCCAATGCCACAGTTGTGTTACAGCAATACAGCATGGCTTGGAAAGCAGGTATCTGTCCATATGATACCCTTGTGGTAGTTAGGTGTGTCATGTGTAGAATGCATTGTAGGCCACTGTATGTCTTTGCAGTTGTGGATGGACATATCCGTAGTGTGTTGGCATGTACGTGAGACTGCTATATGCCAAAGAGTATTGTTCCCAGGGATGTGTTTGGCTCAGTAAGAATATAGTGTAGTACTGCAGGGATATCACTGACACCAGGTTCCTACATCTGTGTATCAGTTGAGGAGACACCATGTCATGACCACTGAATGTCAGGCTATGTAAGCTGTGTATACTACCAGAATGCAGACCATTGACATTTGGAAACCGTATCACCCACAACATATTGTCAAACCATGTCATGTTCCATGCTAACCATGTTCATAAATGTACGCCTGCAACTCAGTGCTGCAAACATCACACATGTACTGTCCACACCCCAACACATGCAGGCACAGGTACACACAACAGCCATGTGGCACATGTGCAGACAGTACACTTTGGGAATTAACACTGGTGTATACAAAACTGCAATGACAAACATAGGTAATGCATCATGCATGCTCGAATATACCCACAACAATATCATTACACTGTACTGTTAAAAACATGATAATATTACTACAGTGCTATGTTGTCACCCTGTGCATCAGCACCATGCTACCCTGTTCTTGCATCAATGTTACAGATGGCAGGAGGTGGCACAGTTTCATCATATGCACAGGGTGTGTACTTGGTTTGCCAGAGTCTGCCATTGACACATCCAATTGACATGTATGTGTGTGTGTGTGTTAGTGCGGGACAACAGTACATGGGGCAATGTTGCTGCAATGTGTGTGTGTTTATGTGTTAGCCCTAGGTGTTAGCATTATGTGTTTGTGTATGCATGCACACAGTTCCACCACGTGGCTGCCATATACGGGTGTTTGTGGACAGCCACAGACTGTACCTGCCAGGTCATACAGATCACTGTCTCTGGCCATGGACACGGTACCTGTGCCTGGCAGGGGTGCTACGGACAGTATCAGGTACTAAGCCAGACTGGGTACTGTCATCAGAAGCAGTGGGTTGTTGACTGGACACATGTCCTTGCTGAGACTGTCCAGAGCCACGTGCACGTGGTCTTCTTGGACGTTCTAATGACAGCACAGACCCAGCATTACTGGGGCTGGTACTGGCACTATGGGAGCAGCTGCGGGTTTGTTGTCGTCCGCGACAACTGCCAGCTGATAATGTTGCTGGCATACATCCACGTTGACGCCTCAACCATCCTGCACTGTCCTGGCTCCTGGACATGTAGTTGTGGAAGAGATCTAATGTGTCCCCCCAACGTCTATCAATGACCTTGCTGATGTTACGGATGGCACACGCAACGTCACGCATAGTGTCATTCATAGCGGTGCAATGTGATCTAAGCTCCCTCAGACCCTGTCTGGTGTACCGTTCCATATGTGCCTGTGCCTGCATTACAGCCCAGAACATAACTGAGGTTGAAAGACCTCTGTGGGCATGTCTGACAGGGGCAGTACGATCACAGATGCTCCCACGAGAACCTCTGGACATCTGCCTGTGTGGTACCATGTCAGGAATCTGGCCATGGCTGCTGTGAGGGGATGCATGTGCCAATGATACCACACTACCCTGGTCAATGCCCACTGTATGCTGTCCCTCAGCTAAGGACATTGGTGACAATGGATGTATAGGCAGGATGACTGTACGCATTGATAGTGTTGACTGCTGTGTAGTGTCAATTGGCTGACCAACGACAGACCCTGTCACACCTCCCTGTGCCATTACACATGTATCATCATAATCACTATCCCCAGCAGTGGCTTCAGGTTCCTTGTTGCACTCCACCACAACAACATCAGAACCTGTGAGAGGAAGATAAGAAACATTGTTTACAAATGTGTACACGATATTACCACACAGGCGCACAGGCACACAGGCACACAGGCACACATGTGCACAGGCACACATGCACACATGCGCACAGACACACATGCACTCATGTGTACACGCAGACATGCGCACAGGCACACATGCACACATGCACACATACACACATGCACAGATGCACACATGCACACAGGTGCACAGGCACACATGCACTCATGTGCACAGGCAGACATGCGCACAGGCATACATGCACACATGCACACATGTGCACAAGCACACATGCACACATGCACACATGCACAGATGCACACATGCACACAGGCGCACAGGCACACATGCACACATGTGCACATGCACACATGCACACATGTGGACAGGCACACATGCACACAGGCACACATGCGCACATGCACACATGAGCACAGGCACACATGCACACATGCACAGCATACTCCTCAGTACAGCAGATACAAACACAGACACACCTGCAATCCAACACATACACAATACTGTTTTAGGGTGGGTGACAGTATCACAACGAAAAACATCACTGCACACGTGTCAGCATGCAGATTATGTGTTGCACAGGACCATGCAGTGCAAGTGTCGACAGCCCTTTTTAATAACAGTATACGTGTACTTGATGCTTGTGTGTAATTGTTCAGTGATTGTCTCCACCCTGGGACACAATGTGTACAAGGACATAACAATGTTGTGCAAGTGTTACAAGATGTGGGTGCATATATTTGCACACACACACACACACACACACACACACACACACACACACGCACACACACACACACACACAACACATGACGGTGCTACACAATGACTGCTATGTGTACTTTTGTGGTCGGCGGAACTGGATGTGGTGTAGTAACGTGAGCCATGATCAACATACTTCTTGTGGTCAGTCAACAATAATAATGTGTGCCAGACAGGCAGCTAGCATGCTGTACCTGACATGCAGTAACATGACTACATCCACAATTACACAGCCACTTGTTACATGGATTTGTATGGTGGCCAGTAGTGAGCATTGCCTAACAAGAATGTATTATTTGTTCAAGACTGTTGCACAAAGACATGATAGGCCTCTACCCCTCAGGTATATTATGTGTGACACGTAGATGAGAAGTGGGATACTGAAGGGTGGCCATACAGCAGGTGTCATATTTGGACATGTGTAGCAGGCTAAGGTGTAGTGTGTATGCCAAACATGTGTGTGTTGTGTACATGTGTATCAGGTATGCCTATACAATGTCCAGTACTGTGTTGACACACATGTGTGTCATGCTCTGTGTATTGCATGTGAGTGGGGCAGCTATTGAGAATAATGGGATATGCATAGTCTCACAGCAAACATGCACAGCATGCATTATGCTTAGGTGTGTTACATGTGCACAGACTACACCTCCATATGACATGCACATGTCATTAGCAATAGTATTGTTATTACACACTCACCAGCATGGATTGGCGGCCTTGCTGTCACTCCAGAGGGACCTGCAAAAATATGACAGTGATTGCCAGTGGCCACAACTGTGCCATTGATACTGTGAGCATGATAAAGAACAGTAGTACAACAGGTGGCTTTCACAGGTGTACAGATTATGCTCAGAATATCAATCTTGCAGAAGAATAGGCAGGTTAACAGCTACACAAACAGTACACATCTCACACACGCATAAACTACCAGTACAGAGATTAGTCAACTACAGATATGGCATGTTACCTGCATGCTCCATTTCAACATGCTGGGTGGCAATTGCCTCCATGATGACCCATGTTTGTGGATGTTGCTGTTGTTGGCCTGGAGCCACAAGACTTAGGATGTGCTCCTCCACACTGGTGAGGGGGGTGGATAGGTACCCCACCACCTGTGGCAAGCTGTTGTCTGTGGATATCAGACGCATGCTGCTGGACATGTCTAATTAAATCACTGCAGTGATGGCATACCTGCTCATATGTCTGGTTATGCATGCCTATGTCATTTACCCAACAGACAAGATCTTGCCACAGTGCAGCCCCCTCATGCTGGTTCTGGCTGGTCCTAGAAAACAGCACACAGTAATTCTGCACCAGGCTCTGGTGGATCTCCTGATCCTCTGCTGCTGTATATGGTGGGTTTCGCTGATGCACCATCACCCTGGAAGGAAAAGGAAAATATGTGAGCAAGTCATGTGGCAACTTAATATTCTAATGTACTGATATCACTTAACTGCCATATATAGCATCTGTCTATCAAGGGATACACATGTTCGATACTAGATATCAGTGCTCAGCCCACAACTGTCTGACAGTGCCTGCCGCACTCCATACAACAAACTAGTATACACAAGCACCTGGCACACTGTGTGGGATACAATGCACAACCTCACACTGGGGGTATGTATTAAGGTAATGGATGAAGAATATTGTCATCCCGTGCAATGAATGCAAAGCACATTTACAGTTTCAATGGTAATCCACTCTAGTCTTTGATGCCATACCCCTACCTGACATATGTGCACAGTTGTTACTATAGCCAGCATGCTGCTGTCACAGAGTATACATGCTGCCAGGTACACGCACATGCCCTGTAACACACATGTGATTGCGGCCATGGTACAGGCATCATTACATATACATTACACATACATACAACACACAAATGTATGACAACACAGATGAGCATTAACTGTGTACGTTATAGTACTGTGTGCCCCTACTTACAGGTACCTATGCATGAGGTATGTAATCTGTGCAGACTACAGGAAACACACCAGACAGTGTTACCAGGGAATGTGAACATACACCATACTGTAGTGTTTAGGCCTACAACATCAGGTAGTACAACAGTTCATATGTGAGCTGGATTCAACAGCAGTACCACTTACTGAGCATACATGTATTGCTTCTGCCTATGATAGGACACTGCAGTCATACACAGGGAAGTACAACATATGCCAATCTACTATGTTTGTATCCCGATAACTGACACATCTTTCTCTGGCCTCACACCAAGGACACCAACTACCATGACAGACACAAACTCACACTAATCTATCACACCTTTACAGACCTTGCACACAATCAGTGTCACACTCATTCAACATCACATATCGGGTACTGCACTGAGTACATGTGTGTGTGCATTGTGTCATAGGTAGGTACTATGCTATTGGCCCTGGGCCTAGGGCAGCCTAGCCATATGCTACCCTGCCCTTTGGGACACGTCATGTGATTTTACTTGCTCCTGTGAAATGGTTACACAGAAGTGACTCACAGGGCATATTACCTATCTCCATAACATTCATCAGGGGTATGTATGACATCTACTAATAAGGAGCCTTGTTTGTTAATGCTGGGTGGTTTAGTCCAGGGTATGGCATATTTGTGTATAGAAACCTGTACATCCAGCATGTGCTGTTTAGTGCAGTGACAAGGATTAGGGCCCTAGGTCATGTAGGCTGGACGGATTGTGAGGTGTTGCCATGGTGGTTGGCCAACTGGTATGGGTGTGACATAACTGTGTATGTCCAGCAGTGGTAACCTCTGTGTAGGAAGTATGCAAGGCACTCTAGCTGTGGTTTTGAGAGTCAGTCTGCATAGGGAATGTGTTTGAGGGCATTATCAGTCTTTGTTAGGTATGTCTGTGGCCTTTCCACTTGCTGTAGTTCTCATAGGAGGTACATACTGCGTAGGACATTGTGAGGTGTAGAGGGGTACACTGACTTACATTTCCCTAGCTGACACACCTTTTGTGATGACACGTACCATGTACAGGGATTACAAGACTAGTGTGCCACTGTAGATATCAAAGGGGAGGCTATTGTACACCTGTGTCCCATGTTCCCTTCAGACACCTCCAGTGGTAGGCGGCCAACCACCTATGTGGTAGTTAGTGGGTAACATGTTTTGGAATAGGGTATGGTACTGCAGTATCAACACTGGTGTTCAGTCCATGCCTTGGACACCAGGCACCTGTTGCAGTACATCTGCACCCATATCCCCCTCTCTCACTCTCTCTTGATAAATATATATGTATATATATATATATATATATATATATATATATATATATATATATATATATAGATATATATATACATTTACATATAAATATATATATATATCAATATATATATATATATATATATATATATATATATATATATATATATGTAAATATATATACATATCTACATATATTATATATATATATATATATATCTATATATATATATACACACCACTATATATAACTATATATATATATATATATATATATATATATATATATATATATATATATATATATATATATATATACACATATCTATAGACATTCATATCTATCTGTATATATGTATGTATCTATTATATTATGTATATACATATTCTATCTATCTATCTATATATCTCTATCTATCTGTGCATACCTCCCCAACTATGTATATATATATATATATATATATATATATATATATATATATATATATATATATATATATATATATATATATATATATATATATATATATATATATATATATATATATGTATATATATATATATATATATCAATATATAGATATATGTATATATACATACATATATATATATATATATATATATATATATATATATATAGATATATGCATATATATATATATATATATATATATATATATATATATATATATATATGTATATATATATATATATATATATATATATATATATATATATATACACACACACTTCTAAACATCTATTGCTGTACATATACATGCACATGTAGGCAGATAGACTGCCCACCTTTCATGGTGGGAATATCACTTCTGAAACATTTGTGAGACATACCATTCTGTAATGATATTGCACAGTGTTGTGCATAATGCATTATGCTGTCCTCAGGCCGTATAGCTGTAGCAAGCCTCATTGGCTCAGTCCCACAGAATTTCACCACCACATGACATATACCTGGACTGCATGCTGTTTTCAATGCCACACACTACAACCTACATTGATACGTGCACATAGCAACCTTAAACTACATATGTATGTCCAGCCCTCACTAACAGTTGCAGTATGTCCCTTGCCCTATGCACATCTGCAAATACATATAAATACAGACTGCTAACACATATGGAGGATTCACAGTATGTAGATTATTAGATTATGTAGTTTACATTACCTTTGTCTCTGACAGAATTTTCTGCTGGCTGGCTGGCTGGCTGGCTGGCTGACTGGCTTGCTGGCTGGCTTGCTGACTAATTGGCTTGCTGGCTGGCTTGCTGGCTGGCTGGCTTTTTATTTTTTTTTGTCTCTGTCTCTATATCTCTCTCTCTCCCTCCAGTTGCTGCAATGCTATTATTGCATGTGTGGACTGGCAGTACAGGCTGCTTTTGTAGGTATCTGCAAATGTGCATGTGATGGCCTCTGCACCAGTTGGTGGCCAGCATTTAGTAATTGCATGCAGCCTGCTGTGTGGTAATTGCAGTTCTCACTGTGATTTCAGGACACTGCTATGAAAAGATAGGTTAGGTAGGCGTAGGCCTTTCAGTTTTGCAAGGTGGGGACCATGCTGATTTGCTGTGGACGCTGTTGTGTGAGTCAGAAGGTTGGTATATCTCTCATATCTAATGCTGTGTTGTAGCCACTGAAATGCATGTTATACTGAAACCTGACAGTTGCTTCTTCCAGTTCACTCTTCTCAGTGTGTATGTTAACTCACACCTGCTAATGCTCACACTGTTTACATGGGAGTATGTACTTACCTGTGGGATTTGAGGATTAACTGGCATACAACAGTAGTTCTTGCAATGTGTTGCTATGGCTTTTGTATTTTCCCTTTACATTCACTCCTTGAATGCCTGATATTTGTCTTTACTGGAATGTGTTGCTATGGCGTTCTTATTTTCCATTTACATTCTCTCCTTGTAATGCATGATATATTTCTTTCAGCACTAAGTTCTTATATGTTTGCTGTGGCTTGGTGGCCCTTCATACTGTCTGGTGTGCCCAAGGTCTGGGGTTTGACACTTACAGGGGTATTTTATTTTGCTGCTGAGCAGTACTAGGGCCTTGTCATACAGATTGAATAAGGCACGTTTAAACAGTTGTAAGCAGGAAGCAGGAAGTCAGTGGGGACACCAGCTAGGGATGTGCAAGCTGGGGTGTAGGAAAGGTCCATAGCTGCACATTTCTTTAACTGCAATAGCTGTACATATGTTCAACATTTGCTGTGACATTTGAAACCTTCCACCCCTGAGAGAGGGGTGAGGACAACTAAGTATATTGTACTAACAATTATGTATATCAGGCACATGCAGTGCTTGTGAACTGTTTTACTGTCATTAGTATGTTAGATGGCTACATCCTTTGATATTTCTGTGTTGTACTCCTACATAAGGGCATGCTTGTGGAAGTAATTCTACAGCTATTTGCAGAGTATGTAACAGTAGACAGGCTGATATGCCTGTGTGTTTTTGACACTTGCAGGCCTCAGATACTCTCAGGTATATATTTGACCAGCCTCAGGGAAAGGTACATATCAGTGGGATACACCGTGATATATTTCAGATATTCTGCAATGGTGACTGTGGGCTATTTTGAGCGTATGTATTACTACACCATTTCTGACATGCAAGTAGTGTCTACTTTAACTTATTGACAGTTACCATTACGTGGGTTTCCCCACCTTTCTGCCTACTGTTAGTACAGTTGTTTGCAAATTAGGGACATCCCTGTAAATCAGTCACAGTTGGGAGGTCTAGCCTCTTACCTATTCAAATATGGCAGTGTTTATCCTGCTCTGATACTGTGTGGGGTTTGTAAGGTGCTACTGTAACATTATTACCTACTAGCATAGCTGTTTCTCTTCTCACACTAATGTAATGCAATTCCACAAGAATTGCCAGTAAAGATACACAGAACAAGCTTTGTGTAATGGCCTTCCTATTTTCCCTTTACATTCACTCCTTGTATTTCATGATATATTTCTTTCAGCACCACATTCTTGTATATCTGCTGTGGCTCAGTGGTAATTCATGCAGACTAGTGTTTCCGGGGTTGGAGACTGACAGGGGTATTTTATTTTTCTGATGAGCAGACTACAGGCCTTGTCATACAGAGTCACTAAGGCACTTTTAAGCAGTTGTAAGTGGGTTTGTGTGAGTTTGCGCGATGCTTAGCTACGCTTATCTACATTTAGCTAAGCGCACACAAGCGCACACCTGCTGACTACTGCTTAAAAGTGCTTACTCCCGCTAACACCCGCGCTATTTTCTTTTAAAGAAAAGAAAATGGGAAAATAGGAAAGTGGTGAAAAAGGGGGCACAAAGAGGGTAGGACGGTAGGAAAACAAGCTTGGGATGTTCCGGAAGGATGTAGGGAAGGTCCATAACTGCCCATTTGTTTATCAGCAACAGCTGTGCATATGTCTGAAATTTGGTGTGAAATTTGAAAGCTTCCACCCCTGAGAGAGGGGTGAGGACAGCAAAATATGTTGTACTGCCAATTAGAATTATCAGTTTACATGTCCAGCGGACATGTGTGCGAATTGGGCAGCTATGTATGGGGCATAATTTTTTTGTGGGACCAGAGTGCCATTTTTTTATTTTTTTTTCAGGTGAGAGTGGAATGTGAGGTACAGGAAGTAGGTATATTTGGGGAGAGAGGTTGAGGAGGTTAACAGACAAGACAAACAAGACGCATACAGGGGTGGAGTATGACATGTGGGGGGTAAACACAATTGACGGGGATGGATGTTTGGATATCACGAGCCCATGAGCCCACAGATGGCAACAGTGGAACTGAGATCCCCACCCATGGGCAGTTACCACTGTGCCTTCACAGCCCAGGCCGGGGCTGTGCTGGGGGCTGGATAGGACAGGCAGGCACACCCGTGAGTTGCGCCACTCTCACCTCGAGCTAGTGTAGGGGATCAGTCACAGAATGCCTAATCTCACTACGCACCACAGACCAGACCCTATGGAGGGTGAGTGGGGGCTCTCCTCCAGCCACGCTTGCAGAGGGGGGGTGAGCCCCATCCCCTGCAGCGCTTCCACCCGAAGGTGGCACAGGGCCACCGGAGCAGGAGGTCCCAGCCTGGGCACTGGTGCCAGGTGCACTAGCCAGCTGAGGTGGGAGAGGTGGGAGAGGTGGGAGAGGTGGGAGAAGTGGGTCCGCTGGAACCCGCCTTCCCTGTTGTCCTATGTTTAGCAGTATTTTATGGCATTTTGGGTTAGTAACAAACAACACCATTCAAAATTAGTTGTAACAGCATACATCAGTATTCCCATTAACCAAACACCCATGATTTCCAAACATTGAGCAGCAAGCATAACACATGCATATTTAGAACAACAGTGCACATTACAACAGCATGCAGGGTTGATTGGTGGCAACAGGCCATCAGGTTTGTTTATGTGAACAGGGCACATGCGTCAACATACATGCAGATATGTATGAACCAATAGGACAAATGTCCATGGTAATTAATTGTGAGTACACATACCCAGTTTGGTGTGGAATGGCATAATTTGTGAAAATAGGGTAGGGTGGAGAAATATTACATTAACAACTTACACTACCTATACATATACTGTACATTCCTAGTAGATGCAGATATATATCCCCTACATGTATTAGTACAGTTTCCTGCATGTAACCTTAGGAATGTTGGTGATGGGGATGTTACTGCTACATTAATATACATTCCATTTTTATTCATATATGTTCATATCTGGCTGTGTTCAGGTACAGCATCCTGCTACATTTGATGTATATGGGTCTAGACAACTGTGGATGTTCAGCATTTCATACAACCATACTATTTCCATAATGCAAGGATACAGCAACATAATATTATGTAGTGACTGCAGTATACCTTTATTCCAGACTTATTACAGCTTTCTTGGTAGCTTCAAACTGTCTTTCTCACACTCTCTCACTTATTTTATATTTACATTTCAGTATGGTACTTAATTCTAGGCTTTATTAACATTTATTACTGGGTTACAACAATCCTTTCCAGCTGACTCACTTATTTCATATGGCAGAATTTACAAGGATGTATTCTACACTTGTCTACCCTTTGTTGATTGATTACCACTCATTTTCAGGCTGAAGCAGTTATCTGATATTACAATACAGGTGGAAACTCTATTTGAGGCTTGTTTAATCTTTATTACTGGATTGCAATACACTCTTTTCCAGGCCGCATCACTTATCTAATCTTACAATACTAGCAGTATCTTTATTCCAGGCTTATTTCACCTTTATTACTGGGTTACAACAATGAACTCTTTTACAATCTGTCTCACTTATATTCTATAACAATACCAGCTAAATAATTACTAACCTGCCTGGTGGTGCAACCTCAGCAGCCTATCAGCATAGGCTTGCTGATTCACGGAACGGACACCTGCAGCTGTAATATAAATGAAGGAATATTGGAACATACCTCTCCATACTATAGGCTAGGATAGCATTTCTTACATACATAATTACATGGATACTTACTCAGTAGTGGGGCATTGGGCATTTGGTGGTCCTCCTGGATCCAACGGTTCAGTTGGTCCTCCTTATGCCACTTCAGGTCCACATGGTGGTGACGGACCTGTTCACCAGTCCTTGGAATGCCTGTGGCACTGGTGAGATCATGTGCCAACCGGTTCCACACCTCTGCCTTGTATGCACCCCATTGAACCTGGCCCTGCATGAGTAGTGCTTCATGATCATGGACTAGGAGCCAAACCATATATTTTGACTCCTCAACACATCACCTTTGTGCTCTAAAGCGATTTCCCTCTCCTGCACCTGCCATCCTGACTGCAAATGGGTACCACAATCAGTTATGGTTTGTATTCCCACCTATGGGGCTTATATATGCCGGTTTTCCCGCACTTATCTCTGATTGGCCATTTTGGATATTTATCAGCTTAAAGCAAACCTGCTTTCTCATGGTTCTATTTTCATTCATTCCTATATATATATGCTAATACTGTATTTTTTAATATAACTGTCATGACTTAGTGGTTCAGTACATTGACTATGGTGCACAGTATCCCGGGTTCGACCCTTGGCATTGCTTTTTTTTTTTTACTACTATCTAGACAGGCTAGGAGGTGTGTCTGTGTAAAGGTGGCTTTGATACAGCTTGCCCAATGTTGCCCGCTGGTAAGCTGGTTGGCGTGCTGCGCAGCTCCGTGCAAACGGCTTACACTGGGTAACGCATTATTTAGCTATGAGCATTCATATTCCGCTGGGTGAAGCACTGCTGAGCTACGGGCACTCATATTACACTTGTTAAAGTGCTGCTCACCTACGGGCACTCAAATGCAGCTTGTTAAAGCGCTGCTCAGCTATGGGCAATTATAATCCTTTTTTATAAATTATTCTGTCGGATTTCTTCACAAATACATGGCCCATTTCATTACATTTTACTTAAATTATAGTTATATATATATATATATATATATATATATATATATATATATATATATAGATATATATATATATGTCATGGGATTGTTTCATACTTATTTAAATAAAAATGGTGACTGATGTTGTTGGGGCTCGAACCATGACTACCTCCTCTTTGGCCAATGTCTCTACCGCTACGCTATTGCTACTTGGCTTACTTTGCATATGTAGATCTTATATGCTTTTCAATGTCATATCTGCTAACTGTTGCTGAGCGAAAGGCATACCCGGGCAAACTAGCGCAATTGCGGGCAAACATTTTTGAAATTATAAAAAAAAAATGAAACTGCTATTTTTACATTTTACACATTTTTCAGTAGGGTTTTGTCTCTGGGGATGTGTGGTGTGGTGTTCCTTGACATTTCTAAGGACTTGCTCGTGGGTGTTTACTTTCAGGCCTCTGACTCTTCTGGGGGTGTGTCCCTTTGCAGTACTCGGCATTCGGACACGCCCCCTACTTACCTACACAGACCATGCTAGCCTAGGGTATGATTCAGCATGCCCTCATGAATATGCATGGCATGCTGACATCATACCATTCAACTGCAGCTTCCGAGTAAGACATATTAAGTCTTACATGGAGGTTTCGTGAATCCGGCCCTTAGTTTTTTAATGAACATATAAAATGAGAAATATGTAAGTTAAACAACAACGTTGGACATATAATACTTCTTTTATTTTTTGCACATATATACTGGTTTTAAAGGATACAGACTTGTGTTCACTTTGCTGTTAATCACAATTTTGTTTAATTGAAGCGAAGGGGTTTGGGCTTTTTAGAATAGTAAATGGGTTGGTTTACTTGGATGGTTAGACTATTCAAGTGAGCATTGTTAGACTCCATGGTGGGTTTGAAGAATTTTAAAAGTAAATGTTTAGTTACATTAAGCTTTTTTGTTTTGGTATGTGTCTACAATAACAATTATTATATATCTAATTAAACTCTTATTTATTAATTTCAGTATGACTATTAATAAGGATTTTTAACAAAGAAAAGATATTACACAAGGTCATTATAGTTAATTTTAGAAGAGTTACATCTACTCTATTGATCTGTATGACAAATGACATTTATTAGTTGAATTTCCATAAAAGTTAATGGATTGAATAATGGATGCAAGAAGGATAGTCTAAACAAATATTTAAAATTATTTAACTCTTAAGTTATTTTTGCAAGAAACACACCTAATGACAGAAGATAAAGACAGACTTAATACTAAGGATTTCTCTATATTATCTAGTTCACAATATAATCAAAAACAGAGGAGTTGCTATATAATGAAAAAACTATTTGCCCATGCCTAAAATCATTGACACATAAGGATGATAAAATTATGCTTTGTTCTGTTACCCTAGAATATAATAAGAGAATTTTACCACTTATTAATTTATACTGGATTCCTGGAATAGAAATTAAAACTGTTGTTGAACAACTTCTAGAACAAGTAATACAAGTTTCAAATGGTAGCATCATATTAGCAGGAGATTTTAATTGCATATTGTCACTAAAGGATACTAATAGAATAGGTAAACAAAAAATACAGACATCAGCAAAGGCACTGTTAAAGTTCACTAAACTATTTCACCTTAGGGACATAAATGACTTCTCAGATCCAGAATCACTTTTTTTTACTCATTACTCACATAGACATAGAACACAATCCATAATCGATAGAGTATATGTCTCCAATGAGTTGATAGACAAACTAGGCAAAGTTAAAGTGGTATCTGGCCCACTTTCAGATCACAATACAATCACTTTTGAGCTGTTTTTAAAATCAAACAATAACATCAAGATCAGGAGGATACCAACATGTATAACTTGCTTAAAGGATTTTAAAGATTTTTTATTAAATAAATTCTTTCTTTTATAAAAGCTAACAATACATGAGATATTTCATAAATCTATCTATGGGATACAGTAAAAGTATATATTTTTTGATTCTGTCACCAATTGGGTATCAATAAAGAAAGAACAATGTGACAAAGAACTCTATGAGATACAAGAAAAACCTGACAAATTAAAACTGGAAAATCAGAACAGTAACAATAATAACATAGAAGAGATAAGTAGTCTACATAATAAGTATTTTTAAAATTTAAAGCATAAAACTAAGATTAAGCTAGAGGAGTTTAAGATAATTAATTTCTCTAGTAACCCAAAATCGTATGTATAAGTTAGCTAACAGAACAAAATTACTTAATAAGTCTAACCATATAAAGGAGATTTATTCACATAAGAGAAAAAAAAGTTATAGAAATTGAAGATATTTTAAAAGAATTCACTACAATAAAACCAACCAATATAATGTAATAGACTCAGAAGGGATAATCAAAACTTACATATATATATATATATATATATATATATATATATATATATATATATATATATATACATACATACGGGTCTACCTGAGATGGTCGACAGGCCATATGATCGAAACTCATTTGGTCGACAGTTCATTTGGTCGACAGACAGATTTGCCCCCCTCCCCAATATTGTGCAACCCTGGAGTTGATATATATAGTTAGGGGGGGTGGGGGGCACAGCACCCCACATTGGGGGGTGTGGGGGGAAGCCCCCCACATAACATGCTTGTCGACCAAATGAACTGTCGACCAAATGAGTTTTGATCATATGGCCTGTCGACCAACTCAGGTAGATCCATACATACACATATATAAGTACATTATCTGATGACCAAGTGAATTAATTGAAAACCTTTCTCAGTGTCTGAAATTCTAACTCAGATTAAAAAATTAAAACTTAACAAAGCACCAGCTAATGATGGAATTATACCAGAAGTCTACAAATTACTAGCTAAAGAAGTCTTAAACATATTACACAAAGTTTTTTCTATAGTTAAAGACTTAAAAGTTCCCCCTGACTCCTGGAAATATATTCTTATCCTCCAAATTTTAACAATGAACAAAGATCCAACTGAAAGTTCTTTGTATAGACCAATTTAACTTTTAAATGTAGAGTATAAATTATTCATGGCAATTTGTGCTAATAGTTTAAATATATTCTACATTCTATGATTAATGAGGATCAGACTGGTTTTATTTTAAACAGAAATACTTATGAGAATATTACAAGAATAATCATAGTAATTGACGATGTAAACAAAACAAAAGACAATATAACATTAATGAGTATACACATTAACAGAGCTTTTGACTGTGTGAACTAGAAATAACTTGCTAGTCTTAGAGGTATGTAATTTTAAAGTAAATTTGTACATCTTATAAATATTCTTTATGACAGTTGATTTCTAGGTACGTTTACTTCTCATTCAATACAAATTTTGATGGTAAGTAAACAAGGATGTCCTGTTTCACCCCTGCTTTTCACTCTAATTATGGAACCTTCTGCTAATTTTATTAGGTCAGATTTAGACATAAAAGGCATTAGCATAAATGTGAATTTGGTTTCTAAAATCCAATTATTTGCTGTGGATATGGTTTCAAAAATCCATATATTTGCTGATGAGTCTTCTGACCCTGAGTGACAGTGATAGTTCCCCTTCAGCTGTTTTTAAGGCAATGGATGTGTTCCAAAAATATGATCTCTCCTTTAATGATAACAAAACAAAAATATTACCCATAAATGCCAATATTAATGGGATAAATGCTAGAGTTACTAATTACATTGTCAAAGAGAGAAACAATGAACTATGTAGGGATAATTATAACAGATAACATTAATAAAAGAATACATTACCATTACAATTATAATAACAGCATAAACAACAATATAATCAATATAAAAATACTAAATAAATGGAACATTATTTTCTTCACAATGGAAGAGAGATGTCTATGATATAAGAAATATCAGGATTTGCAGGTGGAAATGAGAGCAAGGTGGAAGAAAGATACCCAGATAGTTCCAATAGTAGTAGGAGCAATGAGTCTTATAAAAAAGAGTCTACAATCATATTTAGGTATACTACCAATACATGTAACTCCATATGAATTGCAGAAGGAGTCATTACTGGGCACATTGCTGGTGCTGTGAATAGCACTTTTGGCTGACACCAAAGAGTGAAACTATACTTATTTCTTGAACTTTAATCGTACTTTGCCTTAGGAATGGGGTCCATTCCCGTCATGGTATTAGAAACCAAAAAGATTTGGAGAAATTAACAAAGGAAACAAGACTATCTATAATCAAAATGATTATATTACCAAAAATCTTATATGTTATTCAATCATCATCTTTACCTACATCTAAAACATGTATTAAATTCTTTAATACATTAATTTTAAAATGTATTTGTTTCCCCAACAAACTAAGAATTGCCGTAAATCATTGTATAAAGGACTGGACAGCAGGAGGGATTGGACTACCAGATCTACAATTATATTCTTTATCATCAATTATAAAAACAATACGTCTTTGGATAAATAATATTTACACAGCCAGTTGGAAAGAGTTTCTTAGATGCCTTTTCATAAAATTGAAACATAACATAAACTCTGGTCATACTCTTATACCACACAATAGTTTATATCAGGATTTTCAGGTGGAAATGAGAGAAAGGTGGAAGAACGATACCTAGGTAGTTCCAATAGCAGTAGGATCAATGGGTCTTATAAAAAAAGAGTCTACAATCATATTTAGGCATGCTGCCAATACATGTATCTCCATACAAATTGCAGAAGGAATCATTACTGGGCATATTGTGGGTGTTGTGAAAAGCACTTCTGGCTGACATCAAAGAGTGAAACAATACTAATTTCATGAACTTTAATTGTACTTTAACTTAGGAAGGGGAAACCCAAAATATTTGGAGAAATTAAAAAAGGAAGAGAGACTATCTATAATCAAAATGATTACATTACCAAAAATCTTATGTTACTGAATTGTTATCTTTACCTACATCTAAAACATGTATTAAATAATTTAATACATTAATTTTAAAATGTATTTGTTTCCCCAACAAACTAAGAATTGCCATAAATCATTATATGAGGAACTGGATGGCAGGAGGGATTGGACTACCAGAGCTATAATTATAGTCTTTATCATCAATTATAAAACAATATATCTTTGGATAAATAATATTTACACAGCCAGGTGGAAAGAGTTTCTAGGATGCCTTTTCATAAAATTTAAACATAACATAAACTCTAGTCATAGTCTTATACCACACAATAGTTTATATCAGTTGCTAAAAGATTATTTTTCAGAAAGGAGTCACCAGACACTGACTTTTATTTTATTTCTACTATATTAAATACCTTTATAAACTTAACTTATAGAAATGCAAGATATACGGCATGGATTTGTCTTCTTTTTCTTATAGCATTCACTCAGAATAATGTTTTCACTTCAAAATTAGACACAATGATTACATTTAAAGAAAAAAACTGCTATATTGGTTTAAATTAATGAACAATGAAACACTGCCATTCTGTTGATTATATCATAAGCAAATCCGATTTAAACAAAGACATATGGTTGGATGTACAATCTTGCAGACAATATATAGAAGGCAGAATTAAGTTAATTCATCCAATAGGTAAGAGATCTTAACCCAAAAATCATTGAATTTTTAATATTATCAACACAACAAAACACACTTGGAGAGGATCTCTTATCCAAATTATATAGAGTGGTAGATAAAGAAACAAAATGTTGCACTGACAATTATTGGAATTATAATAACAGGCCTCCAGATGAAGAAGATAAAAAATCATTTTTAATATCATCAAAACAGGCAACTTTTTCTCTATGATGGAAACTTTTTACTTGGAAATTTTTGCATAGATCTTTCATCATACCTCATAAAAATTGAATTAATGTTTAAAAAGAAGCAAGTTTGTTGGAGATGTAAACATTAGCTCAAAGTAGATTGGCAACACATGTTCTTTGATTGTGTTGTACTTACACCTTACTGGAATAAAATTAATCGTTTTTACAGGCTGTATTTGGAAATAATTTTGTTTTATTTAAGTCATTAATTCTTTTTAATACCCCTATTCCTGCTTGTGTTAAAAGAATGAAATACCATTTTATGGTCCATTTTATCAATTGTGAGAAAAGTTATAAGCAAGAATTGGAAGAATGAACTACACCCTGTTTCAAAGAATTCACAAATATTGCAATTGAAGTATGTCATCTGGAAATTGCCACCATTAAATCAAGCTCTACTAGAATTACTATAATGCATGGACAATTTTCAAGGAAGTGCTTCATAAACAAAAATAGCTGTAATCATATCAGTTGTAATGTATATGATTTGTTGAGAGTATTCATTGTTAGTAGATACTCTTGTAAATAGTTGCTCTTGTTCTTCATGTTGTTCTTTTTTATGCTCAAAATTGTCTAAATACAATCATTGTCATGATCAATTTATTGATTTAAAATTTAATAAGTTTTTAAGAAATATATATATTGTTATTGCTGTTTTTTTTTTGGGGGGGGCACAGAAGTAGCACATACCACAGCTCAAGTTATTGCAGTTACTAGTTCTATAAAAAAATAATTTTCAATGTATCTATAAAGGGTATGTCAGTTCAGCACCAAACCAGATTATCTGTCATTGCTTCAGGTTGAGAGAAATGGCAATATTTAATTGTTTACAGAAAAAAAAATATGGAATAATGTACTGATTAATACAGACACATCAATTTCAGTTACAAATAGACCTACACTAGAGGACACAAGTGCAATTAAGGTTACAGCACTGAGCAGTTCTGAGTGTGACAGAACTGAACTAGGTATGAACTTGTCATCAAGCTTACATGTTGCTTTAGAATTTAGTAATAACATTTTATTTATATTAATTTATTTAGTTGACATTTGTTAACCAGGATAGCCTGACTGGGTCATATAACTCATTTTCAGTGGAGGCCCTGGGAAGAAAGCTCCAGATTTACACATTTAGGACACCACACCACAGATCAAAAAATCAAAAGAAAAAAATGTATACAATGTATAGTTAGCTAATATAGTAACATACTTCACAAACATATTAAAAAACTTAAAAAGATAATGTGCAGTTTAGAATTTTACAATGGGCTTAGAACATCAAGATGTATGTCAATTGATTTTCAGTGAACTTGTGGAGAAATACAAATGGTACAGAATGTACAGTAGTGCACACTGATGAAATGTGTAAGAATCTGTGTGCAGTAGATTGTGCAAATTGTATACGGAATTTGAAAAATCAGTTATGACAGGAACACGCATATTCATGGGTTAAACATAGAATAAATTCCAGTTCAGTTGCCACAGCTGAAGTGCCAGCAGACAAGTTACACATTTTCAGAAACAGTATCGTATTCTATAAAAGCAGAGACAGATTGAAAAGGAAATTCCAGTTCACTTTTATGGCCAGTAAGAAAAAAAAAGTAACATATTCAGGCTAGTACTACATTTAAAACTGGTATACATATTTCACATTTTGGAAATACATGTGTTATGTCAGAAATGACAATAAAGTTAATTTTGAAGAATAACTGTTTTACAGTTACAAAATCTGGGAAACAGATTTTTTGTGTTATTGTTTTCTTTAGCAGACATTGTTAAGACCTTTTAATTTTGGTAATAAAGGGTTGTAATTCATAAATAATATCTTGAAACAGCTAGAGACTGAGGAGCATTTACAGATATTAAATGACATTTTGCTAATTCTACAGGATGTAGGATTTTAAGTTAATGTTATATTTTTAAAAGTGACAATGCAGTCAAAAGTTCAGATCCCATGCAAGAAAAGAGTGTAGCATAAATATTACATGACATTGAAGCCACAGGTTCAAATCTCAATTTAGGAAAATAATGCAATGTAATTTTACTTCATGAGGAAACTTCACATACTTGTACAGGACAGACAAGTAAATCAGATCAGTTTAGTTCCAGTAATCTATGTATGTAACCAGTTTATAACTGTACATATTTCAGAGGCACAGACTTACATAACTGAGTTATCAAATTACAGACCAGATCAGTGAGCTGAATTAGAGACAGTACTGTGTGCTATAAAACATTTGGTAAAGTTCAATTAAATATTATTAGTGACTGTTTTATGCACTAATAGTTCTTACTATTTATCCAAGAAAATTGTAGAAAGTAGTGATAAATTCTTGCAGAGTTCAATAGCACTGAAAGAGGTAAATGACATTAGCTAAAAGAACAGCTACATGCAAGGCAGTGGGCATAGACCTGTGCACTGAAGAAAGTCTTTTGTAAAGTGGAACTGGAAGGTCATAGTACAAATGTAAAAAAATCAACAGTAAAGATTAATTTTATAAAGGTGCAGAAATGTTGATTATTTTACTTTATTTGAGTTTATAACTGAAAAAGCAATGCCACTAAAGTTTTAGTTTGATTTAGTAATAATTACAGCCATTCCATTTCACTTTAGTACATTATCAGTTTGCTTACAGACTTTGAAGAGTTTATTTATTAGCAACATGGGCTTATTTCATGCAGAAAAATATTAATAAAGTCAGGAAAACAAGCAATACTATAAATTTATACAGTGCAATGGAAAAGTATTTGCCCCTTCCTGGTTTCTTATTTTTTGAATGTTTGTCACACTTAAAGGTTTCAGATCATCAAACAAATATAACTTTTAGACAAAAATAACCCAAGTAAACACAAAATGCAGTTTTTAAGTGATGATTTTATTTATTAAGGAAAAAAAAACTGTCAAAACCTACATGGTCCTATGTGAAAAAGTAATTGCCCCTAAACCTAATAACTGGTTGTGCCACCCTTAGCAGCAATAACTGCAATCAAGCATTTGCAATAACTGGCAATGAGTCTTTCACATTGCTGTTGATGAATGTTGGCCCACTCTTCTTTGCAGAATTGTTTTAATTCAGCCATCTTGGAGGGTTTTTGAGCATGAACTGCCTTTTTAAGGTCATGCCACAGCATCTCAATTGGATTCAAGTCTGGACTTTGACTAGACCACTCCAAAAACTTAATTTTGTTTTTTTAAGCCATTTAGAGGTGGACTTGCTGGTGTGTTTTGGATCGTTGTCCTGCTGCAGAACCCAAGTGCGCTTCAGCTTGAGGTCGTGAACTGATGGCCAGACATTGTTCTTCAGGATTTTCTGGTAGAGAGCAGAATTCATGCTTTCATCAATCACAGCAAGTCGATCAGGTCCAGAAGCAGCAAAGCAGCCTTAGACCATCACACTACCACCACCATGTTTGACTGTTGGAATGATGTTCTTTTTCTGAAATGCTGTGTTACTTTTACACTAGCTGTAACAAGACGCATACCTCCCAAAAAGTTCGACTTTTGTTTCATCAGTTCACAGAATATTTTCCCAAAAGTCTTGGAGATCATTAAGATTTTTTTTGGCAAAAGTGAGAAGAGCCTTTATGTTCATTTTGGTGAGCAGTAGTTTTTGCCTTGGAACTATGCCATGCATGCCATTTTTGCCCAATCTCTTTCTTATGGTTGAGTCAAGAACACTGACATGAACACTGACCTTAACTGAGGCAAGTGAGGCCTGCAGTTCTCTAGATGTTGTTCTGGGTTCTTTTGTGACCTCTTGGATGAGTTGTCGCTGAGCTCTTGGGGTAAATTTTGTAGGCCAGCCACTCCTAGGAAGGTTCACCACTGTTCTATGTTTTCTCCATTTGTGGATAATGGCTCTCACCATGGTTTGTTGGAGTCCCAAAGTTTTAGAAATGGCTTTGTAACCTTTTCCAGACTGATAGATGTCAATTACTTTGTTTTTCATCTGTTCAGGAATTTCTTTAGATTGCGACATGATGTCTTCCTTTTTTGGGATCTTTTGGCCTACTTCACTTTGCCTGACAGGTTCTATTTAAGTCACCTCTTGATTCAACAGGTCTGGCAGTAATTAGGCCTGGGTGTCACTAATGAAATTGAACTCAGCTTTCCCAAAAATGTGATTAACCACAGTTACTTCATGATTTAACAAGGGGTGCAATTACTTTTTCACATAGGACCATGTAGGTTTGGATAGTTTTTTCCTTAATAAATAAAATCATCACTTAAAAACTGCATTTTGTGTTTACTTGGGTTATCTTTGTCTAATATTTAAATTTGTTTGATCTGAAACATTTATAAGAAATAAGACATCAGGAAGGGGCAAATACTTTTTCATCGCACTGTAATTGTTAAAGCTGAAAATGCTATTTTCAGGATTTGATACTACTTTTTTGTGTGTTACAGATATTGCTACATGAAAGCATACTGTCATTTTGGGACTATATTACAACCGTGAAACCTCACTTACGTGAATACGGAAACGTCAACACATATTTAGCAAACAGCGAAAACACCAAACATAATGAACCGTGAAATTCAAAAAGTCGAATCGCCATAGATGGCCAACCCCACCGCCTGCTATGTACTACCTACCCAAACAAAATAAATAATCCACATACATACACTTAACAAAACCCTACTTCTAACCCTACAGTAAAGCTTGCATATATTACTATGTATGCACTTACCTTAACCCGCACCCTAACCCTAAGGTCCGTAACTATTGCACACTTACCTTAAGGAGCTATACCAGAGAAGGGCCAACTATGATGATTCAACATTACAAATTTCATGCTTCAGGACATTCTGTGTTTTCGCGGTTCACTAAATATGTGTTGTTTCCATATTTGCATAAGTGGAGTTTCGCGGTTGTGATAGGGAACCATCATTTTTGGATATCTGAATAATTTCCAGTCTGGTATTCCAGAAAGCATGTTCTTCAATACAGTCAGGAAAAATCATTACATCTGCCACCCAGACTTATACAAGAGATTGGGGGAACTGGAGAGCATAATTGTATGATAGACACATCAAGGGACCCCTTGGACATTAAGGCAGCTCTTCCAATACCTCAGCAGTGACTGCGACAATGCAGAGTAAGGCTTAAACTTGGCAAGAGCTGTGGTGTACAAGTCAAGTATTGACAGAAAAATAAGACCACTAAAGCCAGAAGTGAATATTATTGTTTTTTTTTTTTTTTGGTCTATATTATATCATCGAAACAGCTGAATTTCGAATGATCTAATATTGAACCCAATATCCCAAATGCTGAAAACAGCGAAGCTGCACAAAACCGAATTCTTTCCTAGGGAAAGAATTCGGTTGGCCATTGTTGTGGCTTCACTGTTTTCAGCGATGAGGTGGAAAGTTACGGGTTGGGTTAAGGTAAATGTGTGATTGTGCGGATGTTCAGGTTAGGGCACGGGTTGGGTGAGTTAGGGTTAGGGTGCGGGTCAGGTAAGTGTGCGATTGTGATGGATGTTAGGGTTAGGGGTGGGTTAAGTGAGTTAAGGTTAGGGTGCGGGTGAGTGTGTGATAGTGGCAGAATTTGGGGTTAGGGGCGGGTTAAGTGAGTTAGGGTTAGGGCGCAGATGAGTTGAGTGTGCGATAGTGTGAATTTGGGGTTGGGGCGGGTTAAGTGAGTTAGGGTTAGGGCATGGGTGAGGTGAGTGTGCGATAGTGACAGACCTTAGGGTTAGGGTCTGGGTTAAGGTAAGTGGATAGATAGTAGTGTATGTGCAGTGTAGTGTAGGGTTAGATGTAGCTTTTAATTGTATGTGTGTGGATTGCTGCTTTTTCATGTGCTTGTGGTGTGCGTGTGTGTTTCTTGGAACAGCAATTTTTTCCTTGGGAAAAAAATTCGCTGTTTTGAGGTTTCGATATTGTTAGGGTTCGTGTTTTGCAGTTTGACTTTCTGGCATTCGATAATGAGCAATTTCGATGATCTAATATAGACCCGTTTTTTTCTTTTTCTTCCATGTTTGTTTATTCAGTACATATACAGTAAATGCATTTCAGTTGTCTAAAGAAAGTATTCTTTACAGTTAAAATGCGTATATAGCAGATACACATTTATGCAGATTAAAGTTAAAGCAAGTATGCAGAATTTCAAGTTATGTTTTCAAGCAACTGTATAACAGTACATGTTTTCAGTTTATGTTTTTATCTGTGTTAAAATAATACTGGCAAAAAAAGTGATAATTTAGTTTCTAGAATATAACATTTAATAGATTTCAGTTTATGTTTTTATTTGTGCTCAGATGATACTGGCAGAAAATGTATTCCTTTAATGTTAGTTTAGTTAGTTTCTAGCATATAATATTTAGTGTAAATTTCAGTCAAGTTTTAGAATATGACATTCATACTCAGTTATATGTTTCTAACATAATTTTCGGACAGTTACAACATGCATAAATGGTATACATATATATTCAGTCATTAGTTTTAAGGGGGAAGTAACAGAATTATTTGTAACAGGCTTATCAAGATAAATTATCTAAAAAAATATCTAGTAATAATAATTTAATAAACTCAAAGCATGACAGGTCAGGCTTAATTTGATAGCTCTTTATAGACTACAGTGCATATTACCTAACAGATACTCTGCATTACCCAGAAAGTTAAAAAGACACTAACAGGACATACAAAAGTATAGATGTGAAATGCAGAAAACATTGTTTTAATAAATGTACTTCTATTATTGCAGCACATAGATATCTAAAGGATATTTTAGAGACAACTTTAAAAGTCAGACATCTATTTCAGCACTTGGAAATTAAAAAGGTAAATGAATGGGATTATTAGTAACAAATCTACCTGAAGATTTAAAGAAACAAGTTGATACAGGCTATGGTAATTATGCTTTAACATACATGTGTTATAGGAGAGTTTACCAGTTATAACACACATTAAAGAATTGCCCAGTAATAATTAAATCATAAAGTTAAGAAACTTCAGTCCAAAATATTTTCAAATAATTAACAGGCCCAAGTGACACTAGTGGTTAAATTTAAGACTGCAGGTTTATTTACCAGATAAGGTTTTTTATATTAGTTCTAGTGATCATTCTAGTAGCCTTTGCAGTCTATTTCAATAGATTTATAAAGTAATCACAGAAGCAAATCCCAGTTCAATAACCCCAGAGACAATTGTTTCAGAATAAATCTTCCATAAATACAATTAGTAAAATAGAATTTGCATAGGCATAAAAATGTAAGGTCATGCCTGTGTCATCATTTTATATGTCATATTTTAAAGTAACTACAAAAACAGATCTTGGTTTAAGGGTCTAAAGTGGAATTGTAAGATTATGTTTCACTTATATGTAGTTTGTTAGCCATAAGTACTGTATTCTCTTTGTACAGGCCTAGAAATGCAACCATATTAAAGCAGACATATACAATTTACATGCACATTCAATACAAAGCAATGTTTCAGTAATCTTCTGTCAAGAATACTAATAAGTATAAAATGCGCTAACAGGATGTGCATACATTAAGTACAAACGTGCTTGGGAACCAAGGTTAAGCAGGAGTATAGAACTTGTAAGACATTTACATGGTTTTGGTATTATTTAGGAGTGATACTTCAGACACAGGAGTTAGTTAGCTAGTTTGGACTGATATGCAGAAAGTCATTGCAGTGCAGTCCACAGACGTTTGGTTGCAGACACTTTAGAGTGAGTAAAGAAGTCAGGTCAAATATCCAGCATTCTAAAATATTAATTATATTATTTAAGAGGAAAAGAATAATTCTGAGTGTAATGAGTGCAGAAGCTATGGACATTATAATTCAGTCTACTTCACTTCATGAGAACTGTTACTGGAGACAGTAAGATTTGAGTACAGAATTTACAGAGAGCATAATGAGTATAGAAGCTACAGACATTAAGATTTGATTTGGATATTGTTGGCACCTACCTCCACTGTACATAATAAAATATTCTTAACCAAACTACAGTGTATGCAGACTTTATTTGGAATGGTACACAAAAAAATGTCATATAATGGACAGACTGGCACCTGTTCAGCAGAGTTCTGGGTAATTAACAGATAAAGACATTCATTCAATCCTGATTTCAGTTTCTTTTAGTTATTTCTAGTTCATTTCAATATTCTACAATCCTTACAATACTTATAACACTTAACTCATACAAGAAATCAAGAAAAATGTTTAATGTGCATCAAATAATATATAAAAGATATAATAATATATAATAATAGTGCATGGCAAGATCATGTATACTTTGGTATGAAGGAGGCATAGGTATTCTCAAAACTGACTATATTTATAGGTCGTTTACCATGGGACTGCATACAAATTTGCAGACATCATCAGATAAAAATATTGTCAAGGGTCTCAACCAAGAAGAAATAAGTCTAAGGTCACATCTTTCCATCTTTGCTTAGTATAGCAAAAGTACTTCAGAAATGAATGGGAATGGAAATCAAATCAGAAATGGATAACAATCTGGCATCAACCAAAAGAACCATAAAACAAAAGAAAGAATATAAAGAACAGGACGAAAAGAGTAGGAAAGAAAACCCAAAAGTCCACGAGTATAGCTTCAAGTTTATAGAGAACTCTCTGATCAAACACATGTTGAGAAAGACAATGCAAGTATGGTTATTAAAGGTATATTTAGACCAAGAATATGAAAGGCTAATAATGGTAGCTTAAGATGGAGGGATACATACATAATAGTTTAAAAATTATATAGAAAAAGTGGGAGAAACAGATAAATGTAGGCTTTGTAATACAGAATACAGAATACAGCTATGACAAGAATCTCAGTGGCAACACAGATCTGCTCTGAGTTACAGCACAATGGCACTAAATATACAGAACCAACTGATATTGCCAACATCCTGGCAGATAGGTTCAGTGCTAACTTTACCCCCCTCACCCCCTAAAGGGCCCATCTCTATACCGGAAAAATTCAAAGTTCCTGTAATCATGGCTGCACAGGTAAAAACCACACTCTCCAAAGCCAATAACACAGCATCCATGGGACCAGACAAGATCCCAGGCTGCATTCTACACGAACTACAGAATGAACTGGCACCCCACCTAAGTACCATGTTCAGTCATAGCCTCACCTCAGGCTTTGTGCCTGTTGAATGGTGCACAGAGATGGTTATCCCACTCCAGAAGGGGGGAGCCGCCACGGACCCCAGGAACTACCGCCCCGTTAGCCTGACGAGCCTGGTCTGCAAGGCCATGGAACGTATCATCATGGAACTTATAAACAAAGACAGTGGTAATCTCCAAACTCTGGACCCCACCCAGTTTGGGTTTGTAAAAGGCAGATCATGTCTCCTAAACTTGACAGACTTCTTTGAAGCAGTCACTAAAGCTGTAGACAAGGGTAAGGTGGTTCACACAGCCTATCTAGATCTTGCCAAGGCTTTCAACACCATACCCCACTCTGGAATTATAGATAAACTCACTAAACTAGGTATAAATCCCTATGTCACAAAAGGGGTTGCCAACTGGCTCACTGACAGAACCCACACTGTGAAAGTAGCAGACTCCAAATCCAACTTCAGACCAGTGACAAGTGGAGTACCACAGCGTTCAGTCCTGGGTCCTCTCCTGTTTGGTATCTACTTCTCTGAAGTACAGGCTAATACAGAAGGTCTTTGGCTAATGAAGTTTGCAGATGACTGCAAACTAGGAGCCATAATCAAAACTCCTAACGATGTGGACATCCTACAAAAGGACCTCACTGAGACAGATGCCTGGTGTCAAAGACATGGCCTCAAGCTCAGTGCCAAAAAGTGCATTGTCATCCCCTTTGGTAAAAACTCTGTAACCATGAACTACAGCATAGGCGGTAGTATACTTAACACCAAAAGTGTGATAAGAGACCTTGGGACACAGGTGGACAGTAGTCTCTCCTTTGATAATCACATCACCACAGTAGTCAGGAAATCCTTCTATGTGGCACACCTCATCATAAAAGGTTTCTCATCCAGAAAAAAAGAGGTCATTGTTCCCCTCCACTCATCACTCATTAGACCCATTATAGAGTACAACGTCCCTTTTGGTATGTACCTCACAAGACATCTACAACAACTGGAAAGGCCACAGAAATATCTCACAAAGGGGATTACTGGTCTCAAACAGATGCCCTACGCAGACCGTCTAAAAAAACTCCAGCTTTACTCCATTGCATATCAACTACTCAGAGGTGATCTCTGCCTAACATACAAAGCTATGTCAAACCCAGAGCTGTTGGACATGCTCCACTTAAAGAAATCCTAATCCCTCTGAGCTACATGCTCTAGGGACCTAACCTTGTCACCACAATTAACAGAACATATCGGAGGGATAGATTCCTGTCCCAGAGACTACCCACACTCTGGAATAAACTACCTATCTATATCAAACAAAGCTCCTCATTAGCACTATTCCAGAAAAATCTTGATGATTGAATGGGAAATAGGAAATTCATCCCGGGGATCACCTCTGTGGCTCTGCTCGACAGTGGCACAGGAAAATAATTTTCTTGGGTGGCAAAAGCCAGGGTACCTTTTTGGCTAGGCTTGTATAGGCCCTAAGGCCGATAGCCTAGTATCTACCTATTAACCTATGAACCTAAGAAATATAAAAAGTTGCACATTTTGTTAGTGGCTACACTGTACTTGTGGCTGGGATGGGGGCTGTGTACTGAAAATCACAATGTCGTGGTAAGACTCATTTGGAAACATGAATATCGAAGCATTACTAAAAATGAGGAAACTCTGATCACAGGGCATCATCTAAAACAAAGAGTCAAAAAAGAAAAAAGAAGAGGCAATGAATTGAGATGTAGTAGTTAATACAAAAAAAGTACAAATGCATAATTAATCATTGAAATAACTACATCCAGTGGTTATAGTTCCCTATAGCTTGAGAGACACGTCATAAAATACCAGAATTTGCAAACAGTAACTAGATCAATGTAGGATAAAGGCACACAGACAGTTCCAGTGGTAGTATGAGCAACTTACATACCTCTCAACCTCTTAATGTAAGAAATGTGGGCAAGGGCTGTCAAAATAGGGAGACAATGGGCCAAAAATAGGGACATATTTTAAATATTACTCTTATAAACTTAGAAAGTTGCTAGAGTAACAGTGTTTGTTTTAGAATACATTTTCTGAAGGATATGAGGTCTGATATTGAAATGTATATCATTATTTACTGACATAAATCCTTAGATCATCACAGTGATTTACCAAAATAATACAAATTTTATGTGGAACAGACCAAAAATATGAGCCAAAATATGTGGACATTCTGTAAAAATCTGGGCAGTTGAGAGGTATGGCAACATAGCTAACAAAAAAAAATAATTTCAAGCATACTTAAATATGCTACCAGTATGTGAAACACCATCTAAACTGCAAAAAGAGACAATTCTGCACACATTGCAAGTTCTGGGAAAAGTGCTGAATATTAAAGACTAATGTAATACTAATTCATTGAGTTCTAATTACAGCCTAACTCAGAAATGGATTCCATCCCTGTTATAGTATTACAAAAAAACTGCACATTTGCAGAAATTAAAACACATAAAATCATTTTTATTTAATAATATAAACTAAAAATATACAACTGTATATCAAGTATGTTTATCTGAAAATAATCTGCAGCTAGATAAAGTTTTAGTTTTTTTTTTTGTTGTTGTTCAGTTGACTCTCCTAACACAATGACCTGGATACTTATTTTTTGTTGGGCAGACTGAAATGTCAGAAACGTGACCTTCAAAGGATTCAGTCTAATCCATGAAGCAATGATCTGTCTTTCAACAACACAGAGTAGAATTTGTTAAGGCTTGGATGGAAGCATTAATAACATCCATCTATTATGTAAAAAACTATGTTTATGTGTAGGTTTATAAGGCATTATAGTTTATTTGAACATAAACCTGTTTCTAACAGCTAGCTAGTACAGAGAAAACACCAAGATATTTACAGGGAGCTATTTATGAACCTGCTCATAACATTTTCCCGATCCACTAGAGATCACTGATCCAAGCATAACATTTGTTTCACCCTAGTTTTTAAGAAAATTAAGTATCAATGACTGAGGTTCTGAAGAGATCAATGAATAAACTATCAACCTATTAATCTATCTATCTATCTATCTATCTATCTATCTATCTATCTATCTATCTATCTATCTATCTATCTATGGGTTGTATTATTCTATAACCAAACTCTAAATGTGGTTTGGACAACACAAACCATCTTGACCACACTCAACTAAACACTAATCTTTCCTTGAGTAGGTTTTAGTAAACTCATGGAATTTCAACTAAAACCTTCTGAAACATTAAAACTCAAATGGGCTTTAATTTAACATCAATGATATTGGGAGACGGACCTTTGCATTTCTCTAGGTGATATTTTATGCTTCAAGAAGTTTTAGTTAGTCATCAGTTAGTAGACTAAAACCTGTATGGCTTATGCCAAGGTCTGCTCATTGTATGATAGGTTAGACTGTGCCCTCTGTCAGCATGCCACTATAAACAGCCTGTTATCACCCATTCAACATAGATTTCACATAGGATACAGTACTGAAACTACCCTACTTACATTTTTAAATATGATGCATCTAGATAGAAACATAAGTCTGTTTACCAGTGCTCTGTCTTGGGACTTATCCAAAGCCTTTGATACTGTAGCCCACTTCTCCAGTGTTTGACTGACATCGATCTTAGTAGCACCACCACAGACTGGTTTAAGGGCTATCTCTCAACTGCATACAGAGTCGGATGGTCACACAAATTCTTCAGTGTTCTTACCTTCAATATTGAAATCCCACAGGAAGCAATATTGGGCCTTATTATATTCTATTATCCATCTTTGTTAATAAATGATATGCCATTATGTATAAGGCCTCATTAATCCATATTGCTGACCTTACAATAATCTGCCCACTCATCTCCCTCATTTAATTACACCATTACACACAAAACGAATTTCAAATTATTGAAGAGTGGTTCCAAGAATCATAGCTCATTTTAAATGCAAACAAAACTAAATTATTCTATTTGGCCAAAAACTAACAAGAAACTGGGCATGCCTTACAAATCAATGCCATACCTAACAAAGACAGCACAAATGGGCACAGCTAAGTTACTATTTCCTCATGTATTATTTCTCTGCCTTTCTAATATTGACAAGAGGTGCCTCCATAAACTGGAAGCCACAATTGCCAAATGGAGGCATGACCAACCACTGCATAGCTCAGAAACATAAACTGATTAGAGCTAGCAGCCTCATTTCTTCATACTGGATCAACTCAAAACCACACATAAAATCCTTTATACACCAAACAAATACCCATCACAAGCCAGTCTTAGCAATAAATAGCAATAAATACACAGTAAGTAGAAATCTTTGCTCATAAACTAAAAACCTACCCTAAATAAAACCAGATTTCACAATTGATACAGATATATACTCCCTTTACAGTTTCTGTGTAATCAAGTTATGGAACTCCATACTTCCAGACATCAGAAATGATGTTACCCCAAACATTTTCATCAACAAAATCAAAACATAAAAAAAAAAAAAAAAAAAAAAAAAAAAAATTGCGCTTTATTCATTTGCTTTTACTGTAATTGTGTTTCTTCCCACTTTATTATCTTATTTTGCTTGTGCTTCTTCTTAAAAGTACTCAGTTGTATTATTCTGCTGCAGTTATTACTGCTTGGTAGTAGCCTGATTAAATTGTAACTGTTATTCTAAGCCTTTGGGTTTAAGCACTTGGGCTTCAGGCCAGTTATTTGGCATTAAGAACGTTTGTGGTCTGCACTCTTGTGGGAGGAGAGGCTAGATTCTGGCCTTCTGACCTGGGAATTTCTGTTTAAAGGCTTATTGTGCCTGCTTATTTGATCTGTTTCTTTCTGAAATTTGTGTGCCTTGTTTGCTGTAGCCCAGAAGTTAGTAGTCTATTGGCCATTTTGGGCTAATTTCTATTGCTTTCATTTCCCTGCTATAAAAAATGCATCTGTGCGGTTTGCGCACTGGACAGCACCGGTTAGCTAGGGTTAAACTTTTCCTGGCTCCACAAAATCTACTCTTCAATTTTTCCCTTGGAACTAGACAAACTTTCAACTTAAGCACTCAAACTATTCATTTCACAGCCCGACACTTGCTCAAAATTCATAGCAAGCACTAATTAACCCTAGCACTAGACCCCCTATGCTGTCCAGAAGGACAAGGCTCTCTATTCATCCCTACCAGCCAATCAGTAAAACAACTCACTTTACCTATTCAGGCATGTCCAAAGGGCAGTTTCAGTTGTGCTCTCCAGTCCAACTGGTGAATCTGGGCATCTTGTGGCAATGTTACAATTGCCTCATGTACACAGACAACCCTCTCCTCATACCACCAAACACTAATATATGCAAAAGATGCAATTATACAGCCAAACTGGAGACAAAGCTTTCTCAACCCAAGACTGGAACTGACAGTCAAGAGGTGAAGGAAAATACCTGCAACACCCCACCAGTCTCACAGAGACCTACTAAACCAACACTGGCAAACAACACACATAAATACAAGAAAACATACTCGGAGGCTCTAAATAAAAATCTGCAAAAGCAACAAAGACCTCCAAAGCAGACACCCAAGCAACCTCCACAGCCCATCACAAACCATGAAACACATACTTCACATATTCAGTGTGCCATGCAATCACAGCCCTTAAGGCAAAATAACATACCAAACACACTAGTAATAGGTGACTCTGTAGCCAGGCACACTGATGTCCCACTAACTATGCTGGACAAGGAAAAGGTTACAGTTAGCTGCTTGTTAGGTGCCATGATCCGCCACATAACACAAGCACTCAGGTCACTCCAGAACAAGTACAAATATGACTCTGTCATTGTCAATGTTGGCGTGAATGACCTGAGAATACCTCCCTGGACTACATGAAAAGAGACATGGAGGAGTGCTCCGATCCTGTAGCCCAGGCTGGTATGACCCTGACCCTGAGTAGCATCCTGTTCTCACCAAGAATGATGCCACAGTATAAAGAAAAAAATATCAATTTCAACAATTGGCTACATTTCTGGTGTCATTCTAAGGGGTTCTAGTATCTGTCCACCTGGGATGACATGCTCGACAAGCCACGTTGCTTCACAAGAGATGGTTTGCACCTGTCACTCTTAGGCTTTTGAATAATGGCCAAGGCTTTTGCTGCCCCCATAGTGCTTTTTTTAGGTAAGGCTCAAACGACAAACCCACCATCATAAATAGCACAAGTAACCAAAACTGAGGGTAATGCTACTCAACGCCAGAAGTCTAAACCTCAAAATTCATGCACTCAAGGCACTCCTCAGTATGGAGAATATCGATATCTGTGCAGTAACAGAAACCTAGTTTACAGCTCCAGAGAGCACCCCAGCACTACCAGGCTATGACTCATACCATACCTTTTGGCCACAAAACCCGGACCGAAACACAAAAGGCAGGGGTGTATCCCAATTCATCAAGGATACCCACACCTCCAAGTTAGTGGCACAGCACAATGCCTCAGAGATCATCCATGTGCAACTAGCAATAGACAAAACTGTAATTCAAATTGTAACTTGCTACAGATCACCCACCATGACCCAGGACCCTCAATGCGTGTTTCTGGAGACACTGGAAAATATGAAGGTCCTACCAAATGCCCTAATACTGGGTGATTTCAATTACCCAAACATTAATTGGGAGAACTACTCAAGTACTAACTCCCTTGCCCAACGCTTCCTAGAATTTATAAACTTGAATGCCCTGGATCAACTAGTCAACACCCCCACCAGAGGTGACAACATATTGGACCTGGTCATCACCAACATGGGCAACTGGTGTTCTACACCAGAGTTCAACCCCTCACTGGTTAGATCAGACCATAGACAAATCACTCTGGATATCCACATTCCACCCCCATCCCCAATGAAGGAAACCACCATGAAAAATTTTTCAAAAGCAAACTTCACACTACTTAAGACTGAGGTGAAAGGATTCACAGCCCCCATGCTAAAGGACAATGCTGTCCAAGCATCTGAATGCCTTACAAAGGCACTCTATGAGCACCTGCAAGAATGCATGGATCATGCTATCCCAAGCAAAACCAAGACTCACGCCTCCAAGAAAAGGAAACCAGTCTGGTGGAGCCCTGCCATAAACAAGCTATACAATAGAAGGAGGAAATTAGTACAGAAAAGAGAAAAATCCCAAAAAAGAAAGACATCCCTGATCAGTATCAGCAAGAAACTATGATCCCTCATAAAATCATCTAAGGCTAGCTTTGAAAGAAAAATTGCCAAGGACTCTAAAGATAACCACAAAGTGTTCTTTAGCTATGTCAAGAACTTATGTGGAAACTCTCAGATCTGCTCTGCGTTAGTGCAGAATGGCACAAACTACACTGATCCGACTGATATTGCCAACATTCTGGCAGACAGGTTTAGTGCAAACTTCACCCACCTCTCACGCCCTAAAGGGCCTATAACCATACCAAAAGAATGTAGAGCCCTGGCAATCACTGACACAAATTCAAAGCCAAAAATACAGCTTCAATGGGACCGGACAGTGTCCCAGGCTGTGTCTTACATGAACTCCAAAATGAGCTAACCCCTCACCTAAGTACACTGTTCAAACTCAGCCTCTCTACAGGCTACATACCCATAGAGTGGCACATGGCTACAGTTATCCCACTCCACAAAGGTGGAGCCACAGTGGAACCCAGGAACTATAAGCCTGACTAGCCTGGTCTGCAAGGCTATAGAGTGCATCATCATACAACTCATTAAAAGAGGCACTGGGAACCTCCAAACATTGGACCCTACCCAGTTTGGCTTTGCTAAGGGCAGATCATGCCTCCTAAACCTGGTGGACTTCTTTGAGACAGTTACCAAGGCTTTAGACAAGGGAGACGAGGTCCACACAGTCTACCTAGACCTTCCAAAGGCTTTCAACACCATTCCCCATTCTGTTGTATTATAGACAAGTTCACCAGCCTGAACATGAACCCCTACATCATGAGATGGGTTGCCAATTGGCTCACTGATAGAACCCACATGGTGAGAGCTGCAGGCTCTAGGTCTGACTCTAAACCAGTTACAAGTGGCGTCCCCCAAGGCTCAGTCCTGGGACCCCTCCTGTTTGGTATATACTTCTCAGAGGTACAGGCAAGCACAGGAGGACTATGGCTGATCAAGTTCACAGATGACTGCAAACTGGGGGCCATAATTGACTCTCTGGCTGATACAGACACCTCCAGAAGGGTCTCACTGAGATGGATACCTGGTGTCAAAATCACGTCCTCAAGCTAAATGCTAAAAACTGCATAGTCATCCCCTGTGGAAATAACAAAGTACCCACGAACTACCACATATGTGGTAGTCCCCTAAATACTGAAAATGTAATAAGGGATCTGGGGACCCAAGTAGATAGCAAGCTCTCCCTTTATAATCATATTGCCAAGGTGGTTAGAAAATCCTTCTATGTGGCCCACCTAATCACAAAATGGTTCACATATAGAACAAAACAGGTTGTTGTGCCCCTCTAATCATCACTCATCAGACCCATCATACAGTACAACAGCCCATTTGGGATGTACCTTACAAGACACTAAGAGGATTACTGGCCTCAAACAGATGCCCTATGCAGCCCGAATGAAGAAACTCCAGCTGTACTCAGTTGCATACAGCTTACTCAGAGGTGATCTCTGCCTGACATATAAGACCATGTCCAACCCAGAACTGATGGATATGCTCCACCTAAAAAAAAACAAATCCCCAAGAGTCACATGCTCTAGGGATCAAAACCTCACCACAATGATAAATAGGAAGTGCTGGAGGGATAGATTCCTGTCCCAGAGACTCCCCATGCTTTGGAACAGGATTCCAATCTACATTAGGCAGAGCTCCTCACTAACACTCATCAAGAGAAACCTTGATGAGTGGATGGGAAAAAGAAAATTTACCCTGTGGATCACTGCAGTGGCTCTGCTGGACAGAGGCACAGGGAACTAATCTAAGGGGGCGGCGAAAGCCAACACATTCTGGCTAGGCTTATAGATGCCCTTGGGCAGGTAGCCTAGTACTTACCTATGAACCTATGAACAAGCTGAAAATAAATGAACAAAGCACATGTAAATCAACTGGCTATGCTCTTGTATAAATTATTACATTCTTCATTGCTATGATCATCATTTTTTTTCTTTACTCTCTGACTTCTTATCTCCCACTCCTCTCAAGTAAAAGTCACACAGTCTTAGTCAAAATTATACTTATCTGTTCTCTGTCAATTTAGCTTCGACATGTCTATTTTCTCTTCCCATACTTGCTATGATTTTTCTTTCACCCAAATTACATCATGTCAGATGATTGCCTCAGAACTTTGTTCCCTGGGTCTCCCCTGAAAATGTTCTTTTCTCAGTAAGACAATCATGGTTACAAAATGTAAAATGAATAACTAAATAAATAAATGAATATTGCATGCACACACAGGTTTGTGTGTGTGTGTTTGTGTGTGTGTGCGTGTGTGTGTGTGTGTACATATATATCTATACCTAATGTGTGTGTATATATATATATATATATATATATATATATATATACACATCTGTGGTTTATAGTAATAAGAAATACCGAGACACCACAACTACTTAATTAATATTCACAGTCTACATTCTTGCACATTGAAACTTTTATTTTTACTGTTTCAATGATCACATTTTCCATCTCTAGATTATCAAAAAGCACACAGTAGTTTTGCAGTGGAGTACGTCCCCACTTACATGTGCCCCCAAGACATTATTGTTGAAATCAGAAGCTCCTTCATTGAAGAGGAGCAGCAGTATACTTTAGAAATTTTATGTTTGCAAATTTTAATTTTCTATTAAAATATCATATATGAAACAAGTTAAACATTGTTTACTAACATAATATCACACATTCATAATCTCTAGTCCACTCTGATGCACTGGGCGCAGCAAATAATTTGTACAGATTAAATATTTCAGAAAACAACTAAAAGTATAATAAGACATAAAACACAGATATAACAGAATGAAAATTAAGGCATAGCAGCAAGATTAACCCCTTATAGTTTAAATTTCTAACAAGTTAATATGATGACACAGATTTATGAAACTTACTTATAATAAAATAATTATGCCAAGAGAAACTTTTAATATAATGTCATTAACATTCTAAAGTTTATAATTATTAATAATCAGTACTTTAATCCAAATTAAAGGAGTTTATACCAAGAAGTTGGCACTCTTTAGCAAAACTTAGAAACTAATAATAGCAAGCATCCCTGCCGAAGGCTGGTACAGATGCTGTTTATGTATGGAAGGTGAGATTATTATTCAAGTGTGAAGGTGTTGCAATTTTTCCTTATCGCATCAGAAATATTGTGCCAGTGCTTAAAAAATACACAGTGAATTATATAATATAAGTCATTGAATCATTCTCTTTTATTTCACAGATTTAACAAATTTGTCTATAATCGTATTGGTTCTGTAAGACTGTAAATAAATGCTATGCATATCTGTGCTGCTATGTATATATTGCATATTTGAGTATGTGTGTGTGTGTGTGTGTGTGTGTGTGTGTGTGTATGTGTTTGAGACTTCTGTTGAAGAGCTGGCCCTTCACAGTTGTTTCAAAACATTTCCTCTGTAGACTTCACATGTCATTAAGTATAAAATGAAAAACAACTTTTCATCCTCTAGAGGTTAAAGTGCTAAGTGCTGTATATATTCCTAGAAAAAGCTAAAGGAAACCTGCTAAAAGGTTTATGTGTAGTGTGCAAGTAAATAAAAGAAATGTCACTGCAAATTAAAGCACATTTGCTTCTTGCTGAGTGTGAAGCTGCAGAATGAATTGCAATCAATGGAAAGCAGAGCTGCTCTGATCCATATTTTAGCAATACATACATACATACATATAAAATGTATTTGATTCATTTATCAATTGTATTTATAAACCCCATAATACAAATTCACTAATTAACATTTCACCATTCATTTTGATATCTTTTGATCAAAATTATCTGTTCTTTCATATTGTTATATTTTGTAGCAGATCAAAACCAAAGTCAATTTCTGTCATCTTGGTATCAAAAGTAGTTACAACTTCTGAAAACAACAGGATATAATTTGAAGATGTAAGATAGATTATTTACGGAATACAAGATAAAGTACAAATCTACAGAGAGAATAGTGGGTGATGAGAAAAGGGGTTGTGGATTGAAGGAGGGAATAGTGGGTGATAAGAGTGGACTATTCAAATAAGTTTTTCAGGGGAAAAAAATAAATAAACACTTACAAATGTAGAAACTACAGTTCATCTAGTAAGTGGGAAAAAGGAAGAAAAAACAGAGTGAACATATGAACATCTGCTTTCAAAGTGTGTGTTTTTGTTTCACTGCAGTATTAGTGTTATCCTACTATCCTACTTTAGTAATTGAATGCAGGCTATATAATTTTAGCCAAAAAAAACAGAAAGAGGACTGAATTCTGACAAGCTGCTTGATTTTCAGAAATGTCTGTTAGATATAAATGCATCTGTTAAGAGATCTGACATAAGTCTTTTCCAAAAATTATTCACCACTAAGCTGAACTCTACATCTGCTTAAAACCTGAACAGCAGCAGGTACATAAGCGTATATCTGAGTATACTTACGTTACAATGAAAACATATATTTATTTTTTATTTTATTTTTTATTAATTGCTTTTAGTTATTTTTAATAAAAGCTGTTAATTTTTGTAAAATACTATACATTATGGACAGTTTGTGTATGCCTGTCTTGGTTCTTGGTTATACATTGCATAATGTAAGCTGTATTCTTCCTTGTTTATAAATTGCATCATATGTGTAATTGGCTGCAATTCAATATTTACAATATATGTTTGTCAACTACCTCTTGACCACTTCATGGTTAAAAGAGGGAAACATGGTCCTGATGTCCTGATGTTGAGACCAGTTCACTTAGCCAGCTGGCAAATGAAATAAATAGCCTGTTCTGAAGTCTAGAGAAGTAAAGTCTGACTACTCTGCAGGTGACTTGTTTGATTAGCAGTTTGAGTTCATGTAGGAGATGATTGGGAAGGATGGGTGAGTGGGAGTTGGGAGGCAGATCTGTGCACCACACTGGTGACACAGCACTTTGCATTCACCTGGTGGAATTCTCAGTCAGTCAACTTTGAGCTGCCATAGTGAATTTGTACAATGAAGCAAAGGGGACACTGCCATGCGAAAGCTTGCTTCACCTGCATAGGCAATGACTGTGGGCTCAGATGAGTTGCTGAGGGAGGATGGAGGTGCTCACAAGGGAATGGGGTGGGCCACGCCACATTACCGAAGGTGGCCTGATTTCTACTACAAGATTCTCTCCAAGGAAAAGAGAACTATTTGATGTTCTCAGGCAAGAATAAATGGGTTACAGAGATCTTGCTTAGCCCAGGATTACCTTTCTCCTATTCCACAAGAACATGTGGCCAACTGGATAAACTGAAGCCATTAGGTAAGGCACTAGTGGAAGCAAAAATAATAAATAAATAAATAAATAACAATAATAAGCCAACAGAAATACATACAATACAAAAGTAATTAAATAAACAATTCAAGAAAAATTGAAATAAAATAACATTAATAAAATTAATCACAAAATTGTTAATCACTCATGTAATATTAATAAATTCCCAGTGTAGTATACACAGTAGAGTAACAATAAATGTATATGTAAACCTATAGATAGAATTCATGATAAACATGGCCATACTCACATCTTACTCTAAATTACTCAAGGGAATATTATAATAATAATAATAATAATAATAATAATAAACATCTGCCTGACTGTAGGGGATATTGCCACTCCTTGTAAAGTTCAAATTCTTGGTTTCATAGTCATCAAAAATCATGTTCAGTTTGGATAACCTTGCATCATTGTCAAAGGAAAAATATACTTTAAAAATTATCAAAACACGGTAGGTTCAGGTTAAGGCACTTTAATCTTGCAGCAAGGAGACAAAAACGTGCTAATACAGAGTTTGTCTAACCAGAAACAGGAAATACTTTCATTTTTATACATTCTTAAACTGATCATGTCCTACCATGCTGATGTAACAGATTACCACCTTTTTCATCATCATCTGCTGACCATCTTTCCCATGAATTTCTGCTGATTTATCAATTTTTATGTGAAACTTCCTGAGGAAAACAACATGGCCTTGGTTACTCCCAGTTAGATACATGTTATGTTACATTCAAGATACTACGGCTAAATCAAGCACAATGCTAGCAGTTCATTTCTCTAATAATCCTTTGTCTACTTTATCTCTAAATTACTACAGCTGCAGAGGTTCCCATCCTCTGGACAGAGCTGTTTGTCTAAAATCATTACATTTATAACATAAGGCATTGTTCATTCATTCACTTCTGACCTAGCAGATAAACACCTGCTTCTCAAGTACATTTCCACAAGGCATAAACATGACTATTGCTGTGCTAGCAGTTACTAGGTCAGAGGGCAACTTGCAAGTTTCAGAAAGCATACTGCAGTTTTCAAAAAGCATCTTTTTCAGTCTCATATGAAACTCAATTTGTATAAAATACAGTGCATGAAAGATAGAATGAATAGCGTATTAAAATACTTGATTATTAATTGGCATTAAGCATACACACATTAATACATATTTTTCTAACATTTCCCTCCTGTTAATACTTTTTTATTCTATTTTCAAAAAAGAATAAACAGTTTGCTTCTTTTCCTAACCTCTTCCATTCAGGATTTGTAGTTAAGAAAGTCATTCAGTTTAAACTTTTATGAAAGTGTTTCACATTCTAGCAGCTCTTCAAATTCAGTACTTTGATACAAAGTCTCAGATACGGATATATCTATGAATTCTTTAACCAATCTCTTCATGCAGGGGATTCCACAACAAATACAAACTCCTATTAGGAGTAATCCTACCCCAATAGCAATCAATATGTTCATAAAAATGGAGTCCCACCCCCAAAGGCATTCTGGAAAAAGTCTGTCAGAGGGTTTGGGCCTGGCCTGGTCATGGCCGACACTTGCTGAATCACCTCGAGATGATCGTTAATCTCATGCTGATGGTCAGGAATAAATGCACAGCATTCTTCTTTGATTAAAGCGCAAGTTCTGCCTCTCGCCGCTAGGGTGAAGTCAAGAGCCAGTCGATTTTGGAGCACTACAGTTCTCATGGCATTCAGTTCATCAGTTATCAGTTCAAGAGCAGAAAAAATCGCATTACTCATTACTTCGAGAAGTTTGAACAGTTTTTGCAGCTCCCATATTGATTTAACTGCACCATATGCAGGTAATATACCTGCCCAGGATATAACAGCATCACTCAAGTCCATGTGCGCAAACTTGGCTCCTACATCACAATGGTCTTTCCAGCCCGCTTCAATTCGTCCCACTGGATTCTCGGGTTTCTTAACAATCTTTTTGGTTACGTCTCGAGTATTTTGAATACTTCCTTGAGGCAAAACTGCAGTGTGTCGGATGGCCGGAACCAGGTACCCCAAAAAACAACTGCCAGACCAATTCTCAGGTAACCATTTATATGCTTTTTTACCACACACAAAATAACAGTCCTCTACCTTAGTTATTACTTTGTTACGAAATGACTGCCCTGCATGAAACATTTTCTTGTCTATTACAGATAACTGTTTAAAAAGTACAGGATTGCGTTGTACCTGGTCAAGAGTCTTATGCATAGATTTCAAAAATGAGTCATAATCTGTACTACAAGATCCACCCAAATCATTTGGTTTTCTATAACATTTATACTGTACTGTAACATTACACTTGCTCCATCCCACTTGGATGGTATCATTCTTATAGAAACATACAATTCCTTTTTGTGTCACAGGCAAATACAGTGCTACCTTATCATGTGCTTTAATAGCGACTGTGTCAAAAAACAGATTTTCCCAGGTCTCATTGAACCCCAGGGGGATAGCAATCATTAATAAACCCCCGTAAGCTGTTGGTATGGCCGTACAGACCCAGCAGTTCAAACATTAAAAGTCTCAGCGTACACACGTGTAATTGCCTGATAAGTGTTAAAGTTCGGATGCCAGTCTATGTTTGGTTCATTACGTCTAATCAGTTCAACCTTTGTGGCAGGAAAAAGGAGTGGCCACAACAAAAACAACAGTGTGATCAATATTGCAATAAAAACAATCATACAAGTTTTCTGAGGTTGCTCAATGTCTCTACTCACTCTGTACCTTTCCATTTTGTTCTTGTTGTGCAACAGTAACAACGTTTTTGTCCAGTTCAAAGTTTTTAACCAGTTTACAGTGTGTCAAATGAATCCAGGAAGCTCGCTCTGCGATCTTGACTGCAGTGTGTGTCGACAGTAGTACCTGGTATGGACCTTCCCACTTCGGAGAACTTCAATTCTTTCACTTCACAATCTTCACCCAGACCCAGGTGCCTGGGGCTACTGGTGCTTCCAATTTCGGTGCTCTTTATCTGAAACAGAATTTAACTGCAAAAGTTTGTTATTCAAAAATCGCCTCATATACCCTGCAAGTGAACTGTCAGCCTCCTGCTCTGTAGACATGAGAGGTTTCCACTGAGGTGTATAATATGCCCTCCCAAACAAAGTTTCAAAAGGAGTTAATCCCTTTGCATTTGGAACAGTTCTCATACTCAATAGTGCTAAAGGCAAACAGTGCACCCAGTTTTTCTGTGTCTCTGCTATCAACTTCCTAAGCTTATTCTTCAACACCCCATTATTCCTCTCTACTAGCCCTGCAGATTGGGGGTGATAAGCGCAGTGGTTCTTTAACGATATCCCAAAATAGCGACTAAGTTGCTGAATCGTTTGGTTCAAAAAATGTGTCCCGTTATCACTATAAATCTTTTCCGGTATACCAAATCTGGGTATAAACTCTTTAACAAGGACCTTTGCAATAGTAGATGCATCTGGATTTTTAGTTGGAAACGCTTCTACCCATTTGGAAAACATGTCTATAATAACAAGGCAATACTTCTTATTCTCACATTTGTTCAATTCTATGAAATCCATACAAATAGTATGGAACGGATATGGTGGTGTAGGAAAATTTCCTTGCTTAGGCTTCAACGCCCCTTGTGCATGATGCTTGTTACAAACATGGCATGCTGCACAAAAATATTTTGTATAATTGGTAAATCCATAGGTTGTAAATACTTGATTCACTAACTGTACCATCCCCCCTGTTGAGACATGGCTCTGCCCATGGCTCAACAACGCTGCATATCTAAACAAATTAGATGGCAAAATCGGTTTCTTCTCCTTGGAGATGTACAGTCCCTTTTTGAGGATTGCTCCTCATTTTATCCACTTCTGTTTTTCTATATTTGTAGTACGTGTCTGCATTGTTTTTAACATTTCTAAATCTAAAATCTCAGAGAGTTGTAATTCCTCACTCAAATGAAAAGTTTCTGTGACTGGAGCTGCCTGTTTTGCAGCTGTATCAGCCCGTGCATTACCTTTTGAAATCTTGTCCTGTTGTTTCGTATGAGCTACGCATTTGCAAATAGCTACTTTTTTAGGTAACTGAATTGAATCCAATAAGTCTAAAATAAATTGAGCATGACTGGTCGGTTTACCAGTAGATGTTATCATTCCTCTATTTTTCCACTGCTGCGCAAATACATGTACAGTAGAAAAAGCATACTGACTGTCAGTATAAATGTTCACATTCTTACCTTTTGCTAAGGTACATGCCCTTGTCAAGGCAATCAATTCTGCCACTTGTGCAGATAAGTTGTGTGGTAAAGATTTTGCTTCTAAAGTTTCAGTATCAGAAACGACTGCATACCCCACTAGGTTCTGTCCTGTAGGACCCCTCCTGCACGAGCCGTCCACATAGTATGTCACCTCGGCATCATCCAAGGGAACATCCGTAAGGTCTTGTCTAGGTAATGTTTTTTGCTCAATCTCCTGCAGGCAGCAGTGTGGTTTGCCATCTGCAGGGGTTGGAAGCAAAGTTGACGGATTCAAAGTTGTGCATCGTTCAATTGTCATATGAGGTTGGCACAACAGTATGGTCATACATGAAAGATGCCTAGCTGGAGAAAAAATATGCTACTTTGCCTAGCTGGAGAAAGATATGCTACTTTTTCTTGCAGTAAAATAATTGCGACTGCATGAGGCACTCTCAACATGAGAGGATGGAATAGCACTACTGAGGCCGAAGCCTACACTGCCATTGCAGCTGCAACTACTGCTTGTACACAGTGGGGCAGGGATCATGCCACTGGGTCTAACTGTGATCAATAGTAAGCTATGGGGCGTTGTTTGTCCCCATGTTGCTGTGTCAATACTGAGGTCATATAACCTTGCTTACAGTCTACAGTTTGAATAAACTGCTTGTGATAGTTTGGTAATCCTAGAACTAAGGATGATGCTATCAGTTGTTTCAGCTTACAGAAAGCTGCTTCTGCTTCAGGTGTCCATTGTAATAAATCCTGTGCTGCCATCGGCTTTTTAAATATTAAATCAGCCAGTGGAGCAGATTCCAAAGCATAGTTCGGTATCCAGCTCTGACAAAAATTAGTAGTTCCCAGGAAGGACATCATTTCCTTCTTGGTAGTTGGTTTAGGTGCTTGTAAAATTGCTGTTTTTCTATTTTCATCTAATATTCTACCTTCTTTGGATATTACATATCCCAAGTACTTAACTTGTTTTCTCCAAAGCTGTAGCTTGTCTTTATTTACTTTGTGACCTTGAGTAGCTAAAAATTGTAATAAAGCTATCGTGTCCTCTCTGCATTCTTGCTAGGGTGGGGGCTGCCAGCAGAATGTCGTCTACATAAAGTAAAATCTGACTACCTTTCAGTGGGATAAATCCCGCCAGGTTGCTTGCCATTTCCTGTGCAAATATTGTTGGACTTTCACAATATCCCTGTGGTAATCTCGTATATGTGTACCGCCTTCCCTGAAATGTAAATGCAAACCAATATTGGCTGTCAGGGTGTATCGGTATTGAGAAAAATGCATTACTAATGTCTACCACTGAAAAATATTTTTGCTCTGGCTTTAAATCATTCAGTAAGGTGTGTGGATCTGGCACCGTTGGTGCCCTGGGTATAACTGCATTATTTACAGCTTGCAAATCTTGGACCATACGCCATTCCCCGTTTGCTTTCTTGACAGGAAATAAAGGTGTATTACATGGTGAATCAGGAGATTCTATTAAGACTTCTTCCTTAAGTAAGGCTGCTATTACAGGCTTGATTCCTATCACTGCATCCTTTCTCAAGGGATACTGTCTTTTCCGGGGTCTAAATGCTGACTTTTGCGTTATGGTAATCCTGCGGTTCATATAAGTCCTACATCTGATTTCCCTGCTGACCAGAGAGTGTCTGGTATGTCCCGCAAGACTTTTTCCTCTTCTTCCAATAAGAGTAATATTCAGCTATTTTCACTAGCCTGTGAGTGCACAGCTGGGTGTGTCTGTGTAATCCAATTCAATTTCTGTTTCTGTACTCCTTGTTCAGAGAGCTCTAATTCTGTCTGCTTTTCCCACTTTGTTACTTTTTCACCTAAGTCTGCCCATTTCAAATTTTTGTTCTTTGTTAAACTAACATGTGGGAGTCAATTAGATTTATAAAGCGCAAAAAATCCTGGGGCAATGAACAGCTTGCCACACTGTTCCCCTCTGCATCCCAGTACAAATTTCGCAATACTAGCCTGTTTGCATGGTTCTGAAACAATTCCTGTTCATAATCTTTATCAGGTCCTGGTCTATTACAGTAATATAGAGTACAATGCAACAAATGCTGTTTGTCAATGTTGAGAGAGGGGGACTTACTGATGGCTACGTTCATCAGTTCTTTGGTTACTGCCCCTGGACCAGTCGTAACTAAGTCCTGGCTGTACCAATAATATGTCTCACCCTCCGGTTGCACTACAAAAGTATCCATTTGTCACTGTGCTTCCATACCCTGCATGGTTGGAACTATGGCTATGCCAAATATTTGCATGAAGTCTCTACCCAAAAGATTTACTGGGCATGTTGCAGAAACTACAATTTTACTTTTCTGGGTCATTCCTGAAACGGGGTCTGTTATTGCTATGTCATGGGAGAGTGGCTCTCGATACAGCTGTCCATTAGCTGCTTTCACTAGTATATAATCTGGTGATTCTGAATCTTCCTGTAACTTGGAAGGATGTATCAGGGTCCGTGAAGCCCCTGAATCACACAGAAACTTAACTTCCCTCCCCTCCACCAGAAGCGTCACTTCCGGTTTTGTGTCTGCTAAGTAAAGCTCTAAGCTCAATAGAGCTAGGTCTAAAATTTCATCTTCTTCTATGTCTGCAAATTCATGTACATCCTCTACTCCTTGTGTCACATCCCCTACTCCTGTTATTATATTTGCACTTATCTTTCCCTGCTCATCCGCATCCAATGATTCCTGACTATCATATAGTCATTCCTCATCTTCCTTATTTTCTGCAGTCAGCTTCTTGTTTAGCCTGCAATCCCTTGCTAAATGTCCTTTTTTCCCGCACTTAAAACATTCACCCTTTTTCTTTCTTTCTTTCTTTGAAATCTTCTGATCATTTGTCAGATTGTTTATTTCCTTGGGTATTTTTCTTACACTTTTTCCCAGTTTGTACTACAAATACTTCTGACCCATATTCTGCCGAAAATACTTGAGTTTTCTTTTTCTTTTTACTATTAAAATGTCTTTCTGCATGTCTAGCATATTCAAGTAATGGCTGTAGTCTACTTGTTCGATGATCTACCATGTGCTTTGTAATAAAGCTGCTAATGGGAGTTATACTACCCTTCAAGAATGCATTCTTTAGCTGTTGTTCATATGGGGAATCTTGTGTCTGGTTTTCTGGTTATCTGCATTCCGCAATGATTATTAAAACACTCTAAGAGTATAGCATAATATCTATCAACTGTTTCACCTTCCTGTTGAATGCATTGATTTATGCAAGTCCAATCAGCCCTAGGCTTCCCTTTTTCAGAGATTCGGTCTGTCAGACCTTTTACTCTGCCATCCAGTTCTGCATTAGTATGTGGGAGTGGTCTAAGTTGTGCGTCACGAGGATTTCAGTCGCCACTGATCATGTGCCAATCTGGACCCACAATTTGTCTAACTACTTTTTCTACTTCCCCTCCATTTAAATGGTAACTTAATCTAATACCCTGTAAGTCTTCTAAAAATTTTCTAAAATTCACTTTTGGGTGGGGAATTCCCTCCGTGGCTTTCCGGATGTCCTCCGGTGTCCACGGTCTATAAACTAAAAGAGTCAGATCCTGTCCTGCCTGAGGATTCGGTACTTCTATGAGTGGACATATCTCTTCTTCACTCATAGCCTGTGATTTTCTATTTAATTCATTTAATTCAATCTCCCTCCTCAAGTCACGTGTTCGAGACCTGGTCTCGATAGGATCCCTGACAAACGGTTGTGCTTGTGCAGGGACAGCTGGATATAGCGGAGGTGGATCAGCTCGTCCACTCACTTCATATTCTGGTAACGGAAGTGGAGGGGGTGAAGGAGGGGTTGTTGCTATTACCAGGTTATTGTCTTCCTTGTCTAAAAACATTGTCTTTGAATTTTTAATTCTCTGCTCCCTGCGATTTGCTTCCTCAAGCCACCTATGCGCCTGAGGGACTTTTAATTGTCTTTGCTTTCTTAGTTGACCTTTCACGTCCATTTTTAACTGTTTAACGAGTTTCATAAGTGCAAATTTATCTAAATTACCCTCAAATTTATACTTATCAACCCATTTGGTGTAGTACTTAACATTGTCGGCACGCTGTAATTGCATATGCTTCGCGTCTTCGGTTAGGGGCAGGTCTCGGGAACTTTTTGTGCACTGACTTCCCATTGCTGTCTTAGCTAAGCTGTAAATTGTTACATAACCCTTTCTATCACGTGGTACCACAAATCTATACCTTTTCACAGTTTATCTAGAATAACTGCCTACCTATTCTGTTTCCCTGATCTTTGACAAAAAACAGTAACCCCTTTTACTGTCCCTGATCTGCACATGCAAATCTACCTGACAAAAAACAGTTCTGTACTTAATCCCTGATCTTAAAACAGAAATAAGGTAATTCCTCCTTACCTGACCCTCCGTGAGTTGATCCACCGGATCGTTGACTCGTCCTCCAATCCCAGATCAGAAACATTGGCTGGCCTCTTTCGAACGACAATTCAGTCAGAGGTCTTTCAAAACAGAAGAGCTGATTTGGCCTCTTCTCTGTACGGATGCATGCCACCGAGCCCAATTCTGACCTAGGCCTAGAGTGAGAAGTACTTTCCGGTCCGAAGGACCACACTGTCAAAGGAAAAATATACTTTAAAAATTATCAAAACATTGTAGGTTCAGGTTAAGGCACTTTAATCTTGCAGCAAGGAGACAAAAACGTGCTAATACAGAGTTTGTCTAACCAGAAATAGGAAATACTTTCATTTTTATACATTCTTAAACTGATCATGTCCTACCATGCTGACGTAACAGATTACTGCATTTTCCATCATCATCTGCTGACCATCTTTCCCATGAATTTCTGCTGATTTATCAATTTTTATGTGAAACTTCCTGAGGAAAACAACATGGCCTTGGTTACTCCCAGTTAGATACATGTTATGTTACATTCAAGATACTATGGCTAAATCAAGCACAATGCTAGCAGTTCATTTCTCTAATAATCCTTTGTCTACTTTATCTCTAAATTACTACAGCTGCAGAGGTTCCCATCCTCTGGACAGAGCTGTTTGTCTAAAATCATTACATTTATAACATAAGACATTGTTCATTCATTCACTTCTGACCTAGCAGATAAACACCTGCTTCTCAAGTACATTTCCACAAGGCATAAACATGACTATTGCTGTGCTAGCAGTTACTAGCAGTAAGATCTTTTTAACTTTCTCAGCAATTTACATCCAAAAGTTCCTACTATTTTTGGAGTGCCAAAAACTCATAAAAATGTTTTGGACCCCCCACTTAGACCCATAGTGGCTGCGCAAGGGTCTAAGACCCATAATCTTTCAAAATTTCTTGACTGGAAACTAAAGCAGTTATGGGGCAAGAAACAACATCTATTGAAAGATTCATGGGAATTTCTACGAGGGGTCACTGTTGATTTGTATAGACCAGATTTACTGTTTGTTACTATAGATGTGGTGGACCTTTTCTCCGTCATTCCTTCTAGTGTAGGGTTGGCATGGATAGAAGAGGTCCTTTGGACATGTGTAGGTGTTACCAACAATGATGTAGTGATGGTTATGCATCTTTTGGAGATGGTATTGAAGTACAACTACGTATATTTTGATGGCGAATACTTCCAACAAATTTCGGGTGTCTCTATGGGAGCAAATTGTGCCCCGACCTATGCAGATATGGTCCTTTCTGCATGGGAAAGTAAATTTGTATTAGATTGTGAATATTCAAAGTATTGGATACACTACACCCGATTTCTTGATGATATTTGCATTTTTTGGACCGGACCAAGGGAAACAGTAGAAGAATTTGTTCTTTATCTTCATTCTACTACAGATTTCCTAAAATTTACCTATCAAATTTCACAACAAGAAGTAAATTATTTGGACGTAACTGTATATAAATATGGAAAAAATTTTGGATCCAAAGTATATCGAAAACCATCTTTTGCAAATAGCTACCTTCACTATTCCAGTTCCCACCCAAAATTCCAAAAAAAGTCCATAGTTAAGGGACAGTTTGTCAGAGTATCTCGTATGACCTCGGAGGAAGAAATTTTCAACATCGAATGTGAAAATTTGAGTTCGATGTTTTTAGAAAGAGGATACCCTTTATCGCTAATAAAATCAGTTAGAGATGAGGTCAGTCAGGCTAGAAAATCTAGATTCTTTCCTATTCTAGGAAAGGCGACAGTAGATACATCTGTACAAAATAGGTCATCTATTACTTATCCTTCTAAATTCCCTTTGACTTTTGTTACTGCCTTTAGTCAGGATGCTGGGCATATTAGGTACATCATTGAGAAAGAAATGGAGAGTTTCCAGGATCTTACTGACCTGAAAAACCTCAAGGATATGACCTGTAATACAGTATATAAAAGAGGACGTAACATAAAAAATCTTTTGGAACAAAATTCATATTCAAGCAACCACAACCCTATGAGAAAGGGTACTTTTTGTTGTGGGCACTGCAAACAGTGCAAGTATGTCATCAATCAGGAACATCTCTATTTGGAAAGTAGGGATAGGAAGATCTATTCACAAAGGTACTACAATTGTAACTCGGCAGGACTCGTCTATTTGGCTGTCTGTAGGTCTTGTCCAGCATTTTATGTCGGCAAGACCGAAAGACAGCTCAAGAGACGTATATATGAACATCAATATGACATCCAGAGGCAGATAAATACTAATGCACTCTATAAACACACTTTAGAGTGTCAGTCTGCCTTTTTTATGTTTTATGTTCTGGAATCTGTAGAAAAAGGCTGTAGGGGGGGAAACTGGCAGGCTGTATTGGCACATAGAGAGACACGCTGGCAGATTTTACTTGTTTCAAACAAAGTACCTGGCCTAAATGATCTCATTTCAATTATGCCCTACCTAAAGCTTAGAGCAGAAATATTGTGATGGCTTACAAGGTAGTCTCAAATGTATTTTAAGTTATTTAGTAAATTAATACAGTTTAAGTATGGTATTTGTTTATACAACATATCATAATACAAATAAACCATGATTTAATATGATCTACTTAATATTATGTGATTAAATAATTTAATGCTCCAAATATTTTATTTAGTAGAATGAGTTTTTAAAAAAATGGTATTACAAAAAATCTTTTTATTATGCAATATTATTGTATTTGGTGTTCTTTTTAAAAACCTTTTTGTGTTGTGAAACTTGCCTTTTATTATTGTATTGATATTTCTCTTAGAAATATATTTTTAAGATTTAACAAGGAATCAATTAACATATTAATTAATTATACTAATTTATTTAAGACTATATAAAAATCAAGGAAATGTATTGCTCTTGTGATTGCATTCTGAAGAAGTTGCATGGGCAACGAAAACGTTATTTTATTTGTGAGACGTTAAATAAACAGTTCTTTGTGCTTTCTACTGGCCTTGGATTCGTTGTGCCTTATAGTAATTTGGCGTACCTCTTGTGGTCTCTTCCCGCTTGTTGTTTTTGTTGCAGTGGTTTGTTTTGCTGTTCATTTTGGACATTGTTCATTCATTCACTTCTGACCTAGCAGATAAACACCTGCTTCTCAAGTACATTTCCACAAGGCATAAACATGACTATTGCTGTGCTAGCAGTTACTAGGTCAGAGGGAACTTGCAAGTTTCAGAAAGCATACTGCAGTTTTCAAAAAGCATCTTTTTCAGTCTCATATGAAACTCAATTTGTATAAAATACAGTGCATGAAAAATAGAATGAAAAGCGTATTAAAATACTTGATTATTAATTGGCATTAAGCATACACACATTAATACATATTTTTCTAACAATCATCATCACTTTACTATCTTTACTAATGTGGTTCAGTTCCTTTTCAAAGCAAATCTTTTCTTTTCAGAATTGGTGCATTATGTTCCAATGATGTTGATGATGATGATGATGATTGTTAGTAGTAGTATCATTATTAATTTTATTAATATTGCTATTAATTTGTTAACTTGTAATGAGGTCGCTAAAAGGGTCAACAGACTAATCTACCTACCTAGTTATCAAATGACATATACATAATAAATCAATAAATCAGTAAATAAATAAATAACCCCATGCACAAATGCCTGTTTTTAAAGATTCCAAAAGATAAACATCTATTTCACTCACTTGCACCGTGACAAGGGGTAATTGAGATAAACAATGGACTTCATCATGAAGCTTGTTATCAGCTTATAGGCTTTAGCTTCACTGTTAAATTTCCTCCTAGACATTCTACAGGTTTATATCCTAAGTGATAAAAAAGTCTAAGGTGAACTTTAACAAAGATTATCCCTACATCAGTGAAAATTTATGCCACTATGAAATGTTAAGTTGCAAAACCCAGATTTTCAGAAAGGTAGAGAAATAATGCCTGAAACACAGAAGGGAAAAATAGTTAACTTAAGCATTTTTTGCAGGAAGGCTTTCTTTTCTGCACACCTGATGTGGGAGGCACCCCCCCACACACACACATGCACACATACACATACGCATCAATCTGAACTAGAAGAAATCACCCCCCCAAAAAAAAATGGGATTCACTGCCAGTGTACACATAGAAATCATACTGGCAATGAATACCAATGGAAAATTGTGTTTCTCAACATCATGTGGTTTCAGGTAACTGACACTCACAAGAATTTCATATCAGTAACTTGCAAACATACTGTGAAAGAATTGTTAGAAAATACACTGTGAACAGATGGGCAGTACAAATCCATATAATAAGACATATTTTACCATTCTGATTGACTGCAGTAATTTTATAGTAAAACAGTAAAAACTATATTCAGAATTTGCCAAATAATAATGAAAGATTGATTAAGTATCAGTAGCAAAGCATATAAAATTACACTGATGTTCATCAGATTCTAAATGATAGACAAGTAAGAGTACTCAATTTTCTACACTATGGAAATACACAGTTAATTTGGGCAGCCTTTGTGGCTAATTTAAGAGTTATATTTAAGGTAGTATGACCAGCACAAAGAGATAAAGCCTTGACAATGGACAGGTTAATCAGTGGCATGGATTTCTGTGGTAGCCAGAGTGGGGAGGACTAAAAAGCCTATCCTTTCAAGAGCTGATAGACTGAATCTGTCAAGTGCTCCAATCCATCAGAGGTAGGCAGTGATGCAAAGGACAGCCTGTGGCTGAGTATTTGATTACCGCATTTACACATACTAACTGGTAGCCTTCAATGCTGACCACAGGAACATTCAATCACATGGGTAGCACATCATGACTCCCATGCTGACAGAAATCTCGTCTCCTAAGTTGGAGAGTGGAGACTAGAACCATAATAAATGGGAAACTATTTTAGTGTTGATCTTTCTAACTATGCTGATATAGGGTATTGTGTCTAATGTCGTGACCAGGTCAAGGTACAAACCACAAGCAGCATTGTGGAAGGCTGTAAGACACACCTTCGCCTGACAAGTCTCCAGTGAAGACTATGCAGCTTACACATTCCCACAGGTTAAAGGTTAAATGTAGATACCAAACATATAAAGTAATATATATTTAACAGTTTGGTTGCAGATCATATGTTTAATATTTTTATTTTTTGACAAAAACATTTTAGATGTTAATGATATATATTATGTTATCACCACCTACAGAAACTGAAGTTATCAAATTTATTTTTCGTGTATGCTCCCCCTGCTCTAAAAAAAAAAATCATTGTTGCTTACTCAGAAATACAAACCTGATGATTTATTGAATTAAAAGAGTTAAGTTAGTTCTGCTTTGGTGGTAAATCTGAATGTCACATGACACTTGCATTACATATTTAGAACAGTTTGCCAATGTATTTTTATCTTCAAAAAGGACTTAATGCATATATATTGCGTAATGTATGACACCTATGTTGGTGCCACTTAATAAAGTCATCACGTTTTAATTATTTTACATTTTTTGAATAATTACAATTTTTAATCTCTATTTTCCATGTAAAACACTATATAAAATTAAGAATTCCAAAATATAGCATGTATTCAGCAATGAATAATACATAAACTAGGATATCAGCATTGCTACCAGTAGTCCATACTAGGAGTTTGTTTCTCATAAAACATTTATAGCAAGTGGCCCAGTGGTTGCAAACAATACATAGTAATGGGGCAATATACAATGGTGGGTGAGGAAGTTCAAAGTCCATTATGCAAAAATAATCAGGGATGATATCACAGGCAGTAATAACCAGAAATGTGTTTATAAAAGACTGTAGAACTGTATTGTCCAAAGCCACAAATTCTCTTTAGTTTAGATTGAAGAAACAATTGTGACCCAGAAAGACTTCTCTAAGAAAATCCATGAGATAAGCAAATATTTTATGAAGCAGTATCATACCTTGAGCAAGACATATTCTCTTTTATTTCAATATTTAACCAATAAAAAAGTCATCCATGATGAAATTAAACTTCTCATAATATTGACTTCTGTCTGAGTGGTGGGTATAAGATTACAGACAAAAACTTACACAATTCAGTAATGCGTGATTGTTTTTTTTTATTTATTTGTTTGTTTAAGCATTATTCATTCACTTATTTCAAATGTAGAAAATCAGAATAGCCACAAAGATTTACATGACAAAAACAGTATAAAAAACATCAACAGTGATTTGTCACAGCAAAAATTACAAACTGACGATCCAAGTTTAGCATAGCAGATAATTTGTGAGAACTTTGATATGTATTTTGGAGTAAAAAATGATTACTGTATGAACTTTGAAAAATGGCAATACATTGATACATTTTCCTTCTTTTAATAGAGAAAAGTAGAAAAAAATTCTGAGTAGTACATGAGGTTTTATCATTACGTTATACAAAAAAAAAAAACAAGAGATCAGTTTAAATTTATTGTCTCAAAACATTATGAACTTTGCAACTACAATTCTTATTAAATTTAGCAATAGAGTGACAGTAGTTTTGATATTCCATAAATACAACATTTCTGTTATAGAGATTAAAATGTTATGAACTAAAAAAATCATGCAGATATTTATCTGGAAGAGTCAGAAGCTTGAGAGGTTAATTTTTAATGGGAATGTTCTTCTTTCATTTTTTCCTGGCTAGGGGTCACCACAGTGGAACTCCGGTCCGCTAATGATTGGCAGTAGATTTTTACAGTGCCGAGGTGACAGCCTGATGCCCAACCTTCAATGAAGGCATGCCCATTCACACATGTCTTTTGATCATCAATTGACTGCGAGGAAGACATGCAGACTCCACACAGAAGGCGCTCCAGCCAAGAATCGAATGGGAGAACCTCTTGCTGTAAGGTGACAATGCTACCGCTGCACCATTATGACTATTAGAATGATATTAAATAAAACTCAGTCAGGCAAAAACACTTTTATTAAAATAACAAATTAACAGAGAAGAGCGCTTTCACAACACAGTTGCTTCTTCAGATCTAGTGCCTCATACAGAGCACACATCATTTATACTAAAACAAGTTAAGCACCACAGGTTTTCTTAGGTTCACATGCAATCAATCTAGCAACATCATTGACTATCTAGATGTATGCATTACCAAGAATGGGAGCAGGTTAGATATGACTCTGTTTAAGAAGTCATATAAAGTGAATAATAAATTGCCTGCTCATAGCATGCATCCAAAAAGGATGAAGATGAATGTCATGAGGGGACAGTTTTTTAGGATAGCAAGGTTGCATACTAGGGACAGTGACATGCATACCTCCTTTGATGTTCTGACTAATGAGTACAAGCAACATGGGTATTCTGACTTAGATATTGCATGAATACAGAATGATGTTGTCTTTTATAGGCATGATAGAGCTAGACCATATTTTGATGTGAGTGATACAGTGATGAGTGATGAGGGTCCTAAGTGTAGTCATCTTAGGATGTCCATTACGTACTCGACTGATGTTAACTCTGTATATGAGATAATTAGAAAGCATTGGAAAATTCTGTTGTCAGATCCTAAGTTTAGAGACCATTTAGACAGTGAACCCCAGTTTGTCTTCAAGAATAATACATCTTCTAAGAGAGTGCTTTGTTATAAATCTGTTGCCTCTGATAAGTTAAGTACAGAAGCAGCTAGGGATAGACATGTTGGAACAGAGCCGTGTGGAGCATGTAGTATTTGCAGCTATATTAGGACTGATAATTTCTTTTACACATCTCTTGAGTGGATGACTGTTTTTGTTTGAGCTGTTTTCTGATTGTAATACCAAGAATCCAGTATATTTAGCTGTGTGTGATCTGTGTGCTTCATATTATGTTGGTTTGACCACTAGATGTTTTAGAGATCACATAAAGGAACACATCTATGCAATTAGTAAAGGTGATATTAAGAACGCACTAGCTAGGCATGTTGTTAAGGAAGGGGGTTTACATACCTTCACATTTATGATTTTAGAGAGATGCAAGGTCTCTGTAAGAGGAGGGGATGTTCAGACTTACACTGAATGTTCAAAGGTTAAATGGATTTATACACTTGCTGCAAACAGGGGTATGGGGCTAAATGGCAACGCCCCTTTAAAACCAGCCCTGAGATATAGAGCTTTGAAGCACTGATTGGCTTTGAGTTAATTGTTTTAACTCGTTTTACTAAAAATAAGTAGCCAAAGCAAAAAAACGTTGAAAAACAAAAGCAGGCAACCTTATGTCCGGAAAGCAAACCAGTGGTAAAAACCAAACCGAAAGACGGTGCTTTTCTTTAACGCATAAATTTATTGTCACAAAAAGAAGCGTTTTCGCCGTGACCCCTGTCACAGCTTCATCAGAAGTACAATTAGGACAGCTAGAAAACGCCAATTTGAATAATAAAAACAGGAAGTGAACAAATAACATCATTTCCTGCAAAAAAATAAACAGTTCATAACATTGTATAATTAAATACATTGCTACCTAAATATGTTGAAACATCTTATTAAAAAATGTTTTAAATCACTTCAGAAGAACTGTGTTTAACTAAAATAATTAAACTAATTCTTTAAAAATACATAAACAAATTTATATTAAAAAATCCTTTTATAAAAAAATGTTTTTAATTGTACGAAGTACAGAAAATAAATATTTTGAAATCATTTACGAAACCTAATATAACAAAGTTAAGAAAGTCACCTAAAATAACTTTTTAACTTCAGTACAGTTGATATATTGCAGTTTTCATTCAGACCCGGAGGTCTGAATGCATCCAATTTTAACTGCCATATCAATTCTAAATTTTCAAGGATCAAAGAGAAAGGACCACCTCTAATGGTTGGAACCACTTGGTCAATACCCATAAAGCTAAAATTGTGACCTGGATTGGTGTTAACATGTTTTGCTAGTGCATTTTCCATCAAAGATTTTTTAATTGCATATGAGTGTTGGTATATCCTCTCTTTGAGTTTACGGTCAGTCTTCCCTATGTAAAACGATGGGCAACAGTTACATAGGGCGATGTAAATTACTGACTTTGATTCACAAGTGATCTTATAGTGAATAAGGAACTTTTTGTTCCTCACTATAAAGGAGTTACCTGTTCTAATAAGTTTACACCAATTACAGAATCCACATTTAAAGGATCCCTTTAATCGGTTGAAACAATTGGAACTTGCTGAATGTTGTAGCAGTTCTTTTAAATTACTTCCTCTTCTATAGATGACATAAGGGCGAACCCCTAACTTATCAATTAAAGCTGGAGAATTAATTGCTAAGGGACAATTTTTTAAAATAATGGACCAAATGCTCGATGAGTTCAAGTTATATTGAGTAATAAAACTCAAAGAGAAATTTCTTCCCTCTTGTATATTAGTAACAGAAAGATCAAGACCAACAGTTGCATTGTCAGAAACTGAGGGGGCAAGGTCAATTTGGTTCAATAAAGGTTTATAGAAGCCTTCAACTCGTTTAGAATCTACTTCGTGGATAAGCCCATCAACCAATGGTAAAGGGTATCCACGATTAGTAAATAAATCTTTCAAGAACTGGCATTCGTGTCTAAAGTCTTCAAGTGTACTACACATCCTTCCTGCTCGAACTAGTTGGCCCTTAACAATGGACTTCTTATGTTTGGGTGGATGGGAACTAGAAAAATGCAGAAAGGAGTTGCAGTAAGTCGGCTTTCTAAAGATCGTAGAATAGAAGACAGTTCTTTTAAAGTCCTTGACAAGTCTTACGTCTAAATATTCTATCTCCAATGTTGAAAATTTATATGTAAACTTTAAACATTCAGAAGTAGAATTTAGAGAATCTACAAATGTTTTTGCTTCATCCTCGTTGCCCTTAAAAAGAATGAATATGTCGTCCAAAAATCTTGTGTAGTAAGTGACATACTTCATTAAATTCTCATTGGCCATTAAAAAGTGCTTTTCCCAAAAGGCCACAAATAAATTGGCCACGCTCGCCCCACATGGCGAGCCCATGGCTATACCGCACTTTTGCAAGTAAAACTGCTGGTCGAAAAGGAAAAAATTAGAAGTCAGGACAATATCCAAAAGTTCAGAAACTATATCTGTCTCCGACTGAGGTGCATTTAGCTCCTTTAGGAGAAGTTGAATATATTCAACTGCCTCGGTGTGTGGAATAGATGTATATAAATCGACAACATCTATTGTCAAGAAATTTGAAACATGATCAAATGGTATATTATTCATATCAGATAAAAAAGACCATGAGTCTTTACAAATTGTTGGAATTTGTTTCACATATTTAGACAAGATGTTGTCGATTAGCTTTGAACAGGGGTAGGTCATAGACGACCTTCCATCAATCAATGCTCTCATAGGGGGATTGGCTTTGTCCTTGTGTATCTTCGGTATTCCGAACATCACAGGTGTCTTAGGTGGTATGATGTCAATATAGTTATATGTTTCCAAGTCTATTTTACCAGATAAAAAAAAGGTCACGAAAGTAACCTCTAATACGACCATGTGAAACATGAATCTCATTAAGGGAAGATGTTTGATAGGCCGTTGAATCTAGTACTTTAAACATTCTCTCCTTATATTGAAAATCATCAAAAATCACAAGACCACCCCCTTTGTCTGGTTTTAAAAACCTGACAGGCAGAGAGCTCAAGTTGTTAAGCCATTGACGCTGCTGTATAGAAATGTTTACACCCTCAGAATTTGCATTTGGTTTGAGGCCTGTAAAGAGATGTCTAATGTCTACCTCACACATTTGTTCAAAAAGTAACAAGTTTGACTGTATTGGTGGATTGAAAACACTAGATAACTTAAGTTTATTTTGATCACACAAAGCTTCATTATTAAAAATCATTTTTAAATTTAATTTTCGAATGAAGCATTTTAAGTCAATAAGAACTTTGGCTATGTTACCATAAGTACTAGGAACAAATGTATAACCAAGTGCCAGTAATTCCACCAAATCAGAATCTAATTCTAAAGAAGAAAAATTATAAATTGTAAAATCTTTCTTCTGATTAGTATAGATAACAGGAAGAGGAGGTTGACTACCTAATTCGGAAGGCCCATCAAAAATTGATATTATTTCCTCCGATTCATGTTCGCTACCCTCCTCCGATTGGGTTGTCCTAAAAAACCTTTTTCATTCATGTCATTACCTGTACCTTTATTAATCTGTCCTGTTTTATTAGTATAATTTTTGTTTTTACTATTGGTATAACTCTTGATTCTGTTGCTACGTCTCACTCCCTGACTTGTAGGGTTCTCATGCTGTTCCACATCTCCTTCTTCATCCAATACATAGTCCTCATCTATAGTAGCAGGGGACTCATTGGAGGCAGTAGCATTTGGAGTGGGGAGACGGAACTGCAAATTTGGATACGCCTTGTCAGCCTGATAGGCTCCCCTATCCCTTACTAACTTCTTGTTCTTGTTAGTTTTTAGTTTAGTCAACAAGGCATCAATACTAGAGAATATACGGTCATAATCGTATTTAAATTGTAAAAAAGCCAAGTCAGTTTTAATCTCAACATCTAAAGTGTTGACATCAGTAATAAGTGATTGTATATTGGCATCATAATGTTTTACAATTATATTCAAAAGTTGAAGTCCTTGTTCTTGAAACAAACATTTAAGCTCTAAAAAATATGACTGGTCGACCAACAGGCCGGAAGGCGTAAAATTATTCCGTAAACCCTTCGGTATTAACTTTTCTTGCAAGCATTGTCTAAAATATGCAGCTTCAAGCTGCAATTTTTTAAGTCTAAGAAGTTTAGAATCGAGTACCTTCAGACTTTCATTAATTCTAATAGTCCCAGTCGGAAGTCAAGAATTATTGCCATAATTAGTCTGATCAGTCGCAGAAGGAAGAAAAGTAAAAGGATTGTCTTTATTAATCCAAATGGACAGGGACGAACTTCCCTCATCCGGAACAGTATTTGACCCTCGCAGCAGATTACTAATATCTGGTGGTTGCGCATTAACATTAGTCACCATAGCATAATTCATACTCACTCCATTGTGAGTGTGAGAAGGTGGGGGCACATCAGCAGTCCCTCTCATTATAGCCGGAAAGTCAGTAGATGGAAGCGAACCACCACCAGTTTGTATTCGACCTCGAGGAGGTAAACTAGAAGGCGGTTGAGCCGCCGGAAGGGAGAAACTACTCCCTTCAGTGTTACATACAGCATGTCCTGTTGAAGAAATGCCCGAAATACCACCAGATGCGTTTAAAGAGCGTTGTTCCATGGAATCCATACGAGAATGTAAAGCTTCGATCCTCTGAGTTAGCGAAGCAAGTAAGGATGCAATGTCCACATTACTGGAACTCTTCTGTTGTGTAGCCGTCCCAAAAAGGTTAGGGCTTACCGGACTGTCAGGAGTGCCTGTATCCATGAGACCGACAAACAAGTAGCCAAAGCAAAAAAACGTTGAAAAACAAAAGCAGGCAACCTTATGTCCGGAAAGCAAACCAGTGGTAAAAACCAAACCGAAAGACGGTGCTTTTCTTTAACGCATAAATTTATTGTCACAAAAAGAAGCATTTTCGCCGTGACCCCTGTCACAGCTTCATCAGAAGTACAATTAGGACAGCTAGAAAACGCCAATTTGAATAATAAAAACAGGAAGTGAACAAATAACATCATTTCCTGCAAAAAAATAAACAGTTCATAACATTGTATAATTAAATACATTGCTACCTAAATATGTTGAAACATCTTATTAAAAAATGTTTTAAATCACTTCAGAAAAACTGTGTTTAACTAAAATAATTAAACTAATTCTTTAAAAATACATAAACAAATTTATATTAAAAAATCCTTTTATAAAAAAATTTTTTTTAATTGTACGAAGTACAGAAAATAAATATTTTGAAATCATTTACGAAACCTAATATAATAAAGTTAAGAAAGTCACCTAAAATAACTTTTTAACTTCAGTACAGTTGATATATTGCAGTTTTCATTCAGACCCGGAGGTCTGAATGCATCCAATTTTAACTGCCATATCAATTCTAAATTTTCAAGGATCAAAGAGAAAGGACCACCTCTAATGGTTGGAACCACTTGGTCAATACCCATAAAGCTAAAATTGTGACCTGGATTGGTGTTAACATGTTTTGCTAGTGCATTTTCCATCAAAGATTTTTTAATTGCATATGAGTGTTGGTATATCCTCTCTTTGAGTTTACGGTCAGTCTTCCCTATGTAAAACGATGGGCAACAGTTACATAGGGCGATGTAAATGACTGACTTTGATTCACAAGTGATCTTATAGTGAATAAGGAACTTTTTGTTCCTCACTATAAAGGAGTTACCTGTTCTAATAAGTTTACACCAATTACAGAATCCACATTTAAAGGATCCCTTTAATCGGTTGAAACAATTGGAACTTGCTGAATGTTGTAGCAGTTCTTTTAAATTACTTCCTCTTCTATAGATGACATAAGGGCGAACCCCTAACTTATCAATTAAAGCTGGAGAATTAATTGCTAAGGGCCAATTTTTTAAAATAATGGACCAAATGCTCGATGAGTTCAAGTTATATTGAGTAATAAAACTCAAAGAGAAATTTCTTCCCTCTTGTATATTAGTAACAGAAAGATCAAGACCAACAGTTGCATTGTCAGAAACTGAGGGGGCATTTATAGTTTTACTATAAATGATGTGTGTTCTGTATGAAGCATTAGATCTTAAGAAGCAACTGTGTTGCAAAATCGCTCTGTTAGTTGTTCGTTATTTTAATAAAAATGTTTCCACCAGACTGAGTTTTATTTAATACAATTGTTCCTACTTTGTGTCAGTCATTTGCTCCAAATCCTTAGTTTTAGTCTATTTGAATATTAAAATTATCTGCATGAGGTTTGAATAACATACATTTCATGGGAAGTTCTATTTATTCATTACATTTTGGACATACATTTTTTAATAGAAAGGGTGTGTGGAAGAATGACTAGAGTCATAATTACTTTTACCACAATCACTTAGTACTTATGATCTGCAGCCTTGGAAGTTCATTTTTTGTTATGGTGTTTTACTTTAAGAGTACTTCAGACTTATAACATTTTCATGGTTGTGCTTTTATATTTGGAGGAGGAGTTTGATCATTATAGCTTAACGAAGAGGCCAACACACTTTTGGTGGTATTCATTGTGCAGAGTTTCATACTTGCATAGCAGTTATCAGTGAAAAGCACTGCTATGCCTTTATGCAGATGCACTAAGTGCAGCTTATTCTCTCTGAGTAATTAAATGCAGAGCACAAAGTGACTGAAGCTAATTCTTACATATGCTTGAAGGTCTTCATTAAAAGATTAGGTGTTCTATGTTTTTGTAAGTACTTTGATATTGTGAATGAATGAATGTGACTGTAAGCAGTCACTCTTGAAAGACTTAAGGCAAAAAGTAGACAGCACAGCTTTTACTATTAATGTTTAAAATAAATATTTTTTTTATTTAACATTTATTTACTGGGAAAGTCCGACTTGGAACGAGTCAATTTTCAGTGGAGGCCTGGTGAGAAATGCTCCAGATGTATGTCTTTGTAACATGGGAAGAAACCGGAGTACCCTAAGAAAACCCACATGAATGCAGGGAGGACATGCAGACTCCACAAAGAAAGTACTCCACTCGAGAATTCAACCGAACCTCTTGCTGTGAGGCGACAATGTTACCACTGCACCATCCTAAATAAAAGTATTTAAAATGTTTTTTATATGGGGTTTCCTTAAGTGGACACTTTGATGATTGCTTTAATGAATGGAAAAGGGGAGATATGAAAAACTGAAAAAAGAAGATACTAACAAAGAGTGGAACACTAAAAGAAGCACCAAAAGGGTTGTGTTCAAGGTGGTAGGACAGAAGGATACTAAGTTTCTCTTGGTAGATAGAACTCCCTAATTTGTATTTATTTTTATTATTATGTAAGAAGGTAGATTGAGTGGGAAGTAAGTAAGAGGGTGTAGCTGAAAAGATAAGGTAAGGAGGGAGTAAAGAGGATTCCAGTCCAATAAGAATCTCCAGTCCGCAGGATGGCAAATGCTTTCACTGGGATCTACTTTAAATAATTGAATTAATTTCATCAAATTTTAGAAGATCAAGACCATGTTGCCGAAAACTTAATTCAATGAACTTCCGGATAATTTAATTTTGCCACAGGAAAACTAACCACTTGGCCACCAATAATCAAAATATACACCAAAGCAAATTAAAGACACAAACTATAAAACAAAATTCTGCTCCTTATAGCTAAAGAACTGACAGTCAAAAACAGAAAGTAGTAGAAAACAGAAAGAAGACCAATGTTCAACTTTCATACACTTTAATGGTAAACTTATTCACAGCAAAGCTCTCGAGACACAAGCTCTTTTAATGCATAAACTCATAGTACATACATTTCATATTTAAATAGTAAGCCAACCAATAAACACACAGGTATACCACATGTGACAACAGATAATTAAAAATACACAAATAAAACATAATAATACCCAAACTTCATTAAAACATAGCATAAAATATTAATATTACCAAATGCTTACAACACATTTGTTTAGCTTTCAAAATGGGATTAATACTGTTTGCTAAATTTAGACCAGAGGGTGTGTCTGACCCAAAGTAATTAATCCACTTTTATTCAGCTGTTTCTGTAGCATTAATAATATCACCCTTTCATACACTAATAAATACATTTTGTAAAATCCTAAATTTGAACCTATGCTGACTTCCTTCAGTTGATATCTGCTTTAACAGTGCATTAGGTTCTATACATCTACGGATTTCTGAGAGATGTGCACCAATCCTTTCTTTAAATTTCATATCTGTCTTTCCTATATAAAAAAAATCTCATTCTATACGGTTAGCAATATATGTGATATTCTCAGTATAACATGTACCAGATGCTCTTATTTGAAAATTTATCTTAGTAATAGGATGTGTAAAATTAATATCAATACTAATCTCATTAAACTAAATACAATTATGACATGGTATTGTGCCAAATTTATGAAATTTCTAGTTCATAATAGAAGTATTTCTTACATCTTTGTTACATAAAATCTGTTTAAGATTTCTTTCTTTTTTATAAATAAACTTAGGTTGCTCTCCAACTATATTTCCTACTTCTGGATTAGACAGTAATATTGTCCAATTCTTATGAATGATATTTTAACCATATTAGTATGGCTATGATATTTCAACCTATATCCTAGATTATAAATGCAGTATGGGACAAAGTTGTCCTGGCCCCATGAGTAAAGGGCAGGGGAGGGGGGAGAACAAGACTAGGCAGTAGGCGAGTGGTTGATTATAATTAGTGTTATGGCAATGAAGGATTGAAAGGGAAGTGGAGTAGTTAAGGAAGTGAGGTAAGGAAAGGGTGGGACTCATTATGATTCAAGTGTTGGGAGCTAGAGGAAATAGTTACATTTGGCATGAGTTGGTGGACCTCCCACCCTCCTGTTTTGATGTGAAGGAAGACCTGGTTGTTTGGAGCGAAGAAGAGGGACAGGATTGTCCTCTTCTGTTCCCCCTCTAAGGAATGTGGTTTGATTTGTCCAATGGTTTGTGTGGTTAAAAGCTGAGCAGGTATGCTGCCTATTATTTGGGGGGGGGGTGAGCAGTTATGCTGTCCCGGTAGAGGAGGTTTCAGGGTGAGCAGGCATGCTGCCCTGAGGTGTGATCGAGCAGGGTGTGTTGTTACGCTGCCCTAAGGATTGTGGTGGATGAAGGCAATTGATGCTGTTTTATGTGTTTAAAGTTCATGTTATGATAATATTCAATAAAGGTCATCAGATGGCTTTATGTGTTTAGAGTGGTTTGTTCAAAGGGGGGGCTGGGACAATCTCTTTTATTTCTAGTCATATTAGCATTCACAGTAGAATGCCTAGACTGTAAGGTTGCAATGAATTTGATCTCTCATCTGAAACTATAGTCCTCACACTGTTAATAGGTGTATCTGTATAGCATCTACTCTGAAAATCACTAACCATCATATTGACCTCTTCAACAAAATTTCCATCTTTAATATTCAAATGACTCACGCTTATGAACTGACTCTTTAGTACCCCTTTATATATATATATATATATATATATATATATATATATATGTCGCGGATGCATGCGATTATAATGAAGGAACCTTGTAGCTTATGCATCCTTCCTATAAATTTTAGTGTCAAACTTGACATCATTAATTTTAACCTCCAAATCTAAGAAATGAACATGTTCATACGAAGAATTAACATCAAATACTAAAAAATCTGCACTTAGATGCAAAGCATCCACAAAATTTTTAAGATTGTTAACATCGCTGTTCCACAAAATTGACACGTCATCAAAAAAACTTTTAAAGAACAGCAGATGTGTGTTCTTATAAGTGCCATCAATGTTACATATATTATTCCCTTCCCATCTAGCCAATACCAAGTTGGCATAAGTATTAGCGATTGGGGTGCCCATGGCAACCCCTAGTCATTGATGGAAATAATGGTTATTAAACATGAACACATTATTACTGAGTACATCCATCATGAGGTATAATAGTTCAGTTTTGCTATTGGAAAAGTCACTATGGTTATTCAAAAACTTTCTCAAAGCTTCCGAACCAAAATCATTTATCACTGTGAACAGTGATTCAATATCCATAGTGGCCATCATAACTCCATTAGAAGTGTTAGCATCAGCCCATCTTTTTAAACTACTTAAAAAAATCCTTTGTACCCATTATAAAGCTCAAACTGAACTTTAACATAGGTGCAAGTTGATTTTCTAAATATTTAGATATGGTAGCAGTAACCCATTTCCCTCCTGAAACAAGAGGTCTCATTGGAGGGGATATAAGATTTTTATGGATCTTAGCCAATCTATATATTATGGGTACAACTGGATTCGCATTATATAAATAGTTATACACTTCAGGTGTTATAGAACTATCCATAAGTAAATCATATAGAAAAGATTTAACCTTAGTAACAATGTTCATAACAAAAGCTTTATCTATACTTTGAAATGTTTCAGCTTGCAGTAACAAATCAAACATTCATTCATTGTATTTAGCAACATCCATTACTACAATTCTGCATCTTTTATTGATCTGTTTTATAATTATGTTCTCATTGAGAACAAGGTTAAATAAAGCTGTGCATTCATCTGGTTGCAAATTGTGAAACCTAGAGCCTACATTATGTTTAAAGTACATGTCATAAAATTCCTGTTCACACATGCTATAAAATGCTTTAACTGTTGCCGTACTAAATGGTATAAAAGTACTTCACTTCCTTAATCTATGCGTCTCAGCATTGGACATAGTTGATCGAAATTTCTTACAAACAAGCACAATTCAGTCAATAATTCACTAATATTAGCTTGATAAAAAGGTATGAATGACATTCCCTTTTCTAAAACATTAATATCACTGTCACTAAGCACATAACCAGATACATTCGCAATATTACAATAAACATTGATCAAGTCCTTAGTTGCTTCTTGCTCTTGGTGATTAGTCCTACCTTGGGTCATTTTATTGATTTGGACTTCTCTCTACCTCCCACTCTATTGTGGTTCTTACTCTGTCCCCTCGACCACTGGCTCACCTGAACTGGATGTTGTAACTGAAAATGAGTGGCCAAAAATGTGTTTTCTTGTTGGTCACTATCAACCAGTGCCACTGTTTTACTGATATCATTATTCATATTCAATGTTGTAGCTACTAAATTATCAGAAACACTGGTACCAGCATTCACCCTTATAGGTTCAAATGAATCCAACTCAGACACAGCTGCACCACATTTCATAGCATTTCCAGAATTAGACACAGTACTCAAGCTGTTGATACTGTTTCTGGATCGCGGCATTCTGTTAGCTTTTTGTGAGTTAGCAAGAAGTGATGTCATCTGTTGCTCGGTCTTCGGTCAGTGAAATATGTGATTCATTTTAAAGTCATTACAATCTCTCACTATTTTATATTTCTTCTGAACCACAAATTTTTCTTGCATACTTTTAAGTTTATCTAGTAGATTATTATATTCTGAGGAGATATGCATATAGTTAGGAGAATTAATAAGCTTATCCTCCATAACTTCAGTTTCAGCCAGTAACTCAGTCTCTTACTCCATAAAAAATTCATTCATCAACCGCATATAATCAGCATAGTTTAAAATTAGGTTGTTGCCATTTTAATAGCAGTTCTGCATACTTGTTGCCATATGTTGGCATCTTTGTAATGTGCAACCTTCTTGGTAGAATCTCCATATCAAGGTACGCACAGACACTTAACCTTTGCCACTGCAGTTTTTTGTATAATTCAGTCTTAGACTCAAGCGACCTCATAATGCTTAGTAGTTCACTTAATTCAGTACATTGCATACCATTCTGTTCCATTGACACAGCATTATGCAGGTTCATGTTCAAAAATGGATTATTGCTCGCCACCAAAAATTGATAAAGCATATTGCTATTAACTTGTAAAGATGTTGAACTGGAAGTTTGTAAATCCATACGGTTGGCAACATGAACAGCTTAAGAAGCAAACAAACCAGAAGCCAAATGATAAAACAAAATTCTGCTCCTTATAGCTGAAGAACTGGCAGTCAAAAACAGCAAGTAGTAGAAAACAGTGTATGGGGAGGATAATATTATTAATACTACAGAATCAGCTGAATTTAAGTGGATTAATTACTTTAGGTCAGGCACACCCCCTGGTATAAATTCAGCAAACAGTATTAAACACATTTTGAAAGCAAAACAAAATGTGTTGTAAACATTTGGTAATGTTAACATTTTATGCTATGTTTTAATGAAGTTTTGGGTATTATTGTGTTTTATTTTGTATTTTTAATTATCTGTTGTCACATGTGGTATACCTGTGTGTTTATTGACTGGCTTACTATTTAAATATGGAATGAGTTTATGCATTGAAAAAGAGCTTGTGTCTCGAAATCTTTGCTGTGAATAAGTCTACCATTAAAATTTATGAACATTGAACAGTGGTCTTCTTTCTGTTTTCAAATTAAAGACAGCAAAGTAGGGGGCTTTGCCGATGACACCCTCATGTACTGGGGGCTTCACCCCCCCCTCCCACAACTTTCTAACAATATACCGACTCTGAGATTGCGCTAGAGTAGAGAAAAGGGCAAAGTTCACCATGGTGGCCAAGTGGTTAGTTTCCTGGTAGGAAAATATGAAGTTCTGGCAGTTCACTGAATTACATTTTTGGGAACGTGGTCTCAGTCTTCTGTGATTCGATGAAGTGGTAAATTGTTTATTTAAAGTAGCTCCATAGGAGACAAGATAAGAGAAGCATGGGGTAAAGAGGATTCCAGCTCAGTAAGAATCCACAGTCCGCAGGATGTCAAATGTTTTCACTGTCTGATGTCGTTGCAGTGGAGGACCCCAATATGGCTGGGGCAGGGGCTGGTAGTGGCATGGTGAGTGGTGCCAGCTGAGGAAGTGAGGAATCCCAAGTGTGTTCTGAAGTTACCAGGATCATGTTTGTGACTACTCAGGGCATGGCTATGCTGACAAGTTGCCTTACGTGTTCACTTATTACTTTGTTTCACAGGGATAAGCATAAAATAACCTAATTTGTTTGAGAAACATGTAAATGACCCTGAACTTATGTGAATAAGTTTAACACTGCTCTGTTAGCTTTCAATTACTAAAATTAGGCAGCAAATAGTTTAGGAAACTGCAGACTTTTTAAGGTAAATAGTAAATATTGTAAGTATTACAGATTAATATATAACAGTTCAAAATCACTTTAGATTACTGGGTTTATTTGAAGAAATGTTTGGTTTACTGATATAATGGGCAGAATTTAATGGCATATGAATACTGTAAAATGGAAATTCATTACAATAGTAGGAGAAATGCATAGTGATCACAGAGAAAGATACATTTATTTTGTTTCCATTTAGTGGCAGAAATGCAATTATTTATTTGTAAAGTACAGAAGTGTCAAGGATTTTGTTGGCACGATATACATATGTCTTCACTAAGAGATTTGTAGCATCAATTCTGAATGAAAAATGACTGTATTATGAATACAAGACAGTGGTGGGGAAAGATGGCTCTGCTAACAAACTGCTTGCATTACTATTGTGAATATATTCCTCATGATGCAAACCTTAAATGGCTGGATCAAGAGTCTGTACATTTTAAATAATTATGTTTTTTGTCACCTAACCCCTGCTTTCCTTTCCTTTTTTGTGATGACAGAAGGCATGCTTTCATTTTTGTGTTGTATGACTGACTGATGATTATATCTAGGGTGATATTCATAGTCAGACAATTTGCAGCTATGTAGCAGTTATTAATGAGAAGCACCACTATGTGTTTATGCAAGTAAGCTAAGTGCAAGGCATTAGCGATGAATAAGGAAAAAGCAAAGGTGTTTTAATAAACATGCATCTTTATAGCAAAACCATAAAGTATATAAAGTAAATTGATATGTAGATATGATGTACTATCTAAAAGCCATAAGCATAGTATTCCTTCATATGTTTTCACATACTGCTGACAGATGCTGCTAAGCACAATCACACTTAAAACTGTTAAGCCAACTGTTGGTTTGTGCAACTTTTATTATTAATATTTAAAAAAATAAAGGGCTTTTGTATGTTTTATATAGGGGTATCATTATGTGGACACCCTTATAGTTTCATTAAAGAATAGAAGGAGGGAGATAGGAAAGCAAGACAGAGGCAGACTTGTTTCACTTGAAAGAAAGTTACTGTTTGTCATTTTTGCATTTAAGTTACCTGTAACACATTGCATTTAAGTTACTTGGCACTTGCTCACTAAAGCAATTATATAAGTCAGCACTAAAAAATTAAAAGTACTACACCCTCACAAACTCCCCTTGAGTACCTTGTTCCCCATTGGCCCTTTTTTTCAGTTATAAAGGAATTCCCAATACTATTCTAGCATGTCCAAAGGTCAGTTGTCAATCTCTTCTCCGGTCTAGCTGGTGAATCTGGGAATCTTGAGGCAATGTTACAACTGCCTCATGTACACAGACAACCCTCTCCTCCTCCCAACAAATTCCAACACATGTGAGAGATGCAACCATATAGCCAAACTGGAGGCTAAGCTCTCTCAACTCAGTACTGGCGTAACCAGTCAGGAGGAGAAGGAAACCACACTCACTACAATTCCAGTCTCACATAGACCTACCACGACAGCAAACCAAACACACAAAAACAACTCGGAGGCTCTAAATAAAAATCTGCCTAAGCAGCAGAGACCTCCAAAGCAGACATCCAAGCAACCTCTACCCCAAAACAAAACACGTGCAACACATAGCTCACAAAGCCAGTGTGCCGAACAGTCACAGCCCTTAAGGCTAAACAACACACCTGATACACTTGTAATAGGTGACTCTATCGTCAGGCACAGTGACGTCCCGCTCACCAGGCTGAACAAGGAGAAGGTCATGGTGAGCTGCCTGTCGGGCGCTAGGATCTGCCACATAACACAAGCACTCAGGTCACTCCAAGGTAAGTACAAATATGACTCAGTCATTGACCACGCTGGTGTGAATGACCTGAGATGTACCTCCCTGGACTACATGAAAAGAGACATAGAGGAGCTCTCTGAGCATGTAGCCCAGGCCGGTATGACACTGACCTTGAGTAGCATCTTACCCTCACCAAGAATGATGCCACAATATGAAGACAAGATGATCAATTTCAACAATTGGCTTAAGTATTGGTGTCATTCAAAGGGGATCCAATGCCTGTCAGCCTGGGATGACATGCTGGACAAGCCACGATGCTTTGCTAGGGATGGCTTGCACCTGTCACCCCTTGGCTTTTGGATATTGGCAAAGGATCTTGCTACCCCCATAGTGCCTTTTTTAGGCAAGGCTCAAAAGACAAACCCACCTCCATAGGTATCACTAGGGATAAGAAACTAAGAGTAATGCTACTCAATGCCAGAAGTCTAAACCTCAAGATGCATGCACTGAAAACTCTCCGTAGCATGGAGAACATCGATATCTGTGCAGTAACAGAAACCTGGTTCAAGGCTCCCGAGAGCACACCAGCACTACCAGGTTATACCTCATACCATGCTTTTCAGCCCCCAAACTTGGACCGAACCACAAAAGGAGGGGGAGTATCAATATTCGTCAAAGATACCCACACCTCCAGGTTGGTGGCACAGCATGAAGCATCAGAGACTATCCGTGTGCAATTAACAGTAGGTAAAACTGCCTTCCAGTTTATAGCCTGCTACGGACCACCCTCCCAAACCCAGGAACTCCACTCGGCCTTCCAAAGAACATTGGAAAATATGAAGGTCTCTCCAAACACCATTATATTGGGTGACTTCAACTACCCAAACATAGACTGGGAGCATTACTCTAGCTCCAACACGCTAGCCCAAAGGTTCCTAGAATTTATAAACTCAAACGCTATGGAACAACTTGTTACCACTCCCACAAGAGGGGAAAACATACTGGACCTGATCATCACCAACATGGGGACTCTATGCTCCAGACCAGAAGTGTATTCCTCACTGGTAAGATCAGACCATAAACTAATCTCAGTGGATATTCACATCCCGACCCCACCCCCTGCCCAGAAAACTGCAGTAAAAAACTTCTCTAAAGCAAATTTCACACTCCTCAAAACCGAAGTGGAATCCTTCAAAGCCCCCGGGCCTGTGGAAAATACGGCCCAGACCGCAGAATTCTTCATAAATGCATTCTATGAACACCTTCAGGAATGCATGGATCATGCAATCCCAAATAAAACCAAGACCCAATCCTCCAAAGGCAGATGTCCTGTCTGGTGAATCCCAGCTATAAACAAACTATACAATAGAAGGAGGAAGCTACTACATGATAGAGCAAAATCCCAAAAAGGGAAGGCATCTCTGATCAGTATTTGCAAAAAACTATGGGCACTCATAAAATCATCTCTAAGGCCAGATTCAAGAGAAAAATTGCACAGGACACTAAGGATAATGACAAGGCTTTCTTTAGTTATGTTAGGAACCTGGGTGGGAATTCTCAGATATGCTCAGAATTAGTCCAAAATGACAAAAAATACACCGGACCCACAGACATTGCCAACATCCTAGCTGACAGGTTCAGCACAAACCCTCCCGCCCTCCCCACCAAAAGGGCAAATATCTATCCCAGCAGAGTGCTGCCCCCCTGACATCTCAAATGCTCAGTTAAGAGCTGCCCTCTCCAAAGCAAAAAACACAGCATCAATGGGACCAGACGGTGTCCGGGGCTGCATCCTACTTGGACTCCAAGAAGAGCTAAACCCAAATATAAATCTACTGTTCAATCTCAGCCTTACTACAGGATATGTACCCAAAGAGTGGTGTACAGCAACAGTGGTCCCTCTCCACAAAGGTGGTGCCTCAACGGATCCTGGAAACTATCGCCCCATAAGCCTGACTAGCTTGGTCTGCAAAGCTATGGAAAGGATCATCATGGACCTCATAAATAAAGATATTGGGGACCTACAGACACTGGATCCTACCCAGTTTGGCTTTGTTAAGGGCAGATCCTGCCTCTTAAACCTGATCAATTTCTTTGAAACAGTCACCAAGGCCATTGACGAGGGGAAGGTGGTCCACACAGCCTACCTGGACCTCACAAAAGCCTTCGATACAATACCCCACTTGGGCATTATAGATAAGCTCACCAGCTTAAATATAAACCCCTGTGTCGCTATATGGGTAGCAAACTGGCTCAAGGACAGAACCCACATGGTTAAAATTGCTGGAGCCATGTCAGACTCCAAACCAGTTACAAGTGGCATCCCACAAGGCTCAGTCCTGGGACCTCTCTTGTTCGGTATATATTTCTTGGAGGTACAGGCCAACACGGAAGGACTGTGGCTGACCAAGTTCGCAGATGACTGCAAATTTTGTGCCATAATCGACTCTCCAGCCGACACAAGCATCCTCCAAAAGGGCCTCATAGAAACAGACAACTGGTGCCAGAGCCATGGCCTCAAGCTAAATGCCAAAAAGTGTATAGTCATCCCCTTTGGCAAAAACAAAGTGTCCACAAATTACCACATTGGTGGTAATCCATTAAGTACAGAAGAAGTATTTAGGGACCTGGCGATCCAAGTTGATAGCAATCTCTCATTTGACAACCACGTGGCCAAAATGGTTAGAAAAACATTTTATATAGCCCACCTAATCATGAAGGGATTCACATCTAGATCAGGGGAGGTCATTGTGCCTCTTTACTCATCCTTAATCAGGCCCATAATTGAGTACAATGCCCTTTTTGGGATGTACCTTACCAGACACCTGCAGCAACTGGAAAGACCCCAAAAGTACCTCACCAAGAGGATCAAAGGGCTCAAACAGATGCCATATGCTGCCCGGTTAAAGAAACTCCAGCTCTACTCAATGGCATACCGCCTGCTCAGATGCGATCTGTGCCTGATGTATAAAGCCATGTCCAACCCAGAATTAATGGACATGCTGCACCTCAGAAAATCCAAATCCCATCGAGCCACGCGCTCGAGAGACTTGAACCTCAGCACTGAAATAAATAGGACATGCTGGAGGGACAGATTCATAACCCAGAGGCTCCCTTCACTCTGGAATAAAATCCCAGTCCAGGTTAGGCAGAGTCCCTCATTGGCTCTCTTCAAGAGGAATCTTGATGAGTGGATGGGAGATCGTAGGTTTACCACGGGTATCACTTCTGTGTCACTGTTAGACAGAGGCACAGTATACTAACCTCGAAAAAGGGCATAGCAAAATTAATTTAAAATGGGTGGCAAAAGCCAAACACACACTGGCTAGGCTTATAAATGCCCTAGAGCAGATAGCCTAGTATGAACCTATGAACATATGAAGACACAACAACGAGGGGAAACATCCAGAGGGTTGTGCTGTAGGTGGCAAAACAAGAGGGGTACAGTGTTCTTGTCGTAGGATACCCCCTATGTTTTCAAATATATTTTTATATAAGAATGTAGTTTGGGTTGAAAATAGGTAAATGGGTGTAGATGAAAGGTAAGGGAAGATTGCTGAAGCACTTATAGAAGTCCCGGCCCATACAGCATCAAACATTTGTGGTTTCCAGAAAGAGATGGGACAGCATGTTTTCAACACTCTGAAGAGATTACTCAACTGGTTGAATATCCAGCATGTCCTCAAACATGTCACAAAGATCTCATTCAGTGAGGCTTGCAGGCTGCCATGCACTGAGATATCTGCAGGACCAGTGTCACCACCCTGACATTAGATGGGCAGAGTGTGAGCAATCCCGAACCTGGGAGGCACTTGACTGTGGTGCAAATGTTTAATCTGTAAGAAAATGAACAATAATTGTTGAGAAATAAAATAATAAAAGACAAACCCCCGGATTCACGAATCCCCCGTGTAAGACTTAATAAGTCTTATTAGGAGGCTGCAATTGAATGGTATGACATCAGCGTGCCATGAATATTTATGAGGGCACGCTGACTCAACCGTAACTCTTACACAGACCGAGTATGAAAGCAGGGGGCATGTCCGACTGCCAAGCAGTCTAAATGTCCACGCCCCTGCAAGTGTCGTAAAAGCAAAATGTCAACACACAAGAGCGAGTTCGCTCAAATGTACTTGCACCCAACACTACACTCCTTGACACTATAAACCCTCATCACAGTTATAAAAAGTAAAATATGTAATTTTTTTTTTAAATTCACGATATTATTGCCCGTATTTGCACGTGTGTGCACGGGTGTGCCCATTGCTTAGCTATAGTTAGCAATTCCGATATGGAAGAGCATAAGAAAGAATGTTTATGCAAATCCTACCAAATTGCAATGGCATAATGGTAGAGCATATGCACAAAGAAGAGGCATTCATGGTTCGAGTCCCACCACTTCCCTTCTTATTTATGTTTAAATCAGTATTTGAAATAATACCAGACATATGATTAAAATTTTATTAAAAGCAGTGACATGGCCAATGTATCAGTGAACAAAATATATATTTTTAAAGGACTCAGATATAGAATAGCCTGCTGTTAAGCAACGCTTTACCCAGCTAAACACAGCTGCCCGTAGTTAAATAGTGCCTTAGCCAGCTAAACAGAGGTGCCCATAGTTTAATCGAACTTTACCCAGCGCAATAAAGTTGCCCAAAGTTTAAAAGCGCTTTACCCAGCGCAATAGAGTTGCCCAAACTTTAAAAGTGCTTTACCCAGTGCAAGGTGTTTGCACGGACGTACGCGCCACCGGGGAGCAACGTAGAGCTGGGTTGCTTAAATGCAGCCACACCACCTAGCCTGTCTAAACAGTATTAAAATAAAAGAGTGATAAGGTTGGAACGCAGGACCCTGTGCATCATAATCAAAGCACAGAACCACTAAGCCATGACAGCTTATGAGAAACAGCCACTATTAGCATGCATATACTTAGAAATGGTAGATTAACCATTACTAAGCAAATCTGCAGTCAGCTTAGAATTCTCAAAAACGACCAGTCACAAAAAAGTGTGGGAAATGCGGCATATTTAAGCCCCATCAGCAGGAATACTCGCCATAACTGATTGTGGTACTCATTTGCAGTCAGGATGGCAGGTGTCGGAGAGGGCAATCGCTTTAGAGCGCAAAGGTGGGGCATTGAGGAGTCCAAATATATGGTTTGGCTCCTAGTCCACCAACATGAAGGCCGACTCATGCAGGGCCAGGTTCAATGGGGAGCGTACAAGGCAGAGGCATGGAACCAGTTGGCACATGATCTTACCAGTGCCACAGGCATTCCTAGGACTGGTGAGCAGGTCCGTCACCACCATGCAGACCTGAAGCGACGAAAGGAGGACCAACTGAACCGATGGATCCAGGAGGCCCGTCAGATGCCCAATGCCCCACTACTGAGTAAGTATCCATGTAATTAAGTATGTAAGAAATGCTATCCTAGCCTATAGTATGGGTAGGTATGTTCCAATATCCCTTCATTTATATTACAGCTGCAGGTGTTCGTTCCGTGAATCAGCAAGCCTATGCTGATAGGCTGGTAAATCTCCGCCACCAGGCAGGTTAGTAATTATTCAGCTGGTATTATTATAGAATATAAGTGAGACAGCCTGTAAAAGAGTTCAGTGTTGTAACCCAGTAATAAAGGTCAAATAAGCCTAGAATAAAGCTTCTGCTAGTATTCTAAGATCAGATAAGTGATGCAGCCTGAAAAAGAGTGTTGTAATCCATTAATAAAGACTAAACAAGTCTCAAATAGAGTTTCCACCTGTATTGTAATATCAGATAACTGCTTCAGCCTGAAAATGCGTGTTCTAATCCATCAATAAAGGACAGACAAGTCATGAATACATCCTTGTATATACTGACATATGAAATAAGTGAGTCAGCTGGAAAAGATTGTTGTAACCCAGTAATAAATGATAATAAAGCCTGGAATTAAGTACCATCCTGAGATGTAAATATAAAATAAGTGAGAGAGTGTGAGAAAGAGTTTGAAGCTACCAGTAAAGGTGTAAGAAGTCTGGAATAAAGGTGTACTGCGTGCACTACATAATGAAATGAATGAGATAGCCACAACCAAAGAGTGAAATGTTTTTAATAAAGTACAATACCTGGACTGTGTCTGTTCCTCATTTTGGATATGTTTTTGTACCCTTGCATTATGGAGATACTATAGTTGTATGAAATGCTGAACATCCACAGTTGTCTAGGCCTATATAAACTGGCTGACGGGAATGCCAGTATCTCAGAAGAATATTTATAGTCCTCAACTGTTTCATGTATAGTATGTATATGTTAATCTGGTACATGAGCAGCTTGTGCTTGTGATCCCACAAATGTCAGTGTGTTGCTAGAACTGTACGTAACTGTTCAAATGTAGCAGGATACTTTACCTGAACACAGACAGATATGAACATATATGAATACAAATGGAATGTATATTAATGTAGCAGTAACATCTCCATCACCAACATTTCTAAGGTTACATACAGGGAACTGTACTAATACATGTAGGGGATATATATCTGCATCTAGTAGGAATGTACAGTATACGTATAGGTATTTTAAGTTGTTAATGTAATATTTTACCACCCTACGTTATGTTCACAAATTATGCCATTCCACACCAAACTGGGTATGTGTATTCACAATTAATTCCTATGGACATTTGTCCTGTTGGTTTATACATATCTGCATGTACGTTGATGCATGTGCCCTGTTCAGATATCCAAACCTGATGGCCTGTTGCCACCAATCAACCCTGCATGCTGTTGGAATGTCCACTGTTGTTCTAAATATGCATTTGTTATGCTTGCTGTTCAACGTTTGGAATTCATGTGTGTTTGGTTAATGGGAATACTAATGCATGCTATTACAACTAATTTGGAATGGTGTTGTTTGTTACTAACCCAAAATGCCATTAAATACTGCTAAACATAGGACAACTGGGAAGGCGGGTCCCAGCGGACCCACCTCTCCCACCTCATCTGGCAATTGCACCTGGCAACAGTGCCCAGCCCGGGACCTCCTCCTCCGGTGGCCCTGTGTCACCTTCGGGTGGAAGCACTGCAGGGATGGGGCTCACCCCCCTCTGCAAGCATGGCCAGAGGAGAGCCTCCACTCACCCTCCAAAGGGTCCGGGCTGTGGTGCGTAGTGAGATCAGGTGTTCTGTGACTGATCCCCTATGCCAGCTTGAGGAGAGAGTGGCACAGCTCACGGGTGTGCCTGCCCCTCCTATCCAGCTCCCAGCACAGCCTCGGCATGGGCTGTGAAGATGCAGTGGTAACTGCCCATGGGTGGGGATCTCAGTTCCACTGTTGCCATCTGTGGGCTCATGGGCTTGCGATATCCAAACATCCGTCCCCATCAATTGTGTTTACCCACTACATGTGCCATACTCCACCCCTGTATGCATCTTGTTTGTCTTGTCTGTTAACCTCCCTAACCCACCTCCCCCAATATTCCTACTTCCTTCACCTCACATTCCACTCTTACCTGAAAAAAAAAAAAAAAGGCAATCTGTACCTGCAAAAAAATTACACCCCATACATAGCTGCCCATTTCACGCACATGTCTACTGGACATGTAAACTGATAATTACAATTGGCTATACAACGTACTATGTTGTCCTCACCCCTGTCTCAGGTGTGGAAGGTTTCAAATCTCACTCTATATTTCAAACATATGCACAGCTGTTGCTGGTAAAGAATTGGGCAGCTATGGGCCTTCCCTACATCCTTTCTGCACATTCCGAGCTTGTTTTCCTACTGTCCTACCCTTTTTGTGTCCCCTTTTTCACCACTTTCCTATTTCCCCATTTTCTTTTCTTTAAAAGAAATTAGTGCGGTTGTTAGTGGGAGTAAGCACTTTTAAGCAGTAGTCAGCGGGTGTGCGTTTGTCTGTGCTTAGCTAAATGTAGATAAGCGTAGCTAAGCATCACACAAACTCTCGCAAACCCGCTTACAACTGCTTAAAAGTGCCTTAGTCACTCTGTAGGACAAGGCCTGTGGTCTGCTCATCAGCAAAATAAAATACCCCTGTCAGTCTCGAACCCCGGACACACTAGACTGCATGAATTACCACTGAGCCACAGCAGATATACAATAGCTTGGTGCTGTAATAAATATATCATGCATTACTATGAGGGAATGTAAAGGGAGAATAGAAAAGCCAGAGCAATACATTTCAAGACAGACAGAAATATAACATGCATTAAAAGGAGTGAATGTAAAGGGGAAATACGAAAGCCAGAGCATTACATTGCAAGAAAGAAATGTAACATGCATTAAAAGGAGTGAATATAAAGGGAAAATAGGAAAGCCAGAGCAATACATATCAAGACAGACAGAAATATAACATGCATTAAAAGGAGTGAATGTAAAGGGGAAATTCGAAAGCCAGAGCATTACATTACAAGAAAGAAATGTAACATGCATTAAAATGAGTGAATGTAAAGGGAAAATAGGAAAGCCAGAGCAATACATTTCAAGACAGACAGAAATATAACATGCATTAAAAGGAGTGACTGTAAAGGGGAAATATGAAAGCCAGAGCATTACATTGCAAGAAAGAAATGTAACATGCATTAAAAGGAGTGAGTGTAAAGGGAAAATAGGAAAGCCAGAGCAATACATTTCAAGACAGACAAAAATATAACATGCATTAAAAGGAGTGAATGTAAAGGGAATATAGGAAAGCCAGAGCAATACATTGGAATAACCACTGTTGTATGCCAGTTAATTCCCTAATTCCAAAAGAAAGTACATACTCCCATGTATCCAGTGTTAGCATTAGGAGGTGTGAGTAAACTTACACACTGAGAAGAGTGTACTGGAAGAAGCAACAGTCAGGTTTCAGAACAACATGCATTTCACCAGCTACAGCCCAGCTGCAGATATGAGACATATACCAAACTTCTGACTCACACAACAGTGTCCACAGCAAACAAGCATGGTCCCCACCTTGCAAAACTGAAAGGCCTATGCATACCTAACCTATCATTTTAGAGCAGTGTCCTGAAATCACATTGAGAACTGCAATTAGCACACAGCAGGCTGCATGCAATTACTAAATGGTGGGTGGCAATTGGTGCAGAGGCCATCACATGCACATATGCAGATACCTACAAAAGCAGCCTGTACTTGCTGTCCACACATGCAATAATATCATTGCAGCATATGGAGAGAGAGAGAGAGCGAGCAAGCGAGAGAGAGAGAGAGAGAGAGACAGACAGACAGACAAACAAACACAAACAAACAAACGAACGAACAAACAGAGGTGTTTGGAGACACCAAAATAAAAAAAAAAGATTTAAAAAAAACAATAAATGTCAACAGGTACAACAGACAGAGGTAAGAAATACAAAGGTAAGGTATGTAACAGATATGTATTTGGTGGGATGCGTATGATGTGCCTGAAGGGTGCTGTACATACAGTGAACCCTCCATATGTGTGCGCAGTCCATATCTATATGTAAATGCAGATGTGCATAGGGCAAGGGACATACTGCAACTGTTAGTGAAGGCTAGACATATATATGTAGTTGAAGGTTGCTATGTGCACATATCTATGTAGGTTGTAGTGTATGGCATTGAAAACAGCAAGCAGTGCAGGTATATGTCATGTGGTGGTTAAATGCTGTGGGACTGAGACAGTGAGGCTTGCTACAGCTATACGGCCTGAGGACAGCAAAATGCATTCCGCACAACCCTGTGCAATATTGTTACAAAATTGTATGTCTCACAACTGTTTAATGATTGATATTCCCAACATGAAAGGTGGCCAGTATATGTGCCTATATGTGCATGTATATGTACAGCAATGGATGTTTACAAGTATGTGTATGTATACCTGTATACATGTATATATATACATATATACATATATATAGAGAGTGAGATATATACGTATGTATATATATATATATATATATATATATATATATATATATATATATATATATAGATAGATATAGATATATACATATATACATATATACAGATATAGATATGTACATATATAGATATGTAGATATATAGATATATAGATATATGTAGATATATAGATATATACATATATAAACGTATATAGAGATATATAGATATATACAGATATATATGGATATATATACACACATATATATATATATATATATATATATATATATATATATATATATATATATATATATATGTATATATATATATATATATATATATATATATATATATATATATATATATGTATATATATATATATATATATATATATATGTATATATATATATATATATATATATATATATATATATATATATATAGAGAGAGAGAGAGAGAGAGATTTTATATATATATATATATATATATATATATATATATATATATATATATATATATATGTATATATATATATATATATATATATATATATATATATATATATATCTATATATGGTTCTACTTCATTTCACCTAACTTCCAATTCACTGACTCCCATTTGACTGAGAACAAATGACTGAAATTTCATTTCACTGACACTTCATTTCACTGACAGTTCATTTGACTGACAAGTATTATTAGCAAGAAAATGGAATATGCCCCTTCCCCACTGTAGTGCGACCCTGGAGTTAGAATATATAGTTGGGGGTGTGGGGCACAGCCCTAGAGGGGTGTGTGGGGGCGACACCCCCACTTTTCTTTACTAAGCAATATTATATCAAAACTTAATATCATATGAAATGAAGTGGGGGGCTATATATTCTAACTCCAGGGTCACACTACAGTGGGGAAGGGGGCATATTCCATTTTCTTGCTAATAATACTTGTCAGTCAAATGAACTGTCAGTGAAATTAAGTGTCAGTCAAATGAAATTTCAGTGAAATTGGGTCAGTGAAATGAAAGTCAGTGAATTGGAAGTTAGGTGAAATGAAGTAGACCCATATATATATATATATATATATATATATATATATAGAGAGAGAGAGAGAGAGTGAGAGAGGGAGACACGGGGTCAGACATACTGCAACAGGTGCCTGGTGACCAACGCATTGACTGAACACCAGTGTTGATACTGCAGTACCATACCCCATTCCAAAACACTTTACACACTAACTACCAGATAGGTGGTTGCCTGCCCAACACTGAAGGTGTCAGAAGGGAACATGGGACATGGTGTACAGTAGCCTCCCCTCTGATAATCACAGTTCCACACTAGTCTTGTAATCTCTCTACATGGTACGTGTCATCACAAAAGGTGTGCCATCTAAGGAAATATAGGTCAGTGTACCCCCTACTCCTCACAATGCCCCATGTGGTATGTACCTCACATGACAACCACAGCAAGTGGAAAGGCCACAGACATACCTAACAAAGAGTGACACTGCCCCAAACATATGCCCTATGCAGACTGACTCACAAAACCACAGCTAGAGTGCATTACATACGTCATACACAGAGGTCACCACTGCCGGACATACAGAGGTATATCACACCCATAGCAGTCAGCCAACCACCATGACAACACCTCACAATCCCTCCAGGCTACATGACCTAGGGCCCTAATCCTTGTCAACGCACTAAACAGCACATGCTGGAGGTACAGGTTCCTATACACAAATATGACATACTCTGGACTAAACTACCCAGCATTAATAAGCATGGCTCCTCATTAGTAGATGTCATACATACCTCTGATGAATGTTATGGAGATAGGTAATATGCCCTGGGAGTCACCTCTGTGTATCCGTTTGACAGGAGCAAGTGTAATCACATTACATGTGTGTCAAATGGCAGGGTAGCATATGGCTAGGCTGCTGTAGGCCTCGGGCTAATAGTGTAGTAGCTACCTATGACACAATGCGCACACACATGTACTCAGTGCAATACCAGCTATGTGAGGTGGAATGAGTGTGATACTGACTGTGTGCAAGGTCTGTAAAGGTGTGATAGCTTAGTGTGAGGTTGTGTCTGTCATGGTAGTTTGTGTCCTAGGTGTGAGGGCAGAGAAAGATGTATCCATTATTTGGATGCAGACATAGTAGGATGGCATATGTTGTGACATATTACCTTCTGTACGACTGTGGTGTCCCATTGTAAGCTGTAACAATACATGTATGCTCAGTAAGTGCTACTGCTGGTGAATCCAGGTCACATATGAAATGTTGTACTACCTGAAGCTGTAGGCCTAAACACCACAGTATGGTGTATGTTCACATTCCCTGGTATCACTGTCTTGTGTGTTTCCTGTAGTCTGCACAGATCACATTCCTCAGGCATAGGTATCTGTAAGTAGGGGCACACAGTACTATAAGGTACACAGGTAATGCTCATCTGTTTTGGCATACATTTGTGTGTTGTATGCATGTCTAATGTGTGTGTAATGATGCCTGTACCATGGCCGCAATCACATGTATGTTACAGGGTATGTGTGTGTACCTAGCAACATGTATACTCTGTTACAGCAGTATGCCAGCTATATTAACAACCGTGCACATATGTTAGGTAGGGGTTTGGCATCAAAGACTAGGGTGGTTTACTGTTAATACTGTAACTGTACATTACATTTATTGCATTGGATGACAATATTCGTCATGCATTAGCTTGATATATATACTCCCAGTGTGAGGTTGTGCATTGTATCCAATACAGTGTGTCGAGTACTGGTGTATACTGGTTTGTTGTATGGAGTGCGGCAGCCACTGTCAGGCAGTTGTGGGTTGAGCACTGATATGTGATATTGAATGTGTGTATTCTCTGATAGACAGACAGATGCTATATCTGGCAGTTAAGTGATATCTATACTTCATAATGTTAAGTGTGCCACATGGCTTGCTCACACATATTGTTTAATTGTCTTCCAGAGTTATGGCTCATCGCCACAATCCTGTGTATACAGCTGCAGAGGAGGAGGTCATACAGGCCAGCCTGTATCAGAACTATGCACGGCTCTTTTCCAGGGCCAGCCAGCACCATCATGAGTGCACTGCACTGTGGCAAGATCTTGTTCGCCGGGTAAAAGACATAGGCATGCATAACTGGACATATGAGCAGGTACGCCATCACTGCAGTGATTTAATCAGACATGTCTGGCAGCATGCGTCTGATATCCATAGGCAACAGCTGCCACAGGTGGTGGGGCGCCCATACATCCCCCCTCACCAGAGTGGAGGAGCTGCTCCTAAGCGTGGTGGCTCCTGGCCTACAGCAGCAGCAACATCATGCATGTGTCATCATGGAGGCCGGAGCTACCTAGCAGGACAACATGGAGTGTGCAGGTAATATACCCTAGCTGTAGACTACTGTTACCTGTATTGTTAGAATATGCTTATGTGAGATGTGTACTGTGTGTTTAGCAGTTATGCTGCCTCTCGTGTGCAATACTGATATTTGGAATAGTATCTCCACACCTGTGACTGTTGACTGTTGTTCCACTGCAGATTAGCGCACTCACTCATGGCAGCAATGCCACAGTTGTGGCCACTGATAAACTGTGTCATATTCTTGTAGGTCCCTCTGGTGTGACAGCAGGGCAGACGGTACATGCTGGTGAGTGTGTTAACACTTTAATATTGGTAATTAAATGTGCATGTCATAGGTGAGGTGCAGGCCATGTACACGTAACACACCTACGCATAATGCATGCTGTCCATGTTTGCTGTGAGACATTAATCATCTCATTAAACTCAGTAGCTGCCTCAAGCACATACACTGCACAGTGCAGCAGACACAAGTGTGGCAACACTGTACTGCACCTTAGATATGCATAGTTGCTACAGCTGTACACAACAGAACACGTTTATCATATGCAGTACACGAAAACATGCTACATTTCCCATCACACCCGCTGTAAGGTCACACGTCAGTATCCCACATGTCTTGCACATACACATACTGTACCTTAGGGGTAGAGTCCTATCATGGGTGTGTGCAACACTCTGTAACACATAACACAGTCATGTTAGGCAATCCTCCCTATTGGTCACCTCACACACCCATGTGCAAAGTGTCTGTGTAATTGTGAACATAGCCACAGCACTGCAGTTCAGGTACAGCATGCTAGGCTGTGGTCTAGCACACATTAGTAGCTGTGTGACCACAGGATGCATGTTGATGATGGCACAGGGTACTACATCCCATCCAGTTACAGTGACCACAATACTACTCATAGCAGTCATTGCTTTGCACCTCAATGTTGTGCGTGTGCAAACATATGCACCTATACACAATATGCATAGCATGTTGTGTGTGTGCTTACATATGCCAGTATACACAATATGCACAGCAGTCGCCATCCAAACAAAGTGTCACATATATGTCCTGGAATGTTACTGGGTGTATAGGTCACTTGAAAAACATTGGGTATGTGTGGTGTTTATTGTTGCAGTCATGTAGCATGACATGCCATGTGTGGCACTGACATATCTGCAATATGTCCCACACTCACCATAACCACTGTACACTGGCCATTTAGAACATTGGGATACCTTCATGTCAACATGCAGCAATCATCCCGTGTGTGTACATAGCATGCATGTGCTACACCTGTGCCCACTATTATCTGCTTTGGACACAACACTGTACTCAGACATTGATATCTATGTGAAACACAGATAACAAATGCAACCATGGCATGTATATGTGTGAGTGATGGTGCACAGGGCATTGCAGAGCTAATAACACCTGCACAGCAATGTTGTGTCCATGTACAAATTGTGTTCCAGGGTGTAGCCAATCACTGAACAATGACACAGTTGCAAAAAAGCCATGTATACTGCCATTACATTGGGGCGTCTACACTTGCACTGTATGGTCATGTGCAACACATATTCTGCATGCTGACACGTGTGTGGTGACTGTTTACCTTGTGATACTGACACCCACCTTCACCCACTATAGAGTATGTGTTGAATTGCTGGTGTGTGTGTGTATGCGCTGTAGTGCAGAGTGTATTATTGTTCATGTGTGCATGTGTGCATGCGTGCAAGTGTTCATGTGTAGACCGTAAAGTGTGTTTCCTGTCTTCTTCTCACAGGTGCTGAGTTAGGGCTGGCCGAATGCAGCAGGGAACCTGAAGCCACTGCCACGAATAGTGCTAATGATGAGACATGTATTTTGACACAGGGAGGCTTGATAGGGTCTGTTGTTGGTGCAAAAATCAACAGTACACAGCGTTCAACCCCATCTATGTGCACACTCATACTGCCAATACATCCCTCACCACCAATGGCCATAGGCAAGGGACAGCATACAGTTGGCACTGACCAGAAGAGTGTGGTACCCATGGCACTTGCATCCCCTCACAGCAGCCATAGCCATATTCCTGGAACCATACCACATAGGCGGAGGTCCAGGGGTTCTAAAGGGAGCACCACTGGTTGTATTGCCCCTTGCAGGCATGCCCTCACTGGTCTTACGACACCCAATATGTTCCGAGCTGTAATGCAGGCTCAGGCACGTATGGAATGGTACACCAGGCAGGGACTTAGGGAACAGAGGGCACATTACACTGCTATCAATGACAGCATCCGTGACCTTGCCCATGCCATCCAGACGTACACCGAGGCCATTGATAGATGTTGGGGGAAGACATTAGATGCCCTCCACAATATGTCATCCATGAGCCAGGACCATGTGGGATGGTTGTGACATTGACGCAGAAGCATGCCAGCAACAGCAACAGCTGGCAGTGGTTGCGGACGGCCCCCGGGTCACAGCCGCTCCCGTAGTGGCAGTACCAGCCCCAGCAATGCTGGGACTGGTCTGTCCATTGACCATCCCAGTAGACCACGTGCACGTGGCTCTGGCCATTCACAGCAGGGACATGGCTCCAGTCATCCCAACTCTGCCTCTGAGGACAGTACCCAGTCAGGGTTGGTACCCGATACTGTCCATAGCACCCCTGCCAGGCACAGGTACTGTGTCCATGGCCAGAGACAGTAATCTGTACGGACTAGCAGGTACAGTCTGTGGCTGTCCCACAAACTACTGTATATGGCAGCCACATGGTGGAGCTGTGTGCATGTAGACACACACACATTAACCAAACAACTAGGGCTCACACATACACACACATTACATCAACATTGGCCCATGCTGTACTGTTGTCCCTCACACACACACACACACACACACACACACACACACACACACACACACACACACACACACATGTCGATTGGATGGGTCAGTGTCGGGCTCTGGCAAACAACAAAACGCCCTGTGCATATGATGATACCTGTGTCACCTCTTGTCATCTGTAACATTGATGGAGGAACAGGCTAACATGGTGCTGATGCACAGGGTGACACTATAGCAGTGTAGCAATATTAGCAAGTTGTCAACAGGAAAGTGTAATGACATCCTTGTAGGTATATCTCAGCAGACATTATTCATCAAAGCTCTGATTGTCAATGTAGCATTGTTTACACCAGTGTTTGGTCTGGCTATGTATTGTCCACCCATGTGCCACTTGGCTGGTGTAATGTGTTGCTAGCATGTGTTAGTGAGTGGACAGTATGTGTGTGATGTGTGCAGTACAGATTAGCAAGTGTACATCTGTGAACATGGTGGGTGCGCACTGTCTGTATGTACGTGCATAGTGGACACATGGGACATGTGGCATACCCTATTGTACACATAGTGAACATGTCACAGTATCTTTCAATGGCCAGTATGCATTCTACTACAGTTATGTACTAACATGGGTAGACACAATGCTGTGGGTGATACTGTCAATGATTTGTGGTCTGGTAGTATACATAACCTCAACAGCATGACTATAAGCAATCATTGGATGTTGTCCTGACAAATGACACACAGTCGTAGGGAACTCAGTAACAGTTGTATCCTTCCAGTGCTACACTATAACACTAACCAGTGGTAATTACCACCACCCATTCCTGTGTCCACACCTGTTTGGCATATAGCCCCCTTAGGTACATGCAAACACACTAGGGGTGTGTCCATCCACATCTGGTAATGCATGCAGTGGCCTACAATCCATTCCCTGGATGGGACACATATCCTACACAAGGGTATCATACAGACAGATGTCTGTCATGTGATACATGCTGTATAACAGTAAGCTGACTATGGCATAGTCATCCACATGTACTATACTCACTATCCCGTCAGTACCACATAGGTGGTAGCCCTCAACATGTATGTTGGGTACCAATGTGTACATACAGCCTCATGTTATGTCATGTGTCCCTTGGTATCCACATATCCATAGGTATTGTGGAGTCCCAAGGTGTGTCACATGAGACATTGGAGGCCTAGATGCATATACACAAGGTGGTTGTACACCTATAAAGACTGTCCATTATTGGCAGTCATGGTTGTGTATGAACATGCCTGACATATACCCCAGGCATATACCCTCAATCACACTACTGTAAAGTAATTGTCATGGGTGTGTGTGGCACAGATGACCTTGGCCACAGATCACAACAGTGGATGGGCCTGTCACATACATACATATGTGACCTATGATCTGAGAAGCTGTGGCACAACCTGTCAATGGCAACAAATGTATTCATGTAGTATGCAGGCTTCACACCTATGTACTGATTAAGGGAACATGTACACATGTATATTTGCAAAGCATATACCTGATGTGTGCAATGCACTTACTGTTGTAATCATAATATACCATAACATAGTAAAAGCAAAACCCACACTGCACTGACAAAGAGTGACACACACACAGTCAGCACTTGCTGGATTTAAACCCCTACCTAACTATGTTATGATACTAGAGAGAGAGAGACCCATTAGTGCAGCGCGCTATTTGCTTTACTGGGTGGTTTCCTTTCTCCATCTGTATTTCTAGCGTGGTGACATCATCAGTCTTTCCAAAGAGGAATGCACATCTGTGGCGTGTTATCCCAGTCTTCAAAAAGGCCACTCCTTTCAAAGAGAATTGCACACACATACACAGTCAGCATTTGCAGGATTCAAGCCCCTACTTAACTAGGTTATGATACTAGAGAAAGACGCATTAGTGAAGAGCGCTATTTGCTTTATTTTGTGGTTTTTCCTTCTCCGTCTGTATTTCTAGGGTGGTGACATCATCAGACTGGACATGGTAATGTGTGTACACTTTGTTTTGTGCCATTCCAGGAATGGTCCATGTGGGTCGTCAGGTGTCAACAGCTGGAACAGGAACTCATAATCCTTACCTTGTGTGATCTATCTGTGGACACATCGACATTCCTTCATATGTCAACACATATTTATGCACAGCTTGTTGGTTTTGTGGGTACTACATGTGTCTGGGATGTTGATAAAGGGCTATTCAAAGTGTATGTGAGACATGTGTAGCTGTGTTCAGTGATGTATGTCCTGTGTGGCTGCCTTGCAAACAGTCTAGTATGTCTGGGAACCATGGTCCGCACATGAACATACCACGGTTAGTAGGGTTGTGTGTATGTCAGCTTCCAATAGCTCGGTTTATGACTTCAACCATGATGGACTCCATGGCTTGCAGATTATACATCATAGGCATACTGGACTGTACATCCCATGGTGTGCTGTGCACCAACACTTGTGTAGAGTGCCATATGTTGCTGTAACACATTAAACAGTTCCACATCCTGTGTAAGGGGGGGGGGGGTTCAGCTGATTGTTCAGGTGCAGGATCTGTTTGTTCTGTAGTTTATGCATGACACACATTGGGAATCAATGTAGTCCACTTGATGCCATGCTTTTAGCATGGGGGTAGCTGTTCATCCATTCTACATGTGATATCTCCTGGTATGATGATATGGACTATCGTCGGTGGGAGGTGGGTATGTATATATGGGCCTGTCTGTCAGGATGTCAGCATTGTCAGTCAGGTACAGTTGGCCCTGACTCATGACATATATGTGTGTACATTGCTATATATGACATAGCTGTCGGAGGTGTCATGATTCAGTCTGGACTCCTTCTCAGCTACTCTTTACAGAACACCAACAAACCTGTTATACTCCTTTACACACTTAACACCCTACTGATCCTTTGTCATCTGGCTACAGAGTATGTCATGATGATATCCAGGCATGTCCAGGGGTTGCCTTTGTGTGCACTCTCCAGTCCACCTGGTGAATATTGTGATGTAGACACAATGTCACATCTGCCTCATGTACACAGACAAGACTCTCTTCCTCACAACAAACCCAGATATATGTGTGAGATGCACCTATAGAGACATACATGGTGCTGAACTCTCTTGACCCATGACTGGCATAGTCTATCAGGTGGTGAAGATAACCACACACACCACATATCAGTCTCACATATCGTCTGGCGACAGCACTCAAACCACATTATCACACATACACATACTCGGATGTTGTAAATGAAATCTGCCTAAGCAGCAGAGACCTCAACAGCAGGCACACACACAACTGCTACCCCACTACAATTCCCACATCTCACATAGTTCACAAGGTCAGTGTGCCACACAGTCACTTGCCTTCGGGCTACACAACACACATAATACACTTGTGATAGGCAACACTTATTGTCAGACATACTGACGTACCATTCACCAGCCAATACAAGGGAATAGTCCCTTTGTGCTGTCTGTCGTGTGCCAGGATCTGCCACATAACACATGCAGTCAGGTCACTACAAAGCAAGTACAGGACTGGCATCATCATTGTCCATACTGGTGCATAAAACCTCAGATGTTACTCCCTGGACCACATGACATGGTACATGGAGGAACAGTGTCATCATGTAGCCCATGCCAGTATGACCCTGGCCTTGTCTAGCATCTTACACCCACCAAGTATGATGTCACAGTATACAGACGAACATATCACATTTAACACTTGGCTAACAGATTGGTGTCATTCATAGGGGATACAGTGTCTGTCAGCCTGTGGTGACATGCTCAACATGCCACATTGCTTCACAATGGACAGCTTGCACCTGTCATCCTTGGACCTTTGAATGCTGGCTAAGGCTCTTGCTACCACCATAGTGCATTTTGTGAGCAGGGCTCAAAAGACAAACCGACCTACATAGACATTACAGGGTAAATAACACTAAGGGTAATGCTGCTCAACACCAGATGTGTTACCCTCATATTGCAGCCACTCAGGACTCCCCTCAGTATGGGGGATAGCAATATATGTGCACTAACAGATGCCTAGTTCAGGGTCACATATGCACACCAGCACTACCAGGTTATGTTTCATACCATGCTTTCTGGCCACAGGACTTGGAACGGACAACACAACTAGGGGGTGTATCCCTATACATCACAGATACACACACACCTCCAGGTTAGTGGCACTGCAGTAAGCATCACAGACCATACATATACAACTACCATTGTTCAAAACTGCATTTCAGTTTGTTGCCTACTACAGACCACCCTCCCATACTCAGGAACCACACTCGGCTTTCCTGGGAACAGTGGGGGATATGATGGTCTCCACAAACACCATTATATTGGGTGACATCAGATACATGAATATTGACTGGGGATACTACTCAAGCCGCGACAACCTCGCCCTACAGTCGCTACAATTTGTACATTCATATGCTATGGCACAACCAGTCACCACAGCCACAAGGGTGAATACATATTGGACCTGATCATCACCAACATGGGGACTCTATGTTACACACCAGCAATATACCCCTCATTGGTAAGGTCAGAACATACATCTATCTCACTGGACATACATATACACTCCACACACCCATCTTGGGTAATCTTGGTGAACTTCTGATGAGCCAATGTCTCACTTCACCAAAGCAAGGTGGTATCCTTCAGAGAGCTTGAGACAGTGTGAAATACAGCTCTGACTGCTGAATCCTTTACATACACATTCTATGGACTCCTAGGGGACTGCATGGATTGTGCTACCCCAAATAACAACAAGACTCACTCCTCCAATGGCAGGGAACCTGTCTGGTAGACACCAGCCATTAATGAGCTGTACAATGTCAGGAGGAAGCTACTACATGATAGAGCACAATCCCAGACAGGGAAAGCATCTGTGATCTGTACGAGCAGACAGCTATGATCAGTCATGTACTTATCTAAGTTCTTCTTCTCATAGACAATTGCACCAGACAAGTAGGACTATCACAAGGCCTTCATCAGTTAGGTCAGGAACCTGGGTGGACACTCACTGATATGCTGTGAGTTACTGCATACTGACTACACTTACCCTGAACCCACTGGCATAGCCAACATCCTGGCAAACAGGTTCAGTGCAGATGTCTCCCCCCATCCCCCCAAGGGAGAAACTATCCATCCCAACTGAGTGTAACCTCCCTGACACCACACAGTAACATGTGAGTGCTGCCCTCCCCAAAGCATACATTACAGCATCAATGTGACCAGTTGGTGTCCCTGCCTGCATCTTACATGAACTTCATGACAGACATAACCCTCACATTACATCACTGCGCAATATTGGAGTTACTACAGAATATGTACCCATGGAATGGCATACAGCAACAGTGTTCCCACTCCACATAGTTGGTGCCAAAAAGGACCACAGACAATATTGCCCTATAAGCCTAACTATTCTGTTATGCAAAGCTATGGAGTGTATTGTCATGGGACTCTTACACATAGACATCAGGAAATTACAGACACTGTGTCCTACACATTTCAGGGTTGTTGTGGGCAGATCTTGCCTCTTGAACATGTTTGTATTCTTTTGACAGTTAACAGATCCATCAACATAGGGAAAGTTGTACACGCAACCTACCTGAAGCTTGCTAAACCCTTCCACACAATAACCCACTGGGCCATTATGCATAGGCTCACCAGCATTGATATGGTCACATATCTCGCATGATGGATTGCTACCTGGATCAGGGATAGCACCCACATGGTCAGAATTGCAGGTGCCATGTCTGACTATACACCAGTTACACGTGGCATCCCACACGGCTCGGTCCTGAGACCTCTCTTGTTCAGTATATATTTGTCTGATGTACATGCTACCACAGGGGGAATATGGCTGACTTTGTTCACACTTGACTGCATACTGGGTGCCATGATCACCTCTCCAGCTGCCACATGCATACTCCAACAGGGTCTCACAGAGATGGATGACCGGTGCCTGAACCATGGCCTATAGCTAAATGACATTAGTTGCATAGACATCCCCTTTGGGAATAACAACATGCCCACACATTAACACATAGGTAGTACTCCATTACATATGGTAGGTGTTGTTAGGTGATTGGGGACATGACTTGTTCGTACTGTCACCTTTGTCATTCACGTTGCCACAGTGGTTGGACAGACCTTCTATATAAGCAACCTTATCCCATATGGTTTCACATCTAGATCGAGTGATGTCATTGTGCCCCTATACTAATAACAACTGTGCTTGGTTATAATGCCACCTTTGGGGTGTACCTTACCCAACACCTGCAGCAGCTGTACTGACCACAGATACCCATGCAACAGCCACCCCTCAACAATACACATGAATCACATATCTCACAAAATTAGTGTGCCTCACAGCCACAGCCCTTTAGGCCAAACAACACACCAAATACACTTGTTATAGGAGACTCTATTGTCCGGCACACTGACATCCCACTCAACTGACTGAACAAGGAGAAGATCACTGTAAGCTGCCTGTCAGGTGGCAGGATCCACCACATAACACAAGCACTCAGGTCACTCCAAAGCAGGTACAAGTATGACTCCGTCATTGCCCATGCAGGTGTGAATGACATGAGACGTACCTCCCGGGACTACAAGAAATGAGACATAGAGCAGCTCTCTGATCATGTAGCCCATGCTAGTATGACCCTGACCTTGGGTAGCATACTGCCCTCACCAAGAATGATGCCAGAGTATAAAGACAAAATGATCAGTTTCAGCAATTGTCTACAGTATTCGTGTCATTCAATGGGGATCCAGTGTCTGTCAACCTGGGCTGACATGCCCGACAAGCCACGTTGCTTCGCTAAGGACGGCTTGCAGCTGTCACCCTTAGGCTTTCATATACTGGCAATGCCTCTTGCCACCCCCATAGTGCATTTTTTAGGCGAGGCTCAAAGGACAAACACATCTCCATAGACAACCCAAGGATACAAAATCTAAAGGTAATGCTACTCAATGCCAGATGTCTAAACCTCAAGATGCACCCACTTGAGGCTCTCCTCAGTATGGAGAATATCGATGTCTGTGCAGTAACAGAAACCTGGTTCAAGGCTCCTGAGAGCACCCCAGCACTACCAGGTTATAACTCATATCATGCGTTTCACACACAAAATTCGGACCAAAGCACAAAAGGAGGGGTAGTATCTATATTCATCAAAGATACCTACACCTCCAGGTTAGTGGCACTGCATGAAGCATCAGAAACCATCCATGTGCAACTAACAACAGGCAAAACTGCCTTTCAGTTTGTAGCCTGCTACAGAACACCTTCCCTATTACAGGAACCCAACCTGGCATTCCTGAGAACACTGGAGAATATCAAGGTCTCTCCTAAAACTATGTTATTGGGTAACTTCAACTACCCAAACATTGACTGCAACAACTACTCATGCCCAAACACACTCGCCCAATGGTTCCTTGAAGTTATAAACTGTTATGCGATGGAACAACTGGTCACCACTCCCACAAGAGGGAACAATATATTGGACCTGGTCATCACCAACATGGGGACTCTATGTTACACACCACAGGTAAACCCCTCATTGGTAAGATCAGACCATTAACAAATCTCCATGAACATCCATATCCCGTCCCCACCCCCAGCCAAGGAAATCACTGTATAGAATTTCTCAAACGCCAACTTTGCACTTCTCAAGACTGAGATGGAATCCTTCAAAGCCCACGGGCCAGAGGATAATACAGGCCAATCCACAGAATCCTTTACAAATGCATTCTATGAGCACCTGCAGGAATGCATGGATTGTGCTATCCCAAATAAAACAAAGACTCACTCCTCCAAAAACAGGAGACTTGTTTGGTGGACCCTGGCCATAAATAAGCTATACAACAGAAGGAGGAAGCTACTACATGACAGAGCAAAATCCCAAAAATGGAAGGCATCTCTGATCAGTATTAGCAAGAAACTTCGATACCTCATAAAATCATCAAAGGCCAGTTTCCAAAGGGAAATTGCCCTAGACACTGAAGATAATCACATGTCCTTCTTTACTTATGTCCATAATATGGGTGGAAACTCCCAGATATGCTCTGAATTGTTGCATAACGGTACAAAATATAACAAAACTACAGACAGCCAACATCCTGGCAGACAGATTCAGCACAAACCTCTCCCCCCTTCACCCACAAAGGATCAAATGCCTAGCCCAACTGAATGTAACCTCCCTGACATCACAGATGCACAGGTGAAGGCTGCCCTCGCCAAAGCCAAAAACACAGCAGCTATGGGACCGGACGGTGTCCCAGGCTGTGTCTTACACAAGCTCCAAGAAGAACTGAACCCTCACATTGTCACTGTTCAAACTTAGCCTTACTACAGGATATGTACCCGAATAATGGCGTACAGCTACAGTGGCTCCACTCCACAAAGGTGGTGCCACAACAGACCCTGGGAACTATCGCCCCATAAGCCTGACTAGTCTGGTCTGTACAGCTATGGAGCGTATTATCATGGAACTCATAAACAAAGACATTCGGAGCCTCCCAGACACTGGACCCTACCCAATTTGGCTTTGTTAAGGGCAGATCTTGCCTCTTAAACCTAGTAGATTTCTTTGAAACAGTTACCAAAGCTATGGATGAGGGCAAGGGACTCCACACAGCCTACCTGGACCTCACAAAAACGTTCAACACAATACCCCACTCGGAAATCATACATAAGCTTGACAGCTTAAATATCAACCCCTATATCACAAGATGGGTTGCAAACTGGTTCAGGGATAGAACCCACATGGTCAGAATCGCAGGTGCCATGTCCGAATACAAACCAGTTACAAGTGGCATCCCACAGGGCTCAGTTCTGGGACCTCTCTGGTTCGGTATATACTTCTCTGAGGTTCAGGCTAACATGGGGGGATTATGGCTGACAAGGTTTGCAGATGACTGCAAACTGGGAGTCATAATCGACTCTCCAGCTGACACAAGCATCCTCCAGAAGGGTCTCACAGAGATGGATGTTTGGTGCCAGAGCCACAAGCTCGAGCTACATGCTAAAAAACCCATAGTCATCCCCTTTGTGAAAAACAAGGTGCACACAAATTACCACATAAGTGGTAATCCATTACGTACAGAAGTAGTAATTTGAGATTTGGGGACCAATGTAGATAGTAATCTCTCCTGTGATAATCGCATTGCCAAAGTGGTTACAAAGACCTTCTATATATGCCACCTTATCACAAAAGGGTTTGCATCTACATCAAGAGCGGTCATTGTGCCCCTGTACTCATCAGTCATCAGCCCCATACTTGAATACAATGGCCCTTTTGGGATGTACCTTACCCGACATCTGCAGCGACCCAAAAGTACCTCTCCAAGAGGATCATGGGCTGCAAACAGATGTCATATGCAACTCAACTAAGGAAACTCCAGCTCTACTCAGTTGCTTACCACCTACTCAGAGGCAATCTATGCCTGACATACAAAGCCATGTCAAAGCCAGGATTAATGGACATGCTCCACCTCAAAAATCCATGTACCTTAGAGATACACGCTCCAGGGACTTAAACCTCAGCACAAGAATAAAAAGGACATGCTGGAGGGACAGATTCATTTCCCAGAGGCTCCCCTCACTCTGGAATAGAATCCCAATTCATATTAGACATAGCCCCTCGCTGACCTTCTTCAAGCCAAATCTGGACACATGGATGGGAAATCGCTAATTCACCCCTGGGATCTCTTCTGTGTCTCTGCTAGACAGAGGCACAGCAAACTAATCTTAAAGGGTACCTTCTGTGACCTAATTTACAGAGGCACAGTAGACTAATCTAATAGGGGGACGGATGCCAAATACACTCTGGCTAGGCTTATAAATGCCCTAGGGCAGATAGCCTAGTATCTACCTATGAACCCATGAACCTATAAGTTCCACACCAAGCAGATGTAGGGACTCACACAGATTACCTGCACAGTTCAGATGCAGTAACTCCAGCTCTACTCAGTCACTTACCACCTACTCGGATATGATGTGTGCCTGTTGTTTGCAGTAATACCCCACCCAGAATTAATGGACATGCTCCATCCACCTCAGGATATCCAACTCCCTTGTAGCTACACACTCCAGGGACATATACCTCAGCACAGATGTTAATAGGACATGCTGGAGGGACAGATTTTTATCCCAGGGCCTTCACTCACTCCAGATTGTGATCACAGTTTCACATAGGCAGAGCCACCCACTAACCACCTACAGGGGACATCTTGATGGCTGTATGGGTGATCGTATGTTTACCCATGGGATATCTTCTGTGTCCCTGCTACACAGAGGCACACTAGTCTAAACATACATGGGCTATCTTGTGTGACCTACTATTCATTGGCACAGTGTAGTACTCTGACAGGGCTGCAAAAGCCAAACACACTCTGGCTAGGCTTGTACATACCCTAGGGCAGATAGCCTACTATCGACCTCTGAACCTATGCTTCTGCTCGGGATGCACAATATTTATTGCTGATACTGTTTGCAGGTCTTTATCGTCTTTGCTTTCCCAGTTTCTATGAACAACTTAGGTATCTGTGGAACATGTTTGATCATGACAGGGTTCCACTATATTATATAAGTGTCTGTTGTCATGTAACTGTGTGCACAGGGTGGATTGCTGGATAGTGAGAGGTTCCTGGGTTAACACATGCAACTGCCAGAAATGTGTGGTCCACTGCTGTAGTCAGACATGGCCTAAGTGTGTGAGCATGTCCAGTTCAGGCTTTCCATGTTTTGTTGCCTGACATATGTCTCATTTATTCAAGTGTGTGAGTATGCCCAGTGTGACCTTTCAGTATGTTGCAATCTGAAGTCCACTACATTTCTGGATGTGTGTGAACATGACCAATATTAACATTTATACTGTGTGTGTTGGAAGTCAAGTTCTGTTCTTACTGCAGAACTCACCCTTGTGTCATAACTCAACAGGGATTATGCTGTGCCTGCAGGGTTTCCATGAGATACTTTGAATAGACTTATCAACATCCCTTCATACTTGCTGACCAGTGCAATGCTGTCATGGTTTAGTGGTTTAGTGCTTTAACTATGGTGCCCAGTATTCTGGGTTTGAGGCCCATTACAGCTTTATATTTCCATACTGAGCAGACCAGACTGCTGAAGGGCCAGTTAAGCAAATATGAGCATGTTGGCTTTTGTTCTGCTACGCCCTACTTAGACCAGGCTTGTCTGACATTGCTGTATATTCACCAACTTTGCTGGACATTGCCCAGTATTACTCAACACTGACCACAGTTGTACTAGTTGGTGTGTGTATTCTGTTTGCATATACTACATGGTGGTAAATGCTGTTTAGAACTACCTTAAATTGTTTGACACATGGCAATGATGCCTCAGGTGGTGCTGCAGGGCTGCCTATGTCAGATGCACATACTACACTCCATGTACATGTTTGAAGCAGGTAGTGTCAACTTAGGCATCCCTTTTACTATATGTGCGGGTCAGAGAGAGGTATAATTTCCAGGGTTCCTACTGAGCCAGTGTATGTGCTATGCGTTGCCTCTTTGCCAAGGCCAAAGCATACTGGGCATGCCTCCTTCTGCCTACTGGGGCAGGCTCAGGTTGTTCCTCCTCCGAGTCACGCTCTGCCTGTGATGACCTTGGCAATGGTGGGGAGCTGTTTGGCCCAGGCTATGCTGGTCCTGCTGCAGCTGTTTTCGCAGGATCATATTATGTAGCATAGCACATACCATGACAATTTGGGTACATGTAGTTGGTGTGTACTGCAAGGCTCCACCAGATGTGTCCAGGCACTGGAACCATGACTTGAGCAGCCCAAACACATGCTTGATTACATTTCATGTTTGTGCTTGTGCCTCATTATGGCGTTCCTGTTCAGGTGTGTGCGCATTTCTGATGGGTGTCATCAGCCATGGCTCCAGTGCATAGCCAGCATCCCCCTCTAGGCGACCATGTGGGATGTCCCCATTGGAAAATGTCTGGTACAGCTGCGTCAGATGCCAGATATGGGAATCATGGCAGCTTCCAGGGCAGCCAGCACACAAATTCAGTATTATGCCCTGGGCATCACACACGACCTGGAAGTTGGTGGGGAAGCCCTTGTGGTTGAAGTAGACCCTACCCTGCTCACCGGCTGGTGCTTTGATGCGTATGTGCGTGCAGTCTATTGCACCCACTACCTCAGGGTATTCCGCTATTTGCTGGAAGAGACGCATATTGCTGGCCAATACCTATGGGAATTGGGGAAATATACATGATCACCGACATGTGCTGACATGGCATCCAGGAACTGGTGCAGTACCCTGGATGCTGATGCCTGTGATATCCTCATCATATCACTAGTTGGTCTCTGGAAGGTACCTGTTGCTAGTATTCTTAGGCCAACACATACCTTGGTTTCCACTGGAAGGGTTCCCCTCTGTTGGTTCTGTGTGTGAGGCATGGCCTGCACAGCTCAACAATTTGCTGCATGAGGTTTCTGTCCACTCTATAGCGCTCCATTATCTCCAGCTCATGTAGCCCCTGGTAGATTACCCTGGGCCTGTACACTCTTCGCCGTCTCCTCACTGAGGTTGGTTGGCAGCATTCCCATTGTCACCACCCTCAGCATGTTACATATGTCGGTTTATGACAGCAATGGCAGCCCCTAACATTTCTTTGTCTCAATTAAGCCTTTTCAGTATTCACTTCTCTTAGCTTACTGCAGTGCTGCAGTGTCTCTGAGCAATACATGGTGAAAAGTTGTTTGCAGAGTTTTAAGTGCTGGGCTGGGCTGGCTTACTGTCTGTGTAATTGCCTGATTCTGATTATTTCCACCTGCTAGCTCTGCTGACTCTCCCTGGTTAACTTCCTACTGTTTGTTGTGCTTCCTTTTCTCTTTCCATTTCCTCAGGGGGCCAGCGCCGCACACACTAGCGCAGACACTCGTACACGTGATAACACGCACGCAGACAGGCTTAGACGGAGTTACACTAGCTAATTCCTGCTTATACGCATGCACACCAGCGCAAACGCCCTCACAATACTGCAAACTGCCTTATACATGCTTACTCCAGCTTAAACGCACGCATTCACGCCTATACGTGCGCACACTGTCTTACTCGAGTTTACAGGCACACACATGCGTGCATACACGTTGCATGCATTTTTACAAGAAACTTTAGTGATACCCACAGTGTGCACCTTCTATTTTTTGACTTTAGCTAGGATACCTGATGACACACCTCTTCCAGTGATGAGCAACTGACAGCTAACACATGCCACTCTGCTCCAATGAGCTTATCTTCTTTCATACATACCCCCTCCTGCTGTCACCTATATCCTACTCTGTTACTCCCCTTATCCTAGTCTTACACTCCACTGACTGTGCTCATTTGCTAAGTAGACTTGGGATTCGCTATCTTTACCCTCATTTGCATAGGATTGCCTACTAATGCTTGGTTACATCTTAGACTGGGTTCCCCCCTTAGCAACCCCTACTGGGTAGCCATGTTGTCTTCAGCCTGCCATTGCCTTGCATTGTACATTACAAATACCCATAAAATCCACATTTGTGGGTTTTAATTTTTATTTTTCTGTTTTTTTTTAGAGCGCAGCCCATTTGCGCGAAGCTGCGCTACCCTTAAACATGGAAACTTGGAAAAAAAAATAAATTCATTTTTTTTTTCATTTTGCATCGGGAAACATT